>NW_021604614.1:1402584-1411050 GCF_004785775.1 Grammomys surdaster
AAGGAAGGAAGGAAGGAAGGAAGGAAGGGAGGGAGGGAGGGAGGGAGGGAGCCCTAACTTGGTCTAGAAGTTCATGGTCACTTTGAGGTGCATGAGGAAAAAACAAAAGACCAAAAAAAAAAAAGAAAAAGAAAGAAAGAAAGAAAGAAAGAAAACAAAACAAAAACCATCGACTAAAGACAAAACAAAACAAAAAAACAAAAACAAAAAACCCTTAATTAAAATAAAAAGTAAGCTTCTGAGCTAATCTGGGAGACCTATGGAACAGGGTTTCTTTCTCCAGCCCTACTGATGAAGAAATCAGAGCCTGGCCTGTACCTACCATTTGCCTTAGCAGATAAGTTACCTTTGACCCAGTGCCTCTATACCAGCTGCCTCGAGTCCAGATTCTGTCAGATGTTAAATAACAGAAGTGTATGGAAAGACAAGTTCTGCACTGTAGCCCGTGTCAAATAAATAAGATGGAGGATCTGGCATCAGGAAGCTGGTGCCTACCCCTGTAAACCCAACACATGGGAGGGAGGCTGAGGCAGGAGGATTGCTACAAGTTTGAGGCCAGCCTAGGTTCTATAAGTATAGTTCTGGGCCAGCCAGGGCTACTTAGCAAGACCTTGTCACAAAACAAACAACAAATGGTTAAAAACAAAACAAGCAAACAAACAAATAAAACCTAATGAAAAGGTATTTTCTGTCCCTAAGATACAAATTATCTGTTTCTTTTAGAAAGAAACAAACATAAAGTATGTAGTAAGACTTACAGGATGGTATGTACTCTGTTGTACTTTGTGATATTGTATCTTTTCGTTTTTCTTCTTTTGAGAGATCTTGAGTGGGTTGGTGAAGTGTCTAGCACATGGTAAATGGGAAAAGAAAGAACAGAGCCTTGAGGGCGGATGTGAAGGAATGCGCTCAATATACAATCAATACCAGTATGGAAATCAATAAAGAAGACAGACACTAAGGAAAGTGCCATCTCACTGAGCCCACAGGCCTGGCCCGGTGTGTCAAGCGCTTACAGCAGGCCTCTAGAATGACAAAGAGGATGACAACTGGGTAAGCGCTCACAAAGAGGGGACATCCCTAAGAACTAGATTCTATATGCAGGTGGCTCTTAGTCCTAGCATTTAGGAGGCAGAAGCGGGAGGCTTGGGAATTCAAGATCAGCCTGGAACACCTGAGATCCTGTCTCAACACAACTAGATTGAATACTGTCATGTTGAAATGTGCCATGGATTTAGTAAGTAAATGTTTTGCTCTTGGCAGGAAGTTCCTTTCAAACAGTCTAGCTCCTAAGTACACAGAGACCTTCCTAACAAATGCAGATCCTGATTTCCAAGGAGTTAAGAAAACCTCCACCCAGAATGAATGGGCCTATAATTTCAGGTTTATCAGGGCACAGACATCCCGGTGGGTGTTCATTTATAAACTCCCTCTATCAAGATGTCTTCACTTGAGGTATCCTGGCTGCCATTAAGCCTGTGATTTCCAGGTACCAAAGTCCATCTCTGGAATCTTCTGCAGTCTATACCTACCTCTTACTTTCTCAAATGCCAGATGTGAGGGTTGTAAGATAATATTCCGCCCTCTCTGGTGTGGGCCTGTTTTCTGGCCTCTTTTTTGATAATGATTGAGCAATGTGTTCAATGAAACCAATTTCAGTATCAGAGGTTATAAAAATTAAGAGCCACTTGCTCTCCATAGAAAGTGAGAACTCTTTAAAGGAGCCACTGGAATACTAACAAAACCAAGGTGGACTATTCTGTGATCACTGGTTTTGGTATTTGGGCTCTCTGGGCCATTTTCTCACATGCAGCCAATTCAAAGATCAACATTCACAGGGGATCTATGGGGGTAGAGTTAATGCGTGTTTAATGAACCAAAGCTACAAAAGCTCCAAAAATTAATGCCCTGTGTAGTTAAGAACACATCTCCGGGGTTAGATAACCACTTGGCTTAGACCAGCCCAGTTCTCAATCCCACCAGCAAGGATCCCAGCCTCTTTCCTCTCTTCAGTTTTCCTGAGATAGTCTCAATAGATAGCCCTGGCTGACTTGGAACTTGCTGACCTTAAACTCAAGCAATTCTCCTGCTTCAAACCTCCTAAGCACTGGAACAGCTCCAGGATTATCGCTTGTTCTCAAAAATGTCACAACCCTAGTCAGGCCATGTGGCACATACCTATAATTTCTGTACTCAGGAGGCTGAGACAGGAGAATCAATCAGTTCAAGGGCTACAAAGCAAGATGCAGGCTAGCCTAGGCTTCATAACAAAACCTTCTCTCTCTCTCTCTCTCTCTCTCTCTCTCTTTTTCTCTCTCTCTCACACATGCACACACACACACACACACACACAAAGTCAACCCTAGGGTTGGGTAGCTGGGCCCCTAAGGACATAACAGGCTCAAAAAAGTTGTGTCCTGCCAAGGTGGTAAAACTCGAACCCAGGGCCACCCCCACCAGTTGCGTCTCCCTTTGTGTTTTCATTATTCCAGCAGCGTGGCCAGGCTCAGGGCGACCCACTTAAGTTTGATGGATGTATTACAAACACACACTGCTTTCACTGAAATGTCCCCTGAAATCCTCAGTCCCAGTCACTAGCTTACACAATGCTGATTCGTCTTGAGAAAAGAAAACGAGAGAGAGAGAGAGAGAGAGAGAGAGAGAGAGAGAGAGAGAGAGAGAAGTTCCCTGGAAGATGCCCTGCTCCTGCTGCCCAGCAGATCACAACCTCTCACCCAGTTACTCCCAAGAGCTCAGGGTGTCACTGCTGCTCAAGCGAGCCCGACAAAGGTGTGTCGCAGGCACTGTCCCGAGAGGGGGACTGCCCCACAAGGATGCACGCAGGGTGACACCACCACTGCGACCACTTGATTGTTGCCGGGTCCTATTCGCCCTCATCGAGCTCATTCTAAAGTGAGTAGTCTTCATAATCTGCTGCCCAAAAGTCCCGTCTCACAGGTAGGGAAACTGAGGCTTGAAGAGGGAATGTTGCTTTGCCTGGAAGAAGTCCTGAGGACCGAATCCCCACCCGCAGATGCAAAGATCCGACCCTCAGGTGAAGGCAGTTATGGGGAGGACGACCCTCAATACGCCCCGAGACAGGTTAGGTCGTGGTGGGAAGCGCCATCCCAGGGAGAAGGGCCGAGGTGGGACGTCTCACCTTCCGCACCGGGTGAGTCGCGCGGAGATCGGCCTAAAAATCCTCCCCTGAGTCACAAACCGGATAATCGCAGCGACAAGAGGTGACCCTGTATCGCGGAGCTCCCCTGAGGTCCCCCGTGCCTCACTCACCCTGCGCTCCTCGGTACCGACCAGATCACACACGGCGCGCGGGCCTGTAGGTCTCTGAGGCAGTGGGGCCGGACGCAAGCCCGCACCACTGGGGCGCTACCACCGCCCGGGAGGCTGCGGGGGTGAGGCGTGGCCAACACCGCCGAGGCCCCGCCCACAAAAGCCGCGCGCGCGCTCTTGAGGCAGGCCCTCTTTCTTTTTGCTCCCCTTTTAAATCCCTGCTGTTGGTACGGCCCGTGTGGGCCCCGCCCCTAAACCCATCCTTCAGCTCCTAGGTCACGCCCCTCATCTCTCCTCGAAAAAGGCACGCCTCGCAGCCGAGCGGCGCTCAATTCAGATGCTGTTTCTAAGGCCACGCCCCTCTTCTCTCCTCAGAGAAGGCCCGCCCCCAAACCCAGCAGATTCTGGGGCCACGCCCCCCTCTTCCTCCCAAAGACGCTCCGCCCATTCCTGGGCTTAGAGCCAAGGTTTGGCTACTCGCCTGCACGGCTATTACAGACGTTTGTGCTTGCGTGACCCTGCCTTTCCCCTTGGCAGCCCAACTCGGTCTCTTGGGTCAATGCGGGGTCGTGGCTGTGCGCCACCTCGTGTGGCGCCCTGATGCTGGCTCACCTGTGATCTCATGTCTTTTGTCAGCTGAAAATGACTAGGCTGATAGAAGGCACCGCTGGTCCCGAGGCTCCCCCCTTCAAATTTGAAAACTAACCTGTTTAAGGGAGAGAAGTGGCAAGGGAAGAGGCGTAGGCAACGGGGTTCGGAAATCTGGCTGCCATCAGCCGTGCTTGATGCCTCTCATCCCAGCACTCGGAAGATTGAAACAGGAGAATAAGCCTCAACTACAATGAGCTACTTACTTGTACCTCTCAAAAAAGCCAGCCTGAAGCCGGGCAGTGGTGGCGCATGCCTTTAATCCCAGCACTTGGGAGGCAGAGGCAGGTGGATTTCTGAGTTTGAGGCCAGCCTGGTCTACAGAGTAAGTTCCAAGACAGCCAGGGCTACACAGAGAAACCCTGTCTCGAAAAACCAAAAAACAAAACAAAAACAAAAAACAAAACAAAAAAACCAAAACCAAAACAAAACAAAACCTGTGAGGTGCCTCAGCAAGTAAAGGCACTTGCTAAATTGTGCGCGCACACACACACACACACACACACGCGCACGCACACAATTCTTTTTTGCTTTGTTTTTTAAAGACTGAGTTTCTCTGTATAACCCTGGCTAACCTGGAACTTGCTCTGGAGACCAGGCTGGCCTCCAACTCAGAGCTCCACCTGCCTCTGCTTTCCTAGTGCTGAGATTAAAAGCTTGCTACACCATGTCTGGCAAGAAAATTTTAAAATAGGCAACCAACAACAAAATGGTGTAATAGTAAAACCCTCCATAAAGATACCATTGTGATGTCATGTTACACTTCCTACGGCTGTTTAGGAAGGAACCAGTCTGACATGAACATTAAATCCAACCCAGCAACAGGTTTGGTAAATTCTACAGACCACAGGGCAGGGCTGGCCCAGTCCAACTAGCAGAATGAGCAACAGGGGAGTCTTACAGCAGCCCAGGGGTTGCTTCAGAAAAAATCCATATCTGATACTCTGTGTCATCCTTTCAACACCCTTTGGAGATTTCCCCATATGTTCCACTAGGTCTCAGACTTCCTACTTCCTTCTTCTACTTTTAGAGTAGAAATACATTCTCTCTCCTCTCTCTCTCTCTCTCTCTCTCTCTCTCTCTCTCTCTCTCTCTCTCTCTGTGTGTTCTTCTTTCCTCCTTTTTTCAGTGCTGGCCTCTGAATCCAGAGCCTCTGAATGCTAGATAAGTATTCTGTCTCCAAGTCATGTCCCCAGCCTCCCACTGGGGAATTGTAGGCAAATGATCTACCTCTGAGCCTTGCCCTTGGCTGGTTTTCATCTGTTTCCAGTATACCTGCATTCACATTTCACCTGAGTAACTCCAGAAGCTTCCAAACTGTATATGCCTCTAGTTTCTCCTGTGCTCCCCAGCCGATGACATTTCATTTACTGTCCTGATCACCTCCTTGTCTTCCGAAAATATGCTATTAATAGGGGGACCTGTAGAGTGGATACATACCTCATACACACTCACATACTGTACAGAAAAATGACATTTTTTTAAGATGACATAAAAGCCATGCATGGTGGTGAGTAGTTATAATCCCAGCACTCCTGAGACAGAGACAGGAGGATTGCCAGTTCAAATCTAGCCTGGTTTATATACTGAATTTCAAGCTAGACAAGACTATATAGAAAAACCTTGTTTCAGACAGAGGAGGAGAAGAAAAGAAATCCCATAAAATCAAACAATAACTGTGACATCTCAGACCTGTAATCTCAGTATTTGGGAGGTAGAGGCAGGAGGCTCAGGGATTCAAGTACAGCCTGAGCTACAAGAGGAATTGGAGGCCACTCTGGGGTATCAGACTTTGTCTCAAAAAGAAGGAGGAGGAGGAAGAGGAGGAGGAGGAGGAGGAGGAGGAGGAGGAGGAGGAGGAGGAAATAAGAAGGAAGCCAGGCGTTGTCTGGGCCAGTCTAGATTACATAATGAGATCTAATCTAGAAGAAAAAAATGAATGAGACTGGTGAGATATGGCCTACCAGGCACAGGCACTTTTTGCTAAGCCTAGCAACCCAGGACTCACACGGTAGAAAGAAAGAATCAACCCTTTTCGCCAAGATGGCGCCGAAAGCGAAGAAGGAAGCTCCTGCCCCTCCCAAAGCCGAAGCCAAAGCGAAGGCCTTGAAAGCTAAGAAGGCAGTGCTGAAAGGCGTCCACAGCCACAAAAAGAAGAAGATCCGAACGTCACCCACCTTCCGGCGGCCAAAGACACTGCGGCTCCGGAGGCAGCCAAAATATCCTCGGAAAAGTGCACCCAGGAGAAACAAGCTTGACCACTATGCTACCATCAAATTCCCACTGACCACTGAGTCAGCCATGAGGAAAATAGAGGACAACAACACACTTGTGTTCATTGTGGATGTCAAGGCCAACAAGCACCAGATCAAACAGGCCGTGAAGAAACTCTATGACATTGATGTGGCCAAAGTCAATACCTTGATAAGGCCTGATGGAGAGAAGAAGGCGTATGTCCGCTTGGCTCCTGATTATGATGCTCTGGACGTTGCCAACAAGATTGGGATCATCTAAACTGAGTCCAGATGACTAATTCTAAATATACACTTTTTTTTTCACCATAAAAAAAAAAAAGAAAGAAAGAAAGAATCAAATGCCAAAGGTTGTCCTCTGCCCTCCACGTCCTTTCCATGGCACTGTACAACCCCCGCCACACCCCCAAAAAAAAAAATGAAATGGATGCAAAAGAAACAAACAAACAAACAAAGACGTGATGAGTGAGAAAAGCATCGGAGCACAGTTTCAAAGACAACCAATTAGGAAAAAAAAAAATATTTGCAACCACAAACAGAGTATGGCATAGTTAAGAGCATGTTAAGAGCAGCCAGGTCCGCTTTAATATGTTAAGCAGACACCTCAGCCATTTGTCCCAGTTTTGAAACCTAACACTAACTACGTGAAATTTCCCCACATCACACAGAGAAGACAGTGAACTGTAGGTTGGTCACGCTGTCGGCTTCTGCTGCCCTATAAGCAAATGCAGATGTTTAAGGAGACATGGTAGGTAGAGGTCTTCCGAACAGGTCTGCGGGTTTATTATTGTTAACTCTGTAAGTAAGGACCATCCAGTTATTTGAAAAACAAAAGGATAGGGAAGGGGGCACATTACTGACATGACTTAATTGGCCTCCTTTATCGGGGAGCTGGTGAGACCGTCCCTCAGTGAAGGTCTCAGTGAAGGCTCCCTCAGTGCGGAGCCGATGACCTGAATTTGATTCCCAGGACTGACAAAGCAGAGAGAACAAACTGACTCTTAACAGGTAGTTTTCTGATTTCTACACCGTGACATACGTGTCCTGGCATGTGTCTCCCTACACAAAGACATGACTAAACATAGTTTTAAACTAAATCATATTTTATATTTCTCAATAAAAAAAAAAGATATGCCTTTGGGGGTGGTCAGCTGCCCAGCATCTCCTTATACTTATCCCCAGATGGGATCAATTCTTACCCCGTTTCCTGATTTCTTCTGGTTTTTATTTCCAAGTTAATCAATCCACTTTTCTTTTTTTCCTACAGAAACAACTTTTGACTGGCTTTGCCGTGAGCCAGTTTGTCATTTTGTTTAGCACTGAATCCAGAACCTTCCAGCTGCTAGGCAGGTGCATAGCCTGACACTGGGTTACATCTCCAGCTCTCTTTTTGAAAACTTTCTCCTCTGCCATAGGGTCTCATTAATTACTCATGCTGGACTTGAACCCGTCGTAACCCAGACAGGCCTTTAGACCTCTGCTCCCTCCTATCTCAGTCTCCTGAGTAGCTGAAATGACAGGTCTGTGTCACCAGGGCTAGCTCAACACCTTTATGTTGTTGTTGTGTATGTGTGTTTAATATTTTTACTTCTGTGTGTGGGGGGGGTGAATTGGTACGAATGTACCACAGCATGAGTGTGGAGATGAGAAGACAGTCGCTTCCGTCACATGGATTCCAAGGATTGAACTCAGGTCGTCAGGCTTGGCGGCAAGCCCCCTTATCCACCCATCACCTCCTACGACTGGCATCTTTGGGGGTTTTGTGTGCTTGCTTATTTGTTTGAGACAGGGTCTTGCTATATAAGCCTGGCTGGCCTAGAACTCACTATGAAGACCAGAACTGTTTAAGTCTTACTCATGATTAGTGTCCTTGAAAGCACAGCTCACCCTCACTTCAATATCTTCCTGATATAATCATTCACTATCTAACTCAGCTCTTCTGAGTCATGATGATGACTGAGGCAGCAGCCTTGGACCTTTAGTGAGCCATGAGCAGTTAGTCACAGTCACACTATCTTTTAACATTATGCAATGCAGCCCTTGCCCCGCCTCTGTCCCCGGCTCTACCTTCAGCTCCACTCTCAGGACCTTTGTTTGCGTTCTTAAGCTTCTAAACAGGTTTTCTGTTCCTGGTCTGTAGCTGGAACCTGAAGGTCGAGTCAACAAACAGTGTTGACATTATGTTCTCACTGGACCTGTGTATACAACGTCTCCAATCATCCGTGAAATCTACCACTGAGCCACGCCCCCAGCCCCTCACTGGGGGATTCTAGGC
>NW_021604614.1:1411060-1419348 GCF_004785775.1 Grammomys surdaster
GGCAGGGGCTCTACCACTGAGCCACGCCCCCAGCCCCTCACTGGGGGTTTCTAGGCAGGTGCTATACTGCTGAGATGTAATGTGTTCTACATATTATAGCAAATCTTTCTGAAATATACACTTGACAGAAGAGTTCAGATTCAGAGTAGGAGAGAAGGGTTTTACCCTAAGGTTTCCAGCCTCAGTGTTTCAAGATCTCTAGTCTGATAGTTATCTCAAACTTCCCAGCTAGAAAGTGTCTTAAGTTCCCCAGGTGACAATATCTCCTCTAGTAGATATTTCAAGGCCTCTAACTAGTAGGTTGTCATGGTTTATGTTACTTGTCAGCTTGGCAGAATCAAGAATGAGCAGCAAGACTGCCCCCAGGGCATGCCTGTGCAGGACTGTCTTGATTTGGTTAATTAAGGTGGGAAGAATTCTTCGCATTGTGGGTAGTGGCTGGGATCCTGGGGTGTATAAATGGGGGCGGGGGAGAACTGAGTAGCAGCTTGTATTCATCTCTGCCTCCTGACTGTGGGTGCAAGGGACTGTGCCCTAGAACTGTGAACCAGGGCAACCCTTTTCTCTCTTAGATTGCTTTTATCAAAGTATTTTTATTACAGTAACGGGGAAAGAAGAAACTGGGACATAAGTGTTTCAAGATTCCCCAACTAGATATATTGTGACCCAGTCTGATTCTTAACAGTGGGCTGGCCCAACATAGCCTATCCATTCCTGCTTAGCGCTCCCTAGAGAGCCTGCCTTTCCTCAGTGTCCGATCCGGGATCTGCTCTCTATGGTGCCCACCTCAGCCTCCAGTGAGTGTCTATTCCACTCTTGCTTTGGAGTGACACTATTTCTCATACTGGAGCAGCTTCTATGCTCCCAACCAGGGGACCCAGCTCTGATTCACAGGAGCCCTGTGTCTGGCCCCAGACTTCTCTGTATCTTCCACATTCTGGCCTCTTTTCCTTCGAAGGCATATAGGCGCTTCAGGCATTCCAAGATCACAGTACATCTCTAAGGTTATCTTACACAGACCTCTTCTCCAAGCAAGAAAATGTCCCCATATTTGGCTGAGAAGGAGTGACTGGTCCTTGTAAGAGAAGAAAATGAGGGCGAAAACGAGGGCTCCGGGGGAGCATGATTGTACTAATGTCCCTCACAGATGCCAAAGGGTTTCAAAGTATAAACCAGAAGGCAGAGTAGAAACCTTAAATGGAAGGAAGATCTCTGTGAGTTCAAAGCCAACCAGGGCTCCATGAGGGTTTTGGTTTTGTTTGTTTGTTTGTTTGTTTGTTTTTGAGATAGGATAGGTGGAGCTTTTAGCATTGTGAGATCCAAGCTCAATCCCCTCCAAGGACATACAAGCCCAAATGTCAGGCACATGTGCATCAGACCTCTAACACAATGTTTAAGATGCTACCGGTGGGTCCAGCAAGATGGCTCCACAAATAAGGATGTTAGCCGGCAAGCCCAGTGACGTGTGTTTTATCACAGAACTCACACGATGAGGGGAAAGAATTGACCTCTATTGCAGAGTACACAGGGGCACCCTAGTAAATAAAAGCAACCATATAGATAAGTACAGTTGCAAATGTTGTCTCTGCTTAGCCAGAACTGGAGATAAGTGAACCTGTGGAGCCATGAGGCTGAGAGGACCCAAGGCCAGGCAACTGGAGTCAATGAAGTTCAGAGATCCGGGGCCAAAATACACTCACAAGCCTAATCGGATGTCTGGCCTTGGCCAAAGCTCTGCTCTGTTTTTCTCCTTGGATGAAAGTCAGCTTTCTTATCAGATGGAATGGGAAGAGAATTCTGCCCACATCCACTTCTTTTTTAAAAATATATATTCTTTTATGTATAGAGTTTTGCCAGTGTATATGTCTGTGCACCATGTGCGCACCTGGTACCCAAGGAGGCCAGAAGAAGGTATTCGATTGCCTGGATCTAGAGTAACACGGAGATGTGAGCTGCAATGTGGGTGTTGGGAATTGAACTCAGGTCCTCTGCAAGAGTAGGAAGTGCTCTTAACTGCCGAGTCATCTTCTCTAGCCCCCCCCCTTCCTCCCCCTCGCCTACTTCTAAGGTTCTTGATGACATAAGATGGCTGGAGGGGCAGGGCTGGGAATTCCCTTTCTTGACCTCCAGTAATATAAGGGCCTCCCTCACTCTTGCCCTAATTTGACCTCAGAAAGTCCTGAACTCCATGAATAATTTCCAGCTTTGTTCTCAGTGTGAGAGGCTACCCTCATGTATACAGGTTTGTATGCATGTGGAGTCAGAGATCACCCTGGACCTTGTTTTTTGAGATAGAGTAGTTAACTGGGACCTGGGGCTCTCATATGTGGCTAGGCTGATTGGTGTCTCCCTAGTGCTAAGATTTTAAGCAAACGTTAGTGCGTTCTGGGTTTTTTGTTGTTGTTGTTTTGTTTTTTAATACGGGTATTGCAAGCACCTTTCTGATTTTCTGATGGAGCTATCTCCCCAACTCTTCTCTTCCTAAGTCCAGCCACCTACACACACACACACACACACACACACACACACGTATGTATGTATGTATGTATGTATGTATATATAATTTTTTTTCACTATCTTCAGTCATACCAGAAGAGGGCAGCAGATCCCATTATAGGTGGTTGTGAGCCACCAGCGGTTGCTCAGAATTGAACTCAGGACCTCTGGAAGAGCAGCCAGTGCTCTTAACCCCTGAGCCATCTCTCCAGCCTCTACAGTCATGTTTAGTAACTCTCAATTGTTACTTAGGTTCTGAGGATCCACGTAATGCCCTCCTGCTGCGTGGTCTCTAGTTAGTTTCAGCTGTCAGCTTGACATAACACAGAGGTTGAGGAAGTCTAAACTAGGGGACGGCCGGATCAGATAGACCTGTGGTTATGTGTATAGGACCATTTTTGCCTGTTTGTTAGGTGCCGGGAGCCAAACCTGGGACACTACCTGCTGTCCTAAGAGAACCTAGGGAGTTACCTGCTGTTCTAGAAAGCCTAGTCAGTACAAGGTTAAGAAAGGACGTTCACGGGTCTCAGGCCCCAGAAACTTAAAGAACGTCTGGCATTTCCTGGGAGCCGGTTACAACAATGGGATAGATGGTCTTGGGCAATAAGGATATGACTGTGGACTGGTTTTAGACAATGAGGATTCAATAGTGGGATAGCCCTGAGCAATGACCCTCACCCAAACTTCCCGGTTTGCTGTGTCTTTATAACCTGCACTCGAAATTAAAGTTTCAGAGCTTGATCAGAACCCCTTGCTCTCATGTCTTGTGTCTCTTGTCCCTTCATTCTTTCGCCCCCTTCCCTAAGGTCTCATCGAATCCCCAAGGGCCGGGGCAGTTAGGTAGAGTTTTGCCCCAAACTCATGGAGATCTGCCTGCTTTTTACCTCCTGAGTACTGGGATTAAAGGAGTGAGTCCCCACCTCAACTGATGTAGAACAGTCCAGACCACTGTGGGGGGTACCATCCCTAGGCAGAGGAACCTGGTGCTGGGGTGTATAAGAAAGCTACCAGGGAAGCTGGAGAAGTAAGTGGCTCAGTAGCTAAGAGCACTGATGCTCTTCCAGAGGACCCAGATTTAACTCCTATAATCCAGTCCCAGGGAACTGATACCCTCCTCTGGCCTCTGTGGCGACCAGGCATGCTTAGTTTACACAGACATATATATGGGCAAAAACACTCATAATACGTAATTTAAGAATTAAAGAAAGAAAGCTGAGCAGAAGCTAGAGAGCCAGCCAGTAAGCAGCTCTCCTCAATGGCTTCTTCAAGCCGCCACCGACAGCTTCCTCCCTCACGTTCCTCAGTGATGGATAGTGATGGATTGTTACCTTGAATTGTGAAATGAAACAAATCCTTCCCTCCCCAAGTTGCCTTTGGTTATGGTTTGTTTGTTTGTTTGGCTTAGTTTATTTGAGACAGAGCTTCTCTGTATAGCCTTGGCTGTCCTGGAACTCATTCTGTAGACTAGGCTGCCCTTGAACTCACAAAGGTTCACTTGCCTCTGCCTCTCTGCCTCTCTCTGCCTCTCTCTGCCTCTCTCTGCCTCTCTGCCTCTCTGCCTCTCTGCCTCTCTCTGCCTCTCTCTCTCTCTGCCTCTCTCTGCCTCTGCCTCTCTCTGCCTCTGCCTCTCTCTGCCTCTGCCTCTGCCCCTGCCTCTGCTCCTACCCCTACTCCTGCCTCTGCCCCTGCTCCTGCACCTGCACCTGCCTCTGCCTCCTAAGTGCCTCCCACCGCCCTGCTTGGTCTTTTTATCAGAACAACAGAAAAGCAAACAAGAATATACAACAAGCACCTTACTGACTGAGCAACCTCCCTGGCCATTCCTATTCTTTTCCTTAAAGCATCCAATACACAAAACCCGCTGAGGTCCTTCCAGGGTCCCCTGGGAAATGAGTCCCCTCCCCATCCCTCTCCTTTCTCTCTGCTTCACTCCTCTGGGGGCTCATTCTTCCTGGGCTGGAGGTAATTGGTCAGCACGTTCCCCACCCCCCCACACACACTTTGTTTATCTTCTTTAACCTGCAACATTAGGTGGTAGATTCACAGGACATGGATAGCATAGATAGGTGTAGTTGGTATCACACTTTAAAAATGATCCCATAATCTCTGTTGGGGGTGGGGGAGGATTAGGTGTCTAAGGGTGGCTATTTACCCAGATGTAATTCAACACCCTCAAAGTAAGCTTAAACCAAGCCAAAGGTTTTTCTGGTGGACAGCCCATCTGAAAGGGAGTGAGTGCCCCACTTTGTATGCAAATCTGGGACAAGAAGTCTCAACCTTGGAGTTAGGGCCTTGGAAACTTAGGGATAATTTCGGACGGAATTATGAACTCACTCGGTAGCCTCTGCTGACCTTCAACTTTCCTGTGTCTACGCATGTGCGTCCAAGCTCTGGAGATCAAAACTCAAGTCTTCATGTGTGTGCCGTCTCTGAAACTCTTAGCCTTCAGCTTTGTGTGTGTGCACTTCGGAACATACTATGATGGAACATGCTATGATGCGCAAGAGGAAGTCAGGAGGCATGTAGGAGTCTGTTCTCTCCTTCCATCTGTGGGATCCATGGATCACACTTAAGTCTTCAGCCTTAGCAGCAAGGACGTTTATTACTCACTGGGCTGTTTTGCTGGCCTTCCGTTTTTGATCCCCTAAGATGCCCCTGCCTCCAGAATCCCGGGGTTAATGCCTCCGTACCTTTTCTGGGTGTGGAGGATACACATGGCTTACAGACCACACTTTGTTTAACTACACCAAAAGTTCTGAGATTTGAGTCTATCGGAGACACCAGCTCCTGGGGGCCATTAACCAACTCCACCATCTACTTTCATTTCTGCAAGCTCAGAGGCTTGTGGCTGAGGCTAAGAACCACAGGAGACGCTAACAGCACATTGAGAGACTCCTTAGAAGCCCTTTCACAGCAGGTTACAGTTGCCATAGCAACATTCAGCCCATAGCTGGGAGATCCTGGGACAGAGAATCAATCAGGGAATTGTTTGCTACACTGAGGAGAAAGGGCAGCGGGTGTTTCTTGGCCTAAGAACAGCACGTGGACAGCAAACGTGAAGGGTGAGGCTGGAGAAAAGGCATGGCTTTCAAAGTCCCCCCAAGGCCCTGGACATTCCCCAATTTCCCGTGAAGCCTCCCTTGGCTCCCTACAAACTCAGAGTTGAAGCTTGTGTTGCATAACAGATCCAGGAACAAAGTGGGGGTGGGGGTGGGGGTAAGAAGTCTATGCTCAGAGAACCACTACTTAGGAGGTCATCTGACGCTCCTTAAAAACTATCCAACCCTTCTCTCATCCACCTGGGACTGTGTCTCGAAACCCCAACCACCCACCCACCCAGCCCAGACCACATGTCAGGATCTATCTAGTCTCACCCAGTCAGGCTGGTCCTGGAAATAGGATCAACCACCGCAAAAGGCTATTTGTTCTCTCCTCTGAGTCCTGCCTCTTTTGATTGTTGAACTTTGGACATGGTTCTGAGGAATTGGACTTGTAGTGGAGGGAGGGAGGCTGGGGCTGAAGGTCTGGGGGTGGGGGGATTTCAACACTTTAGGGAGGTTGGCTTAGTTCAAGCATTGAGCTTTGTACTAGACAGTCATAGCTGTCTCCTCTTCAACTGTGCTCAGGTTTGGGACTGTCAGTAATGACTGACACCCAAGGTTGTTCAGATGTGTGTCTACATTCACACATACAATACATGCACACACATCCACATATAATGAATGCACATACATCCACATACAAGGCAAGGACACACATACAGTGTACATGTACTTGTATCCACACATATAATACATACACACATATCTATACACAATGCATATGCACACATATCCACACATACAGTGCATGCATATACACCCACACATACAATACATACACACACCACCATCATTTCCATTTCTGCTTTGCATCCAGAGACTGTTAATTTAGTGACTGGTGGCACACCCTAAGGATTGGCAGGTGTTTCCTTTGTTTATACTGGTGATTGAACCTGAAGTCTCACACATGTCGGACAAATGTGTGGCTCAGCAGTAGAGCCCCCGCCTAGAATCCCCCAGTGAGGGGCTGGGGGCGTGGCTCAGTGGTAGAGCCCCTGCCTAGAATCCCCCAGGGAGGGGCTGGGGGCGTGGCTCAGTGGTAGAGCCCCTGCCTAGAATCCCCTAGGGAAGGGCTGGAGGTATAACTTAGTAAAGTACTTAACTTCACATGCCCGAGGTTCAGTCCTTAGTAACACACACACCAAAGCACATATAATAACATTGAGGTTCCTGTTTCTTTTTTCCCTCTCTTCTTCCCTGACCCCTTTTAAAATAAGGCCTCACTCTTGTTGATCATAGTCTCAGGGTGTTGTCCAGCTTGGCCCAGAACTCACATACAGCTCAGGCTGGCTTTTAACTTGTAGCAGTCCTCCAATCTCAGCTTCCTGAAGGCTAGGACTATAGTCATGGGCCACCACGCCATTGTGAGTGTTTGCCTGGCATGCATGAAGCACTGGGTTTAGGTAGCAGCATCATAAATCCAGGTATGGCAGTGCATGCTACTGCCAAGTTCGAGATTACCCTTGACTGCTTAACTTTGTGGCCAGCCTGGACTATATGGGACCCTGGCTTGGAGGGATGGATGGATGGATGGATGGATGGATGGACAGACAGGTGGATAAATAGATATATAGCTAGAAGATAGATGGCCAGAGATCAGATACATGGTATACATAAATGATAGGTGGTTGACAGCCATAACTAACATTATGATTGATAATTGACAGACTAGACAGTGAAATAGTCCTTGTCACCAGTCACTGCTTTTGATTTTTAGAATTCTTTGTGTGTGTTCTGAGAGGTTGCGCCCAGGGCCTCCTGCTGCATGCCACCAACCTACAGCTCCAGCCCTTAAAAACATTATTGCACATTTACTTTATCACGCATGTGCACGCAGGTGTGCACATGCGTGATATGGCACACATATGGATGTCAGAGACCCACCCACAGGGGTCACTTCTCACCACTGTCTGGTCCCAGGGGTCAACCGAGGTAACCAGGCTTGAATGCAAGTACCATCACCTGATGGGCCACTTTGTCATCTCTCTCCCTTCCTCCACTTTTTGAAACAAGATCTTGCTATGTATCGTGGGATGGCCCCGAATTCCTGATCCTCCTGCCTCAGCCTCTTGAGTTGTGCTCAGCTGTTTTGAGATTTCCCCTAAGACACTCCTACAGTTCAGTGCTGGGGATCAATACTCACATTTGGTCTTAGGGAGACGTCTCACCCCTGAGGCAGCTCTCAGGGCCTCCAAGAAACCCTCTGCCTCTAAAGTTAGGTGGCAGTCAGGTCATTGTTCAACAAGGAAAGAAACTTGACCAGTCGGTCCCTCCCATCCAATCCGGGGACAATTACAGGATTATTTTAGTTGTTTTGACACGGTGGACTCAACCAGACGGACAGACAGGAAAAATAGATAAGGTTAAAGCTCAAAGAAGAAAAGCACTCCCCTGGATCATGTTTTTCTAAACGATTAATGCAGATAGTCCTATAAACTCCCTCCTCATACCTGACCAGCCAGTGTACACCTGCTGAGCACATCCTAGGTTTGAAGACAGGGTGTCATTTTACTGAGCTCCTGCTGTCTGTACTGGGAGAATGGAACCTAGGCCCTAGTTCCTGCTAGGCAAGCGTTCTGTGGCTGAGCCACGCCCCCAACCCCTTCCTGGGGGATTCTAGGCAGGGGCTCTACCACTGAGTACACCCCCAGCCCCTCACTGGGGGATTCTAGGCATGGGCTCTACCACTGA
>NW_021604614.1:1419358-1421222 GCF_004785775.1 Grammomys surdaster
CAGCCCCTCACTGGGGGATTCTAGGCAGGGGCTCTACCACTGAGCCATGCCCCCAGCCCCTCACTGGGGGATTCTAGGCAGGGGCTCTCCCACTGAGCCACAGTCTCTGCATGCATTTTACCATAAATACATATGGTTCTGGGGGTATAGAGCTAGAGAAATAAAAGTGACTCTCCCAGGTCCAAATTTCTCTCTGCAGTCAGATAATACTCTTAGGCTCTCTCTGTCCACCAGGCTTATGGGGATTGGATCGTAAGTACAGGCTTACACAGGCCAGTAGTGTGTCTCACTCAAACCAATGGCTCCCCACCTTCCTAATGCTGTGACCCTTTAACACAGTTCCTCACGTTGTGGTGACTCACAACCATCAAATTATCTCATTGCTACTTCGTAACTGTAATTTTGCTGCTGTTACGAATTGTAATGTGAATGTCTGCTATTTGATCCTGTGGGGGTCTCGACCCACACGTTGAGAACCACTGTCTAAGCCTGTCCCTTCACTGGTCTTCCCCACGTGGCTGCTCCCAGGAAAGAGTCAATATGCTCTAGAGGTTCTGTGACCCACAGAGTCCTGACTGAAAGTCGTGAGCCCTCCAGTTTGGGGGTTGTGGCTGGGAATCAGAGCAAGTGCATGGAGGGTTGATTATAGATAGGGTCAAGGGGACAAAAAATAGAAGAGGCTGGAGAACCCTCATCCAGACCCACCGTAAACTTAACGGGGGGGGGGGGATAATCAGCAGGGAAGAAAGAGATTATCCCCTGACTTGCTGGTTTTATGAGAAAACAGCCCAGGAAAGTGGAAGCATCTCCCCTGGGGTCATACAGTATCTCCAGCTAAGGTTTCTCCGTTCCACATCAAGACCTGGGTACAAATAAGGATCTACCTCAGTTTCTGCCCTCTTCCACGATGGCAGGATTTGGGAGCTTGGCACACAACTACTGTCACCCCAGCTTAGCTTTGGTCCCCGGAAGCAGGCTTTTTTCATTAGAAGGGTGTGAGTGCAGGAGCTCCAGGGGGCTCGGATTCACCACCCATCCATGCAGCCCTTTTCCTGAGCTGAGGAGGTACCTACCTGTAGATCTAGGGGTGTGAGCACACCAGGCAGGGCCAAGCAGCACAGGAAGGTCCCGGACTAATGGTTGTCTCAGCTTCCCAGGACTTAAGCTTCTCCATGGCCCTTTATGAACCAGAGAGGTGTGGTGTGAGGGAGGAGCTCGAGGGTGTGGCTTAAGACTTCTGCGCAAGAGACACGCCCCTCCCAGCCCTGCCTGGCACCCCTGAGGAGGCTGGACTTGTTATTGGAGCTGCCTGTAAAATGATCAAGGCCCTCCCTGGAAACCATGCAGTGGTGCTACACGCCTTTAATCCCAGCACTCAGGAGGCAGAGGCAAGTGGATCTCTGTGAGTTCAAGCTAGCCTAGTCTACAGAGTGAGTTCCAAGACAGCCACGGCCACACAAAGAAACCCTGTCTCAAAAACCCAGAAAATCCCACAGAGTTCCCATCAGGCCAAGTCCATGGTTCCCACCGGGCTCAGCACAGCTTAGGGGGACGGGGTTGACAGGGACAAGCGACTTGTCCTGCTCCCTACACTCCTTCCTTGGAGGCTCATAACACTGCATCAGGGAACAAGGACTCCCCTCCCCTCTCCTTCCTTCCTTTTCAGTCTCCTTTCTTTCCTTCCTCCCCACTATTCTTTCTCTGTTGTTTTTTCAGACAAAATCTCACTATGTAGACCAGGCTGGCCTCGAACTTCACAGATTATCTTCCTGCCTCTACCTCCATAGTACTGAGATTAAAGGCACACCTGGTTTGCGCTCTCTCTCTCTCTCTCTCTCTCTCTCTCTCTCTCTCTCTCTCTCTC
>NW_021604614.1:1421232-1428740 GCF_004785775.1 Grammomys surdaster
CTCTCTCTCTCTCTCTCTCTCTCTCTCTCTCTCTCTCTCTCTCTCTCCTCTACCAGTAATTTTTCCCTTCTCTTTGGTATTTTCTTCTCATGTACACAACACTTAAGAACTGGCTCACTTGGCCCTGTCTCTCTTTGTTTCCTCCCAGTTCAAAACGCTTGCATCTCTTAAGGGCCAGTGTCCCGCTGCCTCTTCTTCAGCCTCACCCTCAGGCCTGAGCACAGGCGTCATTGTGGTTGTGGGCTTCTTTCATGAAATTGGTTCTGCCTGTCCATCAAACTCATCTTGCATTCTAGCACAGGCCCCGCCCCTTGTGCTTTTTAAAAAAGATTCATTTTTACTATTTGTATGTATGTGTGAGTATGTGTGTGTGTGCATGTATGCCATATGTGTTCATGTTTGCGGAGCCCAGAAGATGGTGTTGGTTTTCCTGGAGCCGAAGTTATAAGTGGTTGTGAGCCTCCCAACAAGAGTACTGAGATCTGAACTTGGGTCCCTTCCTTGCAAGAGCAGCGCTTGTTCTTAACCACTGAGCCATCTCTCCAGTCCCTCATCATTGCTAATACTATGTCTGTGAGCCTGACGTTTGCCATACTTCATATGAAGATTCTTTGGGTATTAGGCACACTGACCAGCTTTGCAGTAGACGTGTCTACAGGATGAAAACGGGAGGGCCAGTGCTCATAACTGTAGCCTTAAGCAAGATAGGCATGCTTCCTCCCCCACCACCCCCAAGTGTCTTATTCTGTAGCCAGGCTGACCCTTCAAACCCTTGCCTCTGAGGTACTGTACTGAGTATTGTACTCCAAGACTTCTGGAGCCAGCCAGGTCCCCTGCTCCCAGTTCCTGCTTGTTGGGGAGGTGGGAGTCCAAAGGACTCACTTATCTCTAAATCTTACTTCTTTCATGTTCTAAATAAAAATGCTACCTGACCATAGTGGTGCATGCTAATAATTCCCCTCCCCAACACACCACACACACACACACACACACACATACACGGGAATGACTTGATCCCAAGGTAGGATAGACAATTAGAAAATTATGGGGACACAGGAAGGGAAAGGACCCCTCGTGCTGGAGTCCTCTGAGAATCAAGAATTCTCAATCAGCTGTAGTTGCCATGGTAGTTGCTGACGTACAACCTTTCTTTTATAGAGAGATTTTTCAGACAAGGATGTTAAAATATTGTCACAGGCTTGTTGAGTCCTGCTGGCCTTGAAAGGGACAGTGTGGCGCTGTTTCGAGCAGAGCCAGCAGGAGGCAAGCCTCCACAAAGGGTTGACACTTGCTGGGTGTGAAGTTTGTTTGTGCAAAAAAAAAAATTATATTTTACTTCATGTTCCTCCTTCAGGAAATATTCTCCTTCCCAAGGATATCGGGGAATGTTCTCCCTGCTAAAGTTAATGACACCCTGATAATTAGAAGCAACACAAGTCCAGGAACACTGAGACTTCCAGGACAGCCCTTAAGGCTGTGGGAAAGAACTCTGAAAACATGAATTCAATAATATATCATTTTTCAACTATGTAAAATATACGGATGCAGTATGAATTATATGGGGGATGTCACTGACCTAAAAGAACAGAGATAACTGCACTATGAGCTAGCTTGTCAGAAAGACACTAAGGAAGGCCATAGAGAGATGCATCTGGATGACAGCCATCTCCCCCTCCCAACATGTCCCCTCCCAAGTTCAGGTCTTTTTGTTTTGTTTCTTTTAAGAATAACTCACTGGTTCTACTAAAGGTTGCCCACTTGGGCTTTTATGTGGAGACATTCACTGAAGCATGAGCAACCTACCAACATCCACGACTCCAGAGAGGTCCGGCTTGCCCTTCTCCAGCAACCGTCAATTGCCAGTAGCTCCCTGACTAGGGGTGGAGCCTTACCAGCCCCTCCCCTATGCACGCTGGAATGGTAACTCGGTCGATCCCCCACAGGCGCCATAGCTGCTGTGAGTTCAATGTGAGCAATGGCTGTGTCTTATCCAGAAGTCACCGTTTGACAGTATGCTTCCTTCCTCTGACTCTTAAATCCTTTCCACCTTCTCTCTGTGACGTTCCTTAAGCTTGGGGGAGGGGCGCTGACAGAGATGCCCAGTTCAGGGTTTGCGCACTCACCAGTCAGCTGTACTTAGCACTTTTATCAGTTACAGTTCTCTGCCTTGACCACTACCCACTTCAGAAAAAGCTTTGCAAGCCGGGCAGTGGTGGCGCATGCCTTTAATCCCAGCACTTGGGAGGCAGAGGCAGGCGGATTTCTGAGTTCGAGGCCAGCCTGGTCTACAGAGGGAGTTCCAGGACAGCCAGGGCTACACAGAGAAACCCTGTCTCGAAAAACCCCAAAAAAAAAAAAAAAAAAAAGAAAAAGCTTTGCTGGCCATGGTCAAGAACATTTAGAGCCAGGTAGTACTTTTAACCCCAGCACTCCAGAGGCAGAGGCAAGCCTGGTCTACAAAGAGGGTTCTAGGACAGCTAGGGCTACAGAGAGAAACCCTGGGGGCCTGGGAGGGGTGCATAAACATTTGGAAGGCAGTGTTGGCAGCATGTCCATTTGGCAAGGCAACAACAGTAGATTCCCTGATGGGACGTGTGACCTCCCCTGCACTGGCTTTGGACCAGGTTTACCTGTACCTGCTCTTAAGTAGCCTCTCTTTCCTGTGCTCTTCTTGTGTGAGTTGGGCATATCCTAATTCTGTTTCATTCTGTCAAATTTTTCTTTGATTCATCCTTTGTCTGCCCCTCCACGTAAACTTCATCCACTGCCACCTGCCATCACAGACCTGGTAAATTTCCACCGCTGCTGCAAAACTTCCACCACTTGAGCTGTGCTGCTGTGGCCCCCACGTGGTGCTCTGCCACGTGGGCTGAGCAGCCAGACAGGCCTGGCTTACACGGACCTCATGGTTCCACCTTTCCTGATACCAGACTGCACAAGCCCGAAAACAAACACCAGCATATTAATTGGTAAGGAGTTCCCAATTGGTGGGAGGGACCCTAGACACACAGCGCCTGGCCAGCCTTTCCTGGGCTAAGGGGTTGGCTTTACATTGCTCCAGTCCATATGACTGGCTTGTAGCTGAACTAAGACCTAGGACATTGGCCATTGGGTGATTCCCCTCTCAGAAATAACTCCCCCCCCCCCCCCCCCCCCAGCTCTTGAAGCTGCCGGAAATCCTGGTACCAGGTGGGCTATTTTCTGGCAGATTAGCTCCTCGGAGGTCCCTAGATAGTCTCGTGACAACCTGATATCTAGGCCATTAGCCTGATTTTTTGTTGCCAGCTTTTCTTTCGGGACACCGACTGATAAAACTAGGGAACAGCCACGTCACCCAATGGGCACATCGTCTTCGACTGTACCGGCGGACACTCCACTGGGTTGTCTACTAAAAAAACTCAAATCTTTAAGGTTAACGCTTGAGTTGAGGCCTTCCAAATTGATAGACCTTTGCAATAAGGTCTGGATTCGGTATCCTCTAGATAACGGACTAAAGTGGCCACTTCATGGTACGCTGAACGGAATTATTTTAAGGGGTCTTAACACACACTGCCAGCAGTCTGGTAACTGGAAAGAAATCTCCTATGTACTCCTTCCATGTGTTCTGTCTGTTCCTCACCCCATCTTCTCTTAGCCACGAAACCTGCTCAACCCCACACCCACCTCTTTCTAATTTTTCTTTTTTCTTTTCTTTCTTTTTTTTTTTTTTTTGGTTTTTTGAGACAGGGTTTCTCTGTGTAGACCTGGCTGTCCTGGAACTCACTCTTGTAGACCAGGCTGGCCTCGAACTCAGAAATCTGCCTGCCTCTGCCTCCCAAGTGCTGGGATTAAAGGCATGCGCAGCCACAGCCTGGCTAATTTTTATTTTTTAATTAACCCAAAACGGGGGAATTGCTGAAGCTCTAGTGGACGTCTGCAGGTTCCACGCTCACTAGCCTAGCCTAGAACTGGTAAGCTTCCCCATCCCTCATGGGCCAGAGTAACTGTCCACATGGTCCCAGGAAAGATTTCTTGAGGTAGAAGCTAACCCTGTGTTTCCCTGAACCTCGTTCTAGGACTACTCCCCTTGGATGAGACACTTCCCCTCTTCTCTCGAGACAGTTTCTCATCGCTGATTACCCCAGGCCAGGCCTGGACAGACTGTTCTCTCTGCCTCAGAAGCACCAGCTCCAGCTCTAGTCCCCCAGAATGTCTTCCCCAAGAGTCAGCCTTTCACGGGCTTCTCCCCCTCCTCTGTCATCTGCAGCCTCCTGGACCCACTTAGTTCAGCTGGTTTGCCTGAAAAGGAGCGGGTCTGGGACCCTGCTTGATCCCCTCTGTGGTTCTTAGCTCTCTGCTCTGTGTTTTCTCCTTGCATCCTGCCAGGGACCCTCTCTGAGACTTTCTTCCCCACTTGTGCAAAAGGCTTGGCTGCCCGAGCATTTGAGGAAAGTGCTCTCTCTCCTTCTCTACCCAGGACCTGTAAAGTGAGTATTAGCAGTATCTTCCGCCACAAAAACAACTAACGTGAACGTTGCTGTGATACGGGACACTCTTGCTTTTCCTTGCTCACTGCAGCCACCAGAGGCATTGGGCAATGTCTTCCGCTGCTAGTAGGAAGTCCCACCCTGTCACTGCCGCCCTCAGACCTGGTCCTCAGCACCTGTGGCTCACACTCCCAACCTGATCATGTGCCACTGTTGCCAGCTTTCTTATTCTGGTCCTAGCCAAATGTTTCTTTGCTAATACAAAAATGTGCTTTTCTCTGCCTACACAACCCACCAAAGTTACTTAAGACAGGATAGGAAAGGCTCTGTCTTAGTAGATTTTTACTACTGCTATTAAATTCTATTCAGTTACAACCAATCCTTATGGCTCTCAATCTTGTCAGAAGTCTGATAGTACTTCAGTTTATGGCTGACAGAATTCCCAAAGCTTCTAACAGTTAACGCAAGATGGTTTCAGAAGACTTGGACACCGGACTCCTAGAAGATATAGGCTGGGGCTGGAGAGATGGCTCAGCGGTTAAGAGCACTGACTGCTCTTCCAGAGGTCCTGAGTTCAATTCCCAGCAACCACATGGTGGCTCATAACCATCTGTAATAAGATCCGGTGCCCTCTTCTGGTGTGTCTGAAGACAGCTACAGTGTGCTCATATAAATAAATAAATCTTAAAAAAAAAAAAGATATAGCCTGGATTGTATGCAAACAAACACAGCAGACTAAACTGGATGCTCTGAGTCAAATGAGTTGGCTAAACCAAGGTAAGTCATTTCTCATGTCATGAGTATCCATTCCACAGAGAAAAAGCCCCGCGTCTTCTGCGCTTGGAAGCCAAACTGACTTCACCCAAGAGACTATGGAGACCACGGGAACTGTTGGCTAGTGGACTCTGTCATTTCTTAAAATAATATATAACTGGTAGATTATTGTTTACTCTTTCTCAGACTTCTGACTACATTGACAGCTAAGCTTTCACAGATATTATCTGTTACCTCATTACCTAAACTCAGTTGCCATCAGTTAAATGCTTCACATTTCCTCTTCTCGTTATCCCACTGTCCTAATATTATCTGAGTTCCTATAAACTTGCCTAACTCTAATAAAACATTCCACTATACGATCCAACAAAGGCTCATCTTAAAGACTGCTCATGTTGTTAACTCATGCTGTTATCTCTTTTGTAAACTCATAAGCTACAAGAAACCCACTCAGATCTACCTCTCATGGACCAAATAGATGCCATCCAGATAAGTACATCTGCCTAACGTTCCCACTCACTACCTATAACAAAGGGTGGGATCCCTCTGGGTTTCAAATGTACATCTTAGAAAAAATTTTTCTTTCTCGCAAATGTACTTATTCTTATTCCCTACATCTTGTCAAGTCCAGGCACATCCAAAACAGCTCCAGAGAAGCAACCTCCAGATGCTCCATCTCCTGTCACACACACAGCTGCTTCTACTGGACCTGTTCCTTCTGACCTGTTCCTCAGAAGGCTCGCTCCATAGACCCTGGACAGCAGAAAAAAGCCAACT
Organism: Grammomys surdaster; assembly: GCF_004785775.1. Classification (NCBI taxonomy): domain Eukaryota; kingdom Metazoa; phylum Chordata; class Mammalia; order Rodentia; family Muridae; genus Grammomys; species Grammomys surdaster. Next base: position 1,427,250 of record NW_021604614.1, read on the forward strand.
CTCTTAAGACTGGACAAACATCCTCCATACCCATTCTTCTAGGTTCCCCCTAAAGACATGTTGCCCCCAATGCCAGCAGGAAGTAGCCAGATATCACGACAACCTTATTCCTGCTTTGCCATCACCTCTTTCTAATTTTTCTTTTTTAATTAAACCAAAATGGAGGAATGTTAGTATTCTGTCTAAACTCCACCTCCACAGTTACCTGGCAATAGCCAGGTATGCTCCTCCCCACAGTTACCTGGCAACAGCCAGGTAGGCCTGCCCACTACAAAAGGGGCTGCTTGCCTCTTCCTCTCTCTCTTGATCCTTTGATCCCTTGCCTCCTGCAGGTTCTCTCTGCCCCTTGCCCCTCCCCTTTCCCTTCCCCCTCTCTCCACGTGGTCATGGCTGGCCTCTACTTCTCTCTCTCTCTCTCTCCCCTCTCTCCTCTCTGCCATGCCTCCCATATCTCTCCCCACCCCCGCCCTAAATAACACCCCACCTCGTGGAACCACCTGGTCTGGTGTGGTCTGCCCCAAGCTGTGCCAAAATCTAACACCAATGTCATGTTCACAGGTGTTTCCTTCAGGATTGGGATGAAGTCGCTAAAGAGGAGCACACATGATTACTGATAGGTTAAGGCAGGTTATTGGGAAGCTGCAGACGAGTTCACTGGCCCCAAGGAAGGAGGCCAGGGAAGACATCACGGGGAGAGGGGTCAGGGAAGGGGAGAGAAGGAGAGAAAGGGCATGCAGGCAGAGAGAGGGGGGAGAGGGAGAGAGAGGCAGAGAAAAGGGGAGGGAGAGAAAGAGGGAGGGGGGAGGTGGAGGTAGGGAAAGGAAGAAAGAGAAAGGTAGGGAGAGGGAGGAGAGAGAGAGGGAAAGAGGAGAAGAGAATGGGAAAGGGAAAGGGAGGGGAGAAAGGGAGAGAGAGAGAGGTGGAGGGGAGAGAGGGAGGAAAAGAGGAGAGGGAGAGAGGGAAGGGGAAAGAGAGGGAGAGAGAAAGAGAGAGAGAGTGGGGAAAGTGGAAGAGGGAAAGGGGGGAGAAGGCACAAAATGTCTGGATTATATAGGAGGAGTCTCTGGGGGAAGGGCAGCCCAGCTCCTGGGCTGGAAAGTTCAGGGTTGGGAGCAGGGTATGCCAAGTAGGGACTGAGGGATGCTGGGAGAACCTGTAGGCCAGGTCTGTTTGATATGTAAAATGTGCACCTCCACCCCTTGTCCCAGGTAAGAAACCAAACAATTAAATCCCGGCCGGTTTATAAAAAGGGAGGCTATAGTCATACGTGGATCCGCGCTTCCTTCGGGTGTGAGGAACGGAACCCTGCCACGCCTGCACAGTGCAGGGCTGTGTGGATTCCGGGCTTCCCAAAATGTGAGCAAAGGGTGGGCTCTATGGAGCTGCCTCACTCAGTCCCTTTCAGAAATTCACTTTTTTTATTTTTAACTGTGTATATGTGCATGTATACGCAGGCACCTGCAGTATATGTGTGTGCATGCCTGTGTGTGT
>NW_021604614.1:1428840-1444968 GCF_004785775.1 Grammomys surdaster
ATAAAAGGGGCTGCTTGCCCCCTCCTCTCTCTCTCTCTCTCTCTCTCTCTCTCTCTCTCTCTCTCTCTCTCTCTCTCTCCCTTTTTGGTTTTTTGAGACAGGGTTTCTCTGTGTAGCCCTGGCTGTCCTGGAACTCACTCTGTAGACCAGGCTAGCCTCGAACTCTCAAACTCAGAAATCCACCTGCCTCTGCCTCCCAAGTGCTGGGATTAAAGGCGTGCGCCACCACCGCCTGGCTCCTCTCTCTCTTAATCTCTTATTGTCTTGTTCTCTTGCCTCTAGCTTCTCTCTGTCCCCTCCCCTCTCTCTCCATGTGGTCATGGCCTGCCTCCTCTACTCCCCCCTTCCTTCTCTCTCTGCCTCTACTACCCTCCTGGCTCCCCTCCCCATGCCCTGAATAAACTCTATTCTATGCTGTACCGTCATCCATCCTGTGGCTGGTCCCTCAGGGGGAAGAGATGCCTCGGCATGGGCCTGCTGAGACATCTCCTTCCATCAGTTGGGATCAGGGTAGGGGTTTAGGTTTAGGATTGGGGTTTGGGTTGGGGTTGATGGTGGGGTTGGAGTTAGGTTTAGGGTAAGGTTAAGGGTAAAGTTTAGGTTTAGTGATAGTGTTAGGGTTATGTTTAGAGTTGGGGTTAAGGTTAGGGTCTACACATACTATTACCCTTACCCTAACTCTAACCTCAAACCCTAGACCTAACCACCGAGTGCTGGTCCATAGGCTGTACACACCGGTGTGTGCAGGTGTCACAGAGCCTAGGGCTGTCAGACCCTCCTGGAGCTGCTGTGATAGGTGGTAATGAACTCTCTGATGTGGGTGCTGGGAGTCCCCCTGGAAGAACCGGAAGTTCTCTCTACCACTGAGCTATCTCTCCAGCCCCTTACTCAAACATTCGGTTAGAGAGGCAGTTCTCAACTGTGGATCGTGACCCCTTTGGCAAACCTCTATCTCTAAAAATACTCACATTATGATTCATAACAGTAGCAAAATTACATTTATGAGGCAGTGAGGAAAATAGTTTTATGGTCGTAGACAACGGCAACATGAGGGATTGTATTAAAGGATTGCACCATTAGGAAGGCTGAGAACCACTGTGTTAGAGTAACAAAAGCAGGATTAATACATCTTCTCTTCCTGCTCAGCCATCCCTAAATCCATTTCTTCCTCCTAGCAGAAGATACACACGTGTGTGCACATACATATCCACCCCTCAACACACATGAGTGTAGGTAGTGGGGTAGGGTAGTTCGTAATATCTGCACTGCTAGGCAAGAGTTCTAATAGGGACAGACTACAGTGGTGCACATCTGTAATGTTATCATTTGGAGAATAGAGACTGAGAAGTCAGAAGTTCTGGGTCCAGCCTTGGCTACATACCAAATTCCAGGCTAGCCTGGGCTATGTGAGACTGTCTCAAACAAAAACCAACCAAGAAACAAAAGAGATGGATCAGCAGTTATGAGCACTTGCTGCCCTTCCAGAGGATCCCTAGTTCAGTTCCCAGCACCCACTTAGGGTGACTCACAACCACCTGTAACTCCAGCTCCAGGGGATCCAATGCCTCTGGCCCCTCAAGCCGCAGCCTGCACTCTCAGACACGAGCACTCATACACCTAATTAAAAAGAAACCGTTTTTAAAAGAATTCAAAACTAAAGATTTAAAAGATGCCAATGCTCAAGAGGCAGAAGCCAGAAGGATCTTGGCTGCAAGGCCAGGCTGGACATCACAGTCAGTTAGGACAGCATGAGCTACATACCAAGACTCTGTCTCCCAAAGCTAAAAATAGAATTCACATGGTAGTGTCTGCCTGTGATCCCAATACTCTAGTACTCCACTCAAGAGGAGGCAGGGGGATCAGACGTTCAGAGGTTATCCTCAGCTACAAAGGGAGGTAAGGGCAGCCTGGGCTACATGAGGGCAAGGGAGAGACAGAGAGCACCAGAGAGCCAGAGCCAGAGAAAGACATAGAGACAGAGACAGACATAGTGAGACACACACACACATATGCACGCACGCACGCACGCACGCACTCGTGGGATGGGGGCCAAGCCAGGTCAATATATTTAACAAATTACTGATGACTTGTGCCTCCTTTACAAATTGGGTGGCCAACTTATTCAGAGTTCCCAGAATTCTAGGCTGCACTGTACCCCTGCCAGTTCCCACTGTCCAGCCCCATGGGCCACTGACTCCCTTTCTCATTCTGAACTCTGTCCAGCCTTCACCACAGTGGCCCCTGACACTCTTGTGTTCTTGTTCCAGTCCAATATTCACACTCTGTGTTCCCATTCTGCCAATAGCTGCCCTACGGCAGACACCCTGGCACAGCCCATTCTCAGGGAACAGGTCTGCAGTCCCTGCAGCCATCCTGAGCTTTCTGGACTGAGACTGCCAGTGTGTGGTCTAGACGGGAAGAAATTGGGTTTTGGACAAGAATTTCCCTTGGCTCTGAGAGGAGGACCTGGGATCAGGGCAAGGAACTCTTTGTTAATGTCCAGGGATTGGTTACACGAAGCCACAGACATGTATACTTGCCTAGAATCCCCAAAGAGGGACTAGAGGGATGAGTGCATGTACACACACACACACACACACACACATACACACTGTTACAACCAGATTATTCTGATAGACAAGCTAGCTTTTCACATTCAACTCCCTGGCTCGTGATGTGGCTCCTCCTTTCTTGAACAACTTTTGGGGGGACTTCTGTACCTCTCCCCCCTAGAACTCCTATCCAGCCACTGTCCACTGAAGGGACAGTATCAGGGGAGTTGGAAAGCTCTGGTTTAGGCAGTCTGGGCCTTCCTGGGCCCTGAGAACTGTTTGTACTAATCAGGGCATCCTCTTGGACCTCAGCAGCCTGACAGAGCACCCTGGAGCCAGTGCTAGCACTCTGCCATCTGGACTCCATTTTTATTGCAGGTTGTTCTTTTCTTTGGTTTAGCTAGTGAGACGAGATAGCTTCTCTATGTCCTGGACTTGCATTTGTGATCCTGTTACCTCAGGCTCTCAAGTTGAAAAATATCAAGCTGAAATTACAGGTTTGTGTCACTGAATGCCATTTTATTGTACCTCCACTGACACCCCAATATTAAACATGTTATCTAGGACCTTGAGCATGATAGGTTGGTCCCCTCTACCACTGAGCCCCTCACTGAGAGATTGTAGCAGGTGCTCTACCACTGAGCATATAGCACATTTTTTTTTCACTTTTTATTTTCAGAGAGAGCCTCACTAAGTTTTCCAAGCCTGCTTTAAGCTTCTGATCCTCCCTGCCTCAGTCTCCTTAGGGCTGAGATAAGGAGGGTGAGCCACTATGCTGGGCTTACTTCTCACTTCGTGTGTACGTGTCTTTCCTATGTTCTCCTGATGTATGTGCATGTGTCCATGCTTACCTATGCCGTGTGGAGGACATCATGTGTTCTACTCTGTCACCTTCCGCCACATTCCGGTGAGACGGGGTCTCTGAGCCTCAAGCTATGCTGATGGCCAGCAAGCCCCAGAGTCGTGCTGGCTCCACCCCTCAGTTCTAACTCTGGGTTCATACAAGCATGCACAGCTGTACCTAGCTTTTTCTGTGGGTGCTAGGGATTTGAACTCAGGTCCTTGTGCCAGAACAGCAGGAGCTTCCACCCACCAAGCAGTCTCCCTAGTCCCTCATCCTGAGTTCTTAGTTACGGGATCTTAGATGATTCGCTTTTCTGTACCTCAGTCTTGTGTTTGTAGAAAATTTTAATCCCTATCAGGGTTTTTTACCCGGCCTTGTTCATTCAGTTCCCAGATAAAAGATAAATAGTTTTTATATTTCTAATAAGCCTTAATCAGCACATGGGCTGGGCAGATATCTACCCTCTATGTTATTAAAATCTGCTTTCCTACTGATAACCCCAAGTTATTACTTACTATGTTTCATCCGGGCTGCTCTTAACTCCAATTGGCCAGCCCTCAGGGCCATGTTTTCATGACCTACAGAATCCATGGTGTCTTCTCTTCCATTCCAAACAGAAAAAAAAAATTTCTTTTTAATTTTAGAATCTTTCTCTAAGGACTTTATTTTCTTATATTTAAATTAAATATTTTTCTCTATTTTTTAAAAATATATACTTAGCTTCTCTTTTACTGTTCTTTAAATTCAATATCTTATCAGGTTAGACTCTTGGGACTTTTAAGTTTGTACCTAGTGCTGAGTTAGCCCGGCCCCAGATGCTCAGCTAGCTCAGGACTCCTCGGTCGGCCTTTTGGAAGCCCTGGCTAGCTTGCCCTCTCCAGCTTGCCCTGTTCCTGTGCAGCTTTAGGGCTTTACCCCGGGCATCTGCCAGTAGTCTCTGGACCCACGTGCCCTGCCGTGCTTGGCTGTGCTGGCACCTCTCGCTGGACAGCGGGCTGGGGACTCGGTGAACCTAGACTAGACTCCGTTCTTTTCCATGGGCCCCAGCATAAGGTGTTATTTCCGCAGAGCAGAGTGCTGGCTTTTCAGAGGAGCATGCATCTCTTGGGAGAACCTTAGCATCTGTTTTTATCAGTGGCCCAGCGAGTGCAAAGCCTTCCCAGACGCTGTAGTCGAGCTGATCCGAGGCAACAGTAGCTCGGAAGCCATGTTTTTGGTGAGGTTTGGGGTTGTGTTTCTCTGCCTGGTAATTTGTCTCAGATAGTTTGGTTTTCTGCCCCACACAAGGTAAACATAGTGCAACCAGTTTAAGCTTATTCCTGACTAGTTTACAAAGAAATGAGACTCAGCCTGGGATTATTTTGTTTGGCTCTGACAATTATTGTGAGGTAACCCCTAATCTATTTTTCTAACTGCTGGCCTGGCTATCTCCCCTGTGCTGAACCTCAGATACTTGTTGTTTCTCTTGGCCATGTCCCCATGTCGTCCCTCCCCCCCACCCTCTCTCTCCTCACTCCAACCAGGTCACTCCAAACACACCTACCTCTAATCCCTTCAGTAATTGGCATTATTTAACCAACTTTATTTAACCAATAGTTTTAAATCAAGGAACAAGGTTTGCACAACAAAAGCTTGTAAACAGAAGTACTTTTAGGCCTAGACCTTCAGGTCTAGGACTTAGCTTTACAATACATAGTGACAGCCCACACCGCACCTCAACAGTCTTGCTCTCTGGACTCAACAGCAATACCAACTGACAGGATGGGTGCAGCAGCTCAGAGAGTTACCGCACTGATCCAGCCACTGTTTGTCAGATGCCTGCTTTGGGTCAGATGAGAACGAACCGGAGCAAGTTAGACACTGGGAATTCAGTGGTGGGTGAAATCAAAGGCTCTGGTTACACCTGTGGTCCCTTCCTGTGTGGGAAGAATTGATGCCGGTGTTAGGCGGAAATAAAAGAAAGCTGGGTGAGTTGACACACTCGTAACTCTAGCACTTGGAAGGCTGAGGCAGGAGGATTGCAAGTCAGAGGTGACAGAGGAGCACTGGGATGGCTGAGCAGGTGCAAGGCAGTTCCAGGAATCCACAGGGTGGAAGGAGGAGAATCAATACCCACAGTTGTCTTCCCTCTTTCCCTCCCTCCCTCCCTCCCTCCCTCCCTCCCTCCCTCCCTCCCTCTCTCTCTCTCTCTGTCTCTCTCCTATGTCTCTCTATCTCTGTCTCTCTATCTCTTTCTCTCTGTCTCTGTCTCTCTCTCACACACACACACACACATGTGCGCACGCGCGCACACATACAGGCACACACATGCATTCACAGTCTGACTACAGAGAGAGATGGATGTCAATGCTCTTCGAGCTTTTGCCTTTGCATTCTGTCATGTGGGACCACCCACGCTTAGGTGGATGGAATCATACCAGCCACACTTAGGATGGGTCTTCCCACCTCAACCAATCCTGTCAAATCCTCACTGAGGTGTCCAGAGGTCTGTTTTCATGGTGAATATAAAGCCTATAGGTTGACGGTCAAGATGATCCTAGATGGTATCTCTGATGAAGGTACAGTTACGCCAAGAGCAGAGGGAGCCCAGGATGGGAGCCCTGTAGATACTGGGGGAGCCTCTGAGAAGGGGCCCTGGGATAGAAGCTGCGTAGGCTTCCCCTGAGCCCTGGATTCAGGGTCCTGCCAGGGAAGATCCAGGTCTCTCTGAAGCCAAGGGTTTGGTCCCTGTCACTGTTTTCTCATCAGACAAGCAAAGGTCACTTGACATTCGGGAGAAAGTGCCACACTTCACCTTGGCCCCCCATTTGTCTGGATGTGACAGCTCACCTTTCCCCTTGGGTCCTTGTGAATAACTTTGGCTATCGGTCTCCAGATGTCAGGGCAGGACTCAATGTTCCATCGAGGACAAAGCTGGAACACAAGGAAGTCGAAGGAGGTCCCACCATAGGCTAGTATGGTTGCCTGCCCACATCCGGACACCAAGAACCAGTATGTGATGTCCCTGTGCCCTGCAGAGAAAGCACTTCGACTTCCCGTCTCCCACAGTGGAATCCAGAGGGCTCCTTCCAAGGACCCAGAAGGTTGTAGTATTGGTAAGCTGCTCTCTGGAGAGGGGAATGGGGTCCTCCTCACTCTGTGCAGTCAAGTCAAAATCACAGACTTCACGTCAAAGTGGGTAAGCGATCATTTATTTCAGAGCTAAATGTGAGGGAATGGATTTTGATTGCTCAAATTCCATGTTCCAATAGAAGTGTTACATGTAGCCAGTCTTTGCTACCGTGTGAGTTTTTCTTTCTTCCACCCTTCCCCAGCCCTTTTGTTTCACCCTTTCAACCTCCTAACACTAGACAAGGGAAAAAAGTGCGGGGCGCTGCCTCGCCGATAAGGAAAACGCCACACTCAGGATTCTTCTGACAGCAGTTTATTGTTACAGCTCTTTTAGATGGCAGTGAGGTGAGGGACGCCAAGCCCCAAAAACCTGTGGCTTATATAGAGCTTTAGGAGACGTGCCACACACTCATTGGCTCTTATGATATCGCCAAATTAGCATACTGGTTTTTGCGCCTTGCGCAGGCGCACATTCAAGCAAGGCTCCCAAGAAGAACCAGGAAGCAGGAAACCGGCGCCATGTTGCAATGGCGAACGCGGCTCCTAACAAAAAAGGATGGAAACGACAGAGATCTCTGGATAAAGTCAAGGGCAGTGAATTATCATTAGACTACTTCCTGCTGATTAAGGGTGTAGAATTCTTTGGGTCAAGTTTGACCTTTACCCATCAGGATATCTAATTTCTTCTTGTTTTTTTCTTTCACACAACGACTTAAACCACAACCAACAACAACCAACCAACACACCCACCAATAGCATACCCCTGGGAGGGGGAGAAGCAGCAGCTAGCATTTGTATACTGTCTTAGGGGTTTAATGCTGTGAACAGACACCATGACCAAAGCAAACTCATAAGGACAACATTTAACTGGGTCTGGTTTACAGGTTCGGAGGTTCAGCCCATTATCAATAAGTTGGGAACATGGCAGCATCCAGGCAGGCATGGGGCAGGAGGAGCTGAGAGTTCTACATCTTCATCTGAAGGCTGCTAGCAAAATACTAACTTCCAGGCAGCTAAGATGAGGGTCTTAAAGCTCACACCCACAGTGACACATGTATTTCAACAGGGCCACACCTATCCCAACAGGGCCATACCTTCTAATAGTGCCACTCCCTGGGCCGAGCATATACAAACCATCACATATACCGTCTGAAAAGTCCCCAGAATTCTAAACGTCACACGGTGTTAGGAGCCGTGTCCGCCATCGCAAGATGGCGCCTGTTTCCTGCTTCCTGGTTCTTCTTGCGAGCCTTGCTTGAATGTGCGCCTGCGCAAGGCGCGAAAACCAGTATGCTAATTTGGCGACATCATAAGAGCCAATGAGTGTGTGGCACGTCTCCTAAAGCTCTATATAAGCCATAAGCTTTTGGGGCTTGGGGTCCCTCGCCTCACTACCATCTAAGAGAGCTGTAACACTACCATCTAAGAGAGCTGTAACACTAAAAGAGCTGTAACAATAAAACTGCTGTCAGAAGAATCCTGAAGCGTGGCATTCTCCTTTTCGGCGAGGCGGCACCCCGCAACACGGTCTCAGAAACAATCTGCAGCTGCAGCTGGCAAAATCATACCCCTGCTGGAGCACGAGGCAAACCATAGTCAGCTGCTGTGGACAATCTGAAGCAGCCCCATCTCCCACACTTGGGATTAAAAAGAAAACATATTCTTGTAATATTTCTGTGTTTTTTCAAAGACACCAAAATTCCAAAATTGTCACTGTAGTTACATGTGACTGTTACTAGTTACTCAACAAAGAAATAAGTCAATGTAGCAACCAAATACACAGGGTAGGGAATCACAGGCTGCTTGCAGTAGACGAGGGAAACTGCTATAGGCTTCAGATACAATCTGATGACAAACTTAGCTTTTAGATTGGTGAAAGCTAGTGTTCTACTAAGGACACATAAGACTACAATAGTCATAAGGATATTAGGTCAGACACAAATATGAGTATGAATGAATTTCAAAGGGATTAAAGACAGTCTGGGATTTATTTGGTTCTGGTTTGCAACATTACCTTAGATTTGCTTTTTATTTTTTTTAAGTGTGTGTATGTGCACATGTGTGTGCATACGTGTGTACACATGAGTACAATGCCTAAAGAGGCCAGAAGAAGGCATCAAATCTCTTGTGGCTAGAGTTACAGGAAGCTATGAGTACAAACCTGGGTGCCGGGAACTGAACCCTAGTCCTCTGCAAGAGCAGCAAGTGCTCTCTGTCACCCTGTGCTGACTCTCTGGCCCTGGCCTGTAACATCTGACTATGCAGAATCTTGAAGTCACTTTACCTTGTAGAATCTTTAGCGATCCTTCCCTCCCTCATCTTCGTCCCTCTCTTTCTCTCTTCATTCCTCTTCACCCCTATCTGCTTCTTTCTTTTTCGGGAATTTTTAGTTCACCTAGACCCAGGATGGCAAGGACAGAGGCGAAACAGAGAACCAAGATGAGGTTCCAGGGTCAATGCAGAGATTATGAAGTGTGTGTGTGTGCGCGCGCGCGCGCGCGTGTGTGTGTGTGTGTGTGTGTGTTCCCCTACTAAGAATTTCTATCCAGCCTGGGTCACCTACAGAAACCATGTCCCCCAAATACACTGACCCTGCCTTGACAGACCAAGTTCCCTCCATCCTGAATCTCATTAGGACCATCTGTTCAGACAAGTGCCTCTCTCTCAGCTCTGGGGCACTGGCTGAGGGACCCCTGCAGAGACTCCTTGAGTTAGATAAAGCCAGATTTTTGGACCTTGTCTAAACTTGTTTCCTCAAGGGCTGGTGAGGTGGCTTAGTGGGTGAAGGTGCTTGTCACCAAGCCTGGCAATGAGGAGTTTGATTCTTAGGACCCACATGGTGAAAGGAAAGAACCAACTCTCAGGAGTTGTCCTCTGACTTCCACATGCAACCTGTCACATGCACCCCTATAAATAAATGTAGTTGAAAATTTTAAAACAAACAAACAAAGCCCTCCCCTTTCCTTCTGCCAGGCCTGAACATTGAATGTACATTCAGAAATGCTTGTCAGTCAGACGCCCATTTCGCTGCAGCCCAGCCTTAGAGTCCCTTTTCTAGGGTGGGGCAGGGTGGTGGATGGGCAATGTCTGGTTCTGGAAAGGCTGGGCTGTTACTCAAGCACAAAGCCCAGAGCTTCCCAGGGTAAGGTGCTATGTGAGCTCCAGGCCACATTCTCCCATGGGGACATTGCAACCTGACTCTCAAGTCCCTGGTTCTCAGGAAACCTGAGCCTGTCCCAGGTGCAGACCTCTTTGGGAGGGCAGGGTCAAGATCCTGGGCTTTTATTATGACTTGAACTGCTGGGTGACAGGTTTGTTCCCAACAACCAGGACCCAATATGATGGGCCATACTGGGCAGAGGTCCAGGCAGGACCAGGGTTAAAGCCATGCTGATTTTCTGTGTGGGAAGAGAGCTGACAACAAACTCTCCTCTCTTGGGACCCTACAAGAAGCTCCTATGGCCTTTATAGAGCATGCGTGTCCCTGGCTAAACCTGCCCTGGGAGAGGAATTACAGTGTGTGTGTGTGTGTGTGTGTGTGTGTGTGTACATGCATCCCAGGTACTTGGTAGGCTGAATCAAGAGGATCACAAGTTTCTTTTTAAAAAACAAAACTGAATCTTTAATCCCAGCACTTGGGAGGCAGAGGCAGGCAGATTTCTGAGCTCGAGGCCAGCCTGGTCTACAGAGTGAGTTCCAGGACAGCCAGGGCTACACAGAGAAATCCTGTCTCGAAAAAAACAAAACCAAAACAAACAAACAAAAAAAAACCCATAAAAAAAATAACTGAGGCTGGAGAGATGGCTCAGTGGTTAAGAGCACTGACTGCTCTTCCAGAGGTCCTGAATTCAATTCCCAGCAACCACATGATGGTTCACAATCATCTGTAATGGGATCTGATAATCTCTTCTGGTGTGTCTGAAGACAGTGACAGTGTACTCACAATCAATCAATCAATATTAAAAAAATATTTATTTTATGTATGAGTGATCTCTCTGAATGTACAACTGTGCACCAGAAGAGGGCATCAGATCTCATTACAGATGGTTATGAGCCACCATGTGGTTGCTGGGAATTGAACTCAGGACCTCTAAAACAGCCAGTGCTCTGAACCACTAAGCCCCAAGAATCTCAAGTTTAAGGCCAGCCTACATAGTACAGTGAGACCAAGGACATCCTGGTGCAACTTAGTGAGTCCCTGTTGAAAATTAAAAGCGAGACCAGGCGGTGGTGGTGCACGCCTTTAATTCCAGCACTCAGGAGGCAGAGGCAGGGGAGTTTGAGGAGTTCAAGGCCAGCCTAGTCTGCAGAGTGAGTTCCAGGATAGCCAGGGCTACACAAATAAACCCTGTGTGCAGAAAAAAAGAAGGGCAAAGGGCAGGGGGAGAGAGAGAGAGAGGAGAGAGGAGAGAGAGAGAGAGAGAGAGAGAGAGAGGGCGAGCTCTCTGTTCCCTCATTGAATACACTTGGCATGGCACAGTTTATACCCACACTCTTTTCTTTTCACCCCTGGGACCTACAGAAAGACTGACTGGGGCCTTTGACTAAGTCTTTGTTTTCTCTCTCCTCAAGTCTTCCCTGGAAGGGTCCAAAGTCTCCTTCCTTCTGTCTCTGCTACCAGGTAAGCAGAGGGGTACACATGGCCAGGTTGCACACCTGTAGGAGACTGTCTTTCTCTCCAGGGAGAATGGGGCATAGGCTCGGATGTCCCTACCACCTGGGTCAAGAGAGAGCCATTTTTCATGGCAGGAATGTTGGGAAGCTGGAAGTGGAGACAGACTTTGTTCCTTGAGGGGGGTGGAGGTGTACATCCCCTGAAGTCCAGCCTTCCAGGCCTCTCCTAGAAGGCTACCTTTCTTTATATGCACCTGGAGCTTTGGGAGGTAGCTGATGGGTCACCCCTGGGGGTGGGGGTAGGGACAGGGAAGAACAAACTGGAGGCCCAAGAGCCTTGCCAACCACAGGAATGCCTCTGGTTATTCACCAGGGCAGAGGAGTGGCTTGTCACATGGCAGGCTCACCTCAGGAGACCTGGCTCAGCCCTTTGCAGATATTTCTGTGTGTGAAGACCTAGGTCTACCAGCAGTGTGTGACTCAAAGGTGTAGACAACCATGGGGGAGGCTGGGATCAGACTCCCTGGCTCCCATAGGATGCTCCCATAGGGTGCTCCCATATGGTGCTCCCATACGGTGCTCACCAGGACAAGTGAAGACATCTCTCAAGGATCGCTGACCCTTGGGTTGGATTTCAAGGACTTCCACCCTGGGCTCTACATATCCACCACTCCTTGCTGGCCCTGTGTAATCTTCCTGGAGCCATCTCAGATCAAGCCTGGGCCTGGCTGAGGGTATCCGCTCTAACATCCGTTCTCCATTTGGCCTTCTCCACGGTCCACTCAGGAGAGGCCTAGAGGGAGCCCAAGCCAGGGGTCAGGGAGCACCACCCTTGGTAGACTAGCTGGCAGCTCCCTCTGCTGTGCTCCATATGGTTTGGGAAGAGATTTCTTCCAGAGCTAGGCCTCCTAGAACTTTTGCCAGGTTGTGACCAGTGGGGGAGGGGGCTCTGTATCTACCAGATGAGAAAACCAAAGAGAGGATGAATGAGGGCAAAGGTGAAATGCAGGGTGTCTGAGTATATCAAAGGTGGGGGATGAACCGATGAGATGCTGTTGGGTGAATGAGTCTGTCAAGTGTATGGGAAAGAATGAATGAGAGGGTGGGGAGTGGGGAAGTTGAGTTTGAAAGACTGAGTGCCATCTGGACTGGCCTCAGGCCTCTGAGAACTGTGGTCCTTGACTTCATGTCCCTCTTGGGTGATATGGAGAGCCCCTGGGGGCTGAAGAAACCTAGCCCTAAGCAAGTGCACAATTTCCCAAGCTCAGGCTGTCCCAAAAAGTTGCCAGGGCAACAAGCACTCACTGTGTACAAACCTGCTTGTGTACCTCCCCGCCAGTCTCCTGGCCACTCCACGAGTTTGTTGACCCCACCCAGCCTGTTCCCACCTTGCTTGCAGCCCTGGTCACTCTGTCCTCTGCAGGTCTCTTCTCCTTGTCCTGCCTCTTTCATAGTTGGTCCTTGGATTCCTTCAGATCTCAGCATATAGGGTCACCTCTTCAGGGAGGCCTTCTTTGACTACACTAATTTATACTTGCTGCCCTGTATCTCTTTAGGTTTTTTTTTTTTTCAATTATCTGCACTGAGTTTCTCTCTTATATTTTTATTTTATGTATGTACACACGTTGTTATTTATATTAGAGGTATGTAACATTACATGTGGCTTTTTTTTGCCTGTTTGTTGGTTTGTTTAAACAGGGTTTTTCTGTAGAGCACTGGCTGTTCTGGAATTGTCTGTAGACCAGGCTAGCCCTGAACTCAGAGAACCACCTACCTCTTCCTCCCAAGTACTAGGAATAAAGGCATGCGCCACCTTAGCCTGGCATGGCTTATTTTCTTTAGAGCCTTTCATTTTTCAATTATGTAGGATGAGACCAGGGCTTCATGCAGGTTAGGCCAGCTCTCTACTAAGCTAAGCCACACCTCCAGCCCTCCTGTGCACTTTGTAAGGTCAGAATTGATCAGATGTCTTTAATCCCAGCACTTGAGAGACAGAAGCTGAGTTTAAGGCCAACCTGATCTACAGAGTTCTAGGATAGCCAGGGCTACACGGAGAAACCCTGTCTCAAAAAACAGAAAACAAACAAACAAAAAGGGCATTTCCTAGCCCAATCCCGGGTTTCACCTTTTCTTTTTTTTTCTTTTGTTTTGTTTTCCTTCTCTTCGTCCTTCTTCCTTCCTGTCTGTCTTTTTGCCTGTCTGTCTTTTTTTAAGATAAAGTCTCACTGTGTAGCTATGGCTGGCCTGGATCTCTCTATGTAGACCAGGCTAGCCTCCAATTTATAGAGATCTGCCTACCTTTGCCTCCCAAGTGTGGGGATTAAGGACATGCACCACAATGACTGATTTTTATTTAATCAGACTGTATTCTCATCTAAGGTACCTCGGGAACTAATTATAATCTCACTTCTGGAAAAGGATATTTATGAATGACTGTCCTTGAGAAGCCTACACTCACCTGATCCACACCGTACCTTATACTTCCCTCAGGATCTTTTCCCCCTATTAACCCAGTGCTTAAGATCTGCATAAGAAGGGCTGGCTTTAGCTCAGTGGGTAGCCTTTACCTAGTATGCACAAAGCCTTAGCTTCCATCCCTAACCTTGCATAAACTGGGCATGGTGGCACAAGCCAGTAATACTGTTACTCAAAAGGTAGAAGCATCCCAGCACTTGGGAGGCAGAGGCAGGCGGATCTCTGAGTTCGAGGCCAGCCTGGTCTACAGAGTGAGTTCCAGGACAGCCAGGGCTACAGAGAGAAACCCTGTCTCAGAGAAAAAGAAAAAAAAGATAGAAGCAGAAGGATCAGAAGTTCAAAGTCATTCTCAGTTGAGTTCAAGACCAGCCTGGGATACAAGAGACCTTAACAAAAAAAAAGAAAAAAGGAAAAAAAAAAAGGAAAGAAAACAAAAGAAAAGAAAAAAAGAAGAAAGATTTAAAAATGCTAGGACTAACCAGGTAGTGGTGACGCATGCCTTTAATCCCAGCACTTAGGAGGCAGAGGCAGGTGGATTTCTGAGTTCGAGGCCAGCCTGGTCTATAGAGTGAGTTCCAGGACTGCCAGGGCTACACAGAGAAACCCTGTCTCAAAAACAAAAAAAAAACAAAACAAAACAAAACAAAAAAGCTAGAACTAGGCATGGTAGTAAATATCTTTAATTCTAGCAGTTGAGAGGCAGAGGCAGGCTGATATCCTTTGAGTTTGAATTCAGCCTTGTCTACATAGTAAGCACTAGGCTTATCAGAGCTAACTAATGAGAACCCGTCTCAATAAATAAGCAAGGAAACAAACAAACAAAGCTGTCTATTCCTCTTTTCAGAGCCTCTCCTACTTTTAGGAATGCTTTTAAAATTTTCCTTAACAAATCTATATTTGCTATGTTTAATAAAAAGGGCTTTGGGCACCAGACAGTGGTGGGGCAAGTCTTTAATCCCAGCACTCAAGAGGCAAAGGCAGGGAGGTCTCTGAGTTGGCCTGGAGGGCAGCCTGGTCTACAGAGAGTGTTCCAGGACAGCTAGGGCTACACAAAGAGAAGCCCTATCTCAAAAAACTAGGGGGTAGGGGGAGGCTTTGGAGCCAGAGAGATGACTCCGCAGTTGAGAGTGTTCTTACAGGGGACCGAGTTCCATAGCACTGGTGACCCAATCCCAATTGCCTATAGCTGCAGTATCCAGCATCCCCTCTGGCTTCTCCGGACACTCGAATGCATTTGTACATACCTACAGCCACATACATATAAATATTTTATTTTTAAATCTTTTCCTAGGTGTTGTGGTGTGTTCCTTTAATCCTAGCACTCAAGAAGCAGAAGCAGGTGAAATCTCTGAGTCTGAGGCCAGCCTGGTGTACATATTGAGTTCCAGGCTAGGCAGATCTGCATCACGAGATCCCGTCCCTAAAATGACAGCTCTTTTATTATCTCCAACTCCGCTCCACACTGGCTCAATCTGATATTCATTCTTGTGGTCCAGGATGTGGTTCTTTTCATGACTGGAAATCTCTCACCGATTATGAGACACTCTCAGGCTGCTCCGCTTTGGCCAGGCTGACAATCCCGCCCATCTGAGTGTGCGGAGGGTACCTGTAGACGGAGAGGAGGCCTGGTCTCCAAATGAGAACCTCCAGACCTTTAGCTCTGTCACCATCCTGTGTGACCCGTCACGGTGTTCTAGGCTTCCTCTCCTGCTTGCCTAAGCTCATTGCCTGAGCCTGGAGCTAGTTCACTTCCCTTCCATCCCCTTCTTGCCTGTCAGTCTTCATGCTCTGCTTACTGGCTTGGCTCCTGCTTCCCTCTGGTTGTACCTCCCCCAACCCAACCCCCGCCTTCCCTCCCCCAGCAGCCCTAGAGCAGTGCATGCCCCTGGGAGGAGAGGCTGACTGCAGGGCACGATTCTGCATCTTTGCAGCCCCCAGCTGGTAAGCCGGGCAAAGCCTTTCTGGCTGGTTAGTCCTGTCCTGACTGGGGACAGGCATGAGTTGAGGGGACAGAGGCTTGAATGCAGAAGATAGTATTCCCTTAGGCTGAATAAACACAGGGAAGGGAAACTTCCCTTCCTGGAAAGATTAGAAGGCTATGTATCCCCAAATGCCTGGTTTTCAAAATGCTCCTGCCTCCCTATCATTGGGATTAAAAAGAGCCCACCAGAAAGGACTTTCCTCCTTCAGTGCTGGGATGAAACAGCTTTCCAGTCTATCCTCTACCACTGAGCGACATCCTCAGCCCCATGGCAATTCTTTTTGTACCTGTGCTATATGGTATGTGTGTGCACTTGTGGGTATGCTTGCCAGTGTAGGCACTTGAGGCCAGAGGCTGCTATGGGGATGTTTCCAATTGACCTTCACAAACAGGGCTGCTCACTGAGCCTGCAGCTTATGGTTCTGGTTAGGCTATAACCAGCTACTTTCAGGAATCCAACTCCTGGCACTGGATTACAGAGACACAAGGCCATGCCTGTTTTTTTATGGAGGGATGGGAAATCCAAAGTCAGATCCTCATGCTCAGCGGCA
>NW_021604614.1:1444978-1450955 GCF_004785775.1 Grammomys surdaster
TATGGAGGGATGGGAAATCCAAAGTCAGATCCTCATGCTCAGCGGCAAGCACTTTACCCACTGAGCCGTCTCCTCAGCACTCAGCACCTTTATTTTATTTATTTATTTATTTATTTATTTATTTATTTATTTATTTATTTATTTATTTGAGACAGGGTTTTTCTGTGTACCACTGCTATCCTGGAACTTACTCTGTAGACCAGACTGGCCTTGAACTCAGAAACCCGCCTGCCTCTGCCTCCCAAGTGCTGGGATTAAAGGCGTGCGCCACCACTGCCCGGCAACCCAGCACCTTTATTTATCCATTTCCTCACTGTTCTGAGCAGCCAGGGCAGGGCCCTCTAGACTTTGTTTGACAAACATTTATTGAGTGGCATACCTGTACCCGTGTGCCCTGTACATATTTCATGGCAGGTCTCTGACCTCAGCCTGGGGCCAGGCACAGACTCAACCATGACTTGCAGACATGGGACACATGATTTGGCAAATGAGGGAAGGCTGGGATCCCCTAGACCCTAGGGATCTTGTGAAACACGTGTCTGGAGGTTATCTCCACAGAGACAGGAGCAAAGCTCAGGCCAGTCAGCAAACTCCTCCCCCCAGGGGAGGTCATTTCCAGGGCCTAGAGAAGGGGGAAGATTCCATCCACTGAGATTTCAACTCAGAGCCCCGGGAGGTAAATTTGCGATGAAACTGGGCAAAGGCTACTTGCAAAAGCAAGGAAAGTGGGGCCCTGCGGGCAGGCTCTAAAACACAGATGGTTCCACTCTGGTCTAGCTTCAGGCTGCCTGTGCATTATTGGTCCCAGATCATGTAAAGGCTCAGGGAATAGAGATTTAGGGGCAGCTGATCAGTGTGGGGTAGTAGGAAACTGGAGTCCTGGTCTGCATTGTCTTGTTACCAACCCCTCTGCATCCCTGGAGCCCATCAGTAAGGCAGCAGCTAGTGCACACAGGAGGACCTGACAATTCTCACAGCCTAGCTGCCAGGGAACCTGGGTGCTTGGTGTTCACAGCTTTAACCAGTGAGCCACCCTATTTAGTAAGGCCAGAGAAACCAGAGACACACAAGCCTATCTATACTGAAAGCATGTGCCCATTACACCTATTTCTGGGCCTCTACACTGGAGTGGAGGGACCATGCCTACAAGCATGCCTCTGGCTGTATTCAGGAATTGCCACTGAAATGCCAGCCATGGCTGGAGTCCAAAGCCCCTGGTCCCACCAGATTCCAGCTGTGGCCTAGATGCACCCGGACACCTGACTCCTCAGCTGTGAACTCAAGTCTCCTAATCCACATCTGGCGGCAGTTCCATCCTTAGTCACGGCATACTGGCTTGTTTGCCAGTGGGTTTTAAAGGCCACTTGGGTGTGCCCATCTTCAGACTACCCTCTCTGGAGGAGTGGGCTTGGGGTCAGGAATCATCTGTATTGGAATCCTTAGGGCTCCTCAGAGGCAGCCCAGAGCAGGCCATAGAGCTCCTAGACGTGAAGGCCATGTGCCATATCTAAAACACCTTGTGATAGCATGGCTTTGTCTTTAAGTACTGGAGACGAAACCCAGGACCACGTGTAAGGCAGGTACTCTACCACTAAGCCACACTCCCAGCCCTGGAACTGGTCATGTAGACAGGCTGACTTTAGAGATCTACCTAAGTGCTCTGCCTCGCAAGTACTGGGATTAAAGGCAGGTACTACTATACCTGTGCCTAGCTTTCTTTCACTTTTAGAGACAAGGTCTCACAATGTGGCGGTGGATGTCCTGGAACTCAAAACGTAGACCAGGCTGGCTTCAAACTCAGAGATCTACTGTCTCTGCCTCCTACATGCTGATTTTTTGTTTTGTTTTTTTCAAGACAGGGTTTCTCTGTGTAGCCCTGGCTGTCCTGGAACTCACTCTGTAGACCAGGCTAGCCTCGAACTCTCAAACTCAGAAATCCGCCTGCCTCTTCCTCCCAAGTGCTGGGATTAAAGGCATGCGCCACCACCGCCCTGCCTTTTGTTTTTTTTTTTTGTTTTTTGCATGCTGAGATTTAAGGCACATGCTGCCTCGCTCAGTTTATCTTTATTAAAGAGAAAATCCTTTTATGAGACAGTCTCTCACTAACTTGCTGTACCCATCTCTGGGTTGATCAGTTCTCTACTTCACTGTTCCCACCCACTTCCTGTCAGGCCCTCACTGCAGACTGCTGAGCACAGGTGACAGACTCAATGTGATTCTGGCTCCTCACAGATTTTTGTCACCACGCTCACTACTGTTGTTCACATCACTACCCACCCTGTACTGAACACAGTAAGCTACACACCACTGGCAGGTTGGAGGCTGGTTTTTATACAGATGTAACTCACAGGGTGGATCACCAGCCTGCTGCTGCAGGTCACCAGTCAGGCAGAAGTGCCATCAGTGATGGCTGTGGGGAAGACAATGTTACACGGACTGCCCGGTACACAGTCACACCAGACACAAGCAATGACCCACGGGCACTGAGCAGGGCAGGATGGGTAGGACAGCAAGAGTCTCTGGCAGCCTGGCAGCTGATGACAATGGCAACTTCTCAAGACACTAGATTAGGAACCAAGGAGCCCAGCAGTATCTCTGAAGCCCCAAGACTCCAGGTACTCAAGAATATCTATTCTCACATTTGCCCGGGGCCTAGCCTCAACCCACTGTGTAGCTGGGGATGACCTTAGACTTCTGAGCCTCAGATTACAGGCATGCCTCACCATGCCCAGCTTTATTTTCTGTTTCTGAAAGCTGGGCCAGTAAACTTTCTAGAGCTGCCTTGAGGGAAGACAGATACAAGGACATTTATCAAAGTACTCAACAGACCTGCCACACAGAGTATTTACTTAGCAATTCTTTTTTTGTTTTTGTGGAGCTGAGGACTCAGAGCCTTAATTATGCTAAGTAAGCACTCTACCACGGATCTCCAGTCCTAGCTACTGTTATTAATCCTGAGACAGAGTTTGTTATACATAGCCTAGGCTGGTCTTGAACTTGCTCTGGAGTCCAGACGGGCCTCAACCACCCAAGCAGCTGGGATGACAGGCTGGCATGCCCTGGCTTCAATAAATAATTCTTAAATTCTCAGGTAGGACCTTTCTCTATCCAACATGGTGGAAGCCCCCTCTGCAGATTGGTTAGGGCATGGCTACCTTGGAAGACTCCTTGGAGCCTGTAGCCCCTGGAGTGCCCAGGGCCCCAGAATACACAGTGCCAGGACAGCTGATGGGGGAGGGAGGCTGCACCCCCTGGGAAGTCCCTGCAGAACCCGGGTACACACTGGAGGCAGTGGGATTAGGCCCAAAGTGGTTCTGCACATAACACAGGCCGGAAGCAGGCTGGTATGGAGGTAGGCTGGGCATATGTCCAGGAGGCCAGGAAGCCAGTTTCTGGCCACTGGCATGCTGCATCTGGGTGACAGGGTGACTTGGAGTCAGATGAGGGTGGCAACTCTGTGTGGGGTAGGAGCCAGGTGCAGGGTTCAGCCTGGAAAGGAATAAAAGAGAAGACAGTGACTCTTTGCTAGGGACAAGGTAAACAGTGTTATGTCCTGAGGTGACAGCATAGGTGGGACCACAGCCAGCACTAGGTTTCTTTTTTTTTTTCTTTTTTTTTTTGTTTTTCGAGACAGGGTTTCTCTGTATAGCCCTGGCTGTCCTGGAACTCACTCTGTAGACCAGGCTAGCCTCGAACTCAGAAATCTGCCTGTCTCTGCCTCCCAAGTGCTGAGAGTAAAGGTGTGTGCCACCACCGCCCGGCCAGCACTAGGTTTCAAGGAAGAAGAAAGATTGACTTTGGGGTTTGGGGGACATGGTTTCCTATAGCTTAGGCTTCGTTGAATTCCCAGTGTAGCTAAGAATGGCCCTGAGCTGTGAATGCCACCTGTATTCTCAGAACATCTGGATTACAGGCATGCCGGGGCACTACAGGTGTGAGCCACCATGCCCGCCTGTGCAGTGCTCAGGATGAAACTCAGGAATTCATGCATACTGGGCACTAGAGCACACGTCGGAACAACCTCCGAACGGGGTCCTGTGAGCATTCTCAGCGCTTGGGAAAAAACTCTGAGAAAACAAGGTAAGAGTCTTGTGACCTCAGTTTCTTCAAGACAGAATTGCTCTTGGAATGTGTTTCCATGTTCCTCCCAGGCGTAGGAGTGAGTTTACTCCAGCTGTTCTTAGCCATGTGCCTGTGTGTAACATGCTTTTACCACATGTGGCCTGTCCCTGGGATTGAACACCTTGTTCATGTGATCCTTCTCAACGCTCAGAGTGAAGTTGGCTATTAGCCCTTCTCATTTTTAGGCATCACTCCCCCAGGTTCACACCACCAACTAGAAAGGTAAACATCCATACATACAAACAACAAAAACGGAAAATATAAAAAATGTATTTTCCCCTTGGGGCTGGAGAAAGGCTCAACAGTGGAGTACTTGCTGCTTAGTATGTGCCAAGTCCTGAGTTCTACCCCAGCCCACTAGCCCACTCCTGCTTCTGGGAGCTTCCCCACTTCCGAGACAGAATCTCACTATACAGCCTTGGCTGGCCTGGAACTCTCTATGTAGACCAGGCTGGCCTCCAACTCACAGAGATCTGCCTGTGTCTGTCTCCCTAGTGCTGGGAGTTAAAAAATGTGCATTTCAATGATGCCTGCCCAGCCTTCTTCTTACAGTTATTTTCCATTTGTGTGTGTGTGTGTTTATGTGTACTCCCAGGGATCATCTCTTTCTTTCTACCGTGTGGGTTCCAGGATGTGCCGCAGGCTCTCACTAGTGCAGATGTCCTTATCCACTAAGCCATCTTTTCTCTATTTTTAGTAAACTGTCTCTAGTTTTTATTATAGCAACAAACCACCCAAACTCTAAGCCAAACCGACCTTCGGGACAAGGGCAATTGTAGACAAAACCACCCACATGGCAGCTTACTAAACACACGTGTCCTGTCATCATGCTCTTGGTGACTATTAGGACACTTGAAACATCATGTTCTGTTCTGATACCTGCAGCTGATCTTGGCAATCAGCGACCATTAGCCACGGAAGGAACAGAAGGAGCACAAAGCGCTACCCAGCCCACGTGTCCAGGGTCAGGCCTGGTACCAGGCGACCCAGCTCCCCAGTGGGCAAGTGTAACTCAGAGTGCAACTTTTTCCTGGGTCCAGAGGGCAGCTGCACTCACCAGGTGAGTGTGTAAGTTGGGGCTTCTGACCCCACCCCACTGCTGCTCAATGAACATTGTGCAGACATTGGGGGTGGAGGAGGAGAGGGTGGGAAGACAGAGCCAGCTCTTCCTTTCCCAACAAGGCCCTTCCTTCTCTGGGAGGTGGCACGGAAGGGAAGTGCTGGAACTGTGAGGTCTCCGAGGGGACACAAGCTGTTAATAACTAACACACGTGGCAGAGGCAGTATGGGACGGAGGACTTGTGGGCTGGAGACCCTAGGTCACACCAGGCTCTTCCCTAGACTCCGGGTAACCTAGAGCCCAGGTCCTCTCTGGACTCCTCTAGAAAGAAGGCATGAGGCCCCTAAGTTCTGGTGGCTTGCCTATCAGTTTTTAAGAGCAAAAAGAGCCCAAACACCCGTACCTGCTTCCATGGAAGGGAGCCAAGAAACTCTCCTTTCTCTTTTTTTTTTGGTTTGGTTTTTCAAGACAGGGTTTCTCTGTGTAGTCCTGGCTGTCCTGGAACTCACTCTGTAGACCAGGCTGGCCTCGAACTCAGAAATCCACCTGCCTCTGCCTCCCAAGTGCTGAGGTAAAGGCGTGCGCCACCACTGCCCAGCGGAAACTCTCCTTTCAGGTCTCCTGCCCTGTCACCTACTGAGCAGACTGTCTAAACATGGCTAACTGCCATAGCCCAGTGCTACCCACAGTGTTTGCTGACTAAGCAGTGTTAAGAATATTATCTAGGAGTCGGGCAGTGGTGGCGCATGCCTTTAGTCCCAGCACTTGGGAGGCAGAGGCAGGCGGATTTCTGAG
>NW_021604614.1:1451055-1484570 GCF_004785775.1 Grammomys surdaster
GCTACACAGAGAAACCCTGTCTCGAAAAAACAAAACAAAACAAACAAACAAACAAAAACCAAACAATATTATCTAGGGGGCTGGAGAGATGGCTCAGTGGTTAAGAGCGCTGACTGCACTTCCAGAGGTCCTGAGTTCAAATCCCAGCAACCACATGGTGGCTCACAACCATCTGTAATGAGATCTGATGCCCTCTTCTGGTGTGTCTGAAGACAGCTACAATGTATTCATATATAATAAATAAATCTTTAAAAAAAATATTATCTATCCATGAATCACTCAGAACTACATGCAAGTGTCTTTGGCCACTCAGGCTTGTTCCCCCCCCCCACACACACACACATAGGGCAGCAGTCAGTATTCAGAAGATATTTGTTCACAGATTTTCTTTCCTTATTTGCAGTGCTGGGGCCCAGGGATTCGTGTGAATTGGGCAGGAGTTCTACCACTGAACCACACCCCTAGCTCCTCACTGGGGGATTCTAGGCAGGGAATCTATGCTGAACTAGAACTACAACCCTTAGTCGTCCATAGCCGAGAAACTGTGTTTCCCTACTGTATCCTCCAAGGTGAATCAGCCTCACCCTCACTGGCTCTGCAGTTGCTCTTGGAAGGAGACAGAGAGCTGGTTGTGGGAGTCTATCTACAGCCTGATATCAGAGAGGTACAGGTGAGAGTTCAAAGCCAACCCTGGCTATCCATGACATTGACTTACAAAACCAAAGGTAAGGTGGGCGGCAGACCATGAACAGAGCACGTGACACACATGCGAAAGGCCTTGGGCCCTACCCCCATCACTGAAACTGACCATGCAACCAAAACGGGGAGGGAGTCCATCACTTACCTACGGCTCTGGGCTGCTCTTCTTTCGGCAGAAGAACCTGAGATGTACTTGAACAAGGGAATCCTCCTCATGACGCTGAAGGGGAACTTCTGATCAAGCTTCAGGGCTACTCGCTCAGAGAGGTCGAGGGAGTAGCAGTAGGTGAGGCCATCTGAGGTAGGTGTATTAAGTAAAATTGAAGGCAGCAGGAGGGGGAGAGGCCGCTGACACTCCTCTGCCTCAGGCAGCTCAAGCCCCAAGTAGGCTACCTTACCTCAGAACTACAAGAGGCAAGCTGGGTGTGGTGCATATACCTAGAACTTAATCCCAGCACTCAGGAGGAGGTGGGCAGACTGACAGGAGCTTGAGGCCAGTCTGGTCTACACAGTGAGTTCCAGGTCATCCACAGCGAGACCCCACCTCAGAAAGAAGTTATCTTTTGAGGACAGGGAATCTAAAGATGGCTCCACAGTTAAGAGTGCAAACTGCTATTCTAGAGGACCCAAGTCAAGTTCCTATCACCCACACAGCAGCTCACCACCACCTGTAACTCCAGTTCCTGGGGAACCTGTCACCTTTTTCTGGCCTCCACAAGTACCAGCATGTACGTGCACATATTCAGTCTTACTCATCAATAAAAATAAGTCTTAAAAAATAGAAAGAAAAGAAATGTGCACACCAAGAAGTTTGTAACTGGGGTGTGGTACCAGGTGTGGCCGTGAGCCAGCAATCCCAGCACTCAGGAGACTGAGGGTCTTAAGCTCGAGGCCAGCCTCGGCCTTATAGCAAGGCCCTGTTACAGTGACTCTCCCTCTGATATAGAGAAAATCAAGGGCCGAGATGTAGCTCAGTGGTAGAGTGCCTGTGAATCACACACAGTACCCTGCGCTTGACAGTCTTCACCCTGTAAAATCAGAACAAGCCCAGGTCTGTCTCTTAACCCTTCCACTAACATCAAGGTGACAGGCATCGCAGATTTGTCCAGCCCACCCTGGTGTTTATCCTCAGGAGTATTAGGGTCTCTCACTTGATCTGGAACTCATGGAACTAGGCTAGGCTGGTGGGCTTGTGAGCACTAGGGACTCACCTGTCTCCACCTCCCCAGTGCAGAGATTGGAGTTTGAAGGTCCTGGGCTGTGACTTGTGCCCTCAAGTTCTCACAAGTGCCTTATTGAGGCAGCCATCTTCCTAGCCCTCTTCCAATGAAACCTTACACCTCAGTTTACAAGAAAAAAAAGTCACACTGGTGCAATTAAGCCCAAACTGCTAATGAGCTGAGCTGAGCTGGTCTGGGCAGGCAGCCATATTCGCATTTTCCAGATGAGTTCTGGTCCAGAGAGGGGAAGAGAGCTGCCCAAGGCTCTCAGGTTTTCCAAGCTGGAGGGCAAGCCCAGGCTGCTTGTGTAGGAGCCTGAGGCTGTGTACCTGACACCCCACAGCCTCCAGGTGGGTTCACCCTCTGATGAAGCTTCCCTCTGCAGCTCCCTCCCAGGAAGGATACATGAGAGACCGATCAAAAGACCAGAGAGGTTACTGAGGAAGGAGGTCTGAGGGATGAGCCAGGAGGCACACAGCAGCAGCCACGGGACGAGGACGGAAGGCACCACCACACCGAACACCAGGGCCCGCCTCATGCGAGAGCGGACTGAGGTGACCCCCAGCATGGCGAAAGCCACTGGGGTGAACCCTCTGGCATCCTCCACCTCGCCCAGCTTAGACAGCGACGACACAGACTCAAATGACAGGTAGATGATGGCCGAGAAGATGGTAAAGATCAAGGTGAAGAAGCAATGGCGGACGGTGCCCACACTCCTCTCGAAGTTGCCAGCAAAGCGCCAGATGATGACGGCGCCACAGAGCAGGGAGACCGGGTTCTCGTAGACGAAGATGTAAGTCACCAGCCTGTAAACTAAAGATGGGTGCCGGTTATCGGTCCAGGGCTGTGCTATTCCAACCAGGGCAAGCAGGTCCCAGGCCAGCTAGGGAAGGGAGAACAGAGGCTGGGCTGCAGCACAGTTGGTAGGGAGCCTGACCAGCATGCACAAGGCCCTGCTTCCATTACTAGCAGTGCAGACACCTCACACAGGAAGCGATGGTGTACACCGATGATGCCAGCACTTGGGAGGCAGACAGGAAGATCACAAGTTCGAGGTCATTCTCAGCTATACTGTGAATTTAAAACCAGCTTGAACTACATGAGATCCTGTCTCAAAAACAAAAAAAACAAAAACCGTAACAAGAAACAAAAAACCAAAAAACCGAACAGGAAAGTGCCCATGATTCAAGGCATACGTATATAATATAGTTTCTGTTCCTTCCTGGCCCTGGAGCCCCGGTTATCAAAACCAATTCCCATGATTCAAAGCGTGAGCACATAACGTTGTCTCCATCCTTTCCCAGCCCTGAGGCAGAGGTGATCGAGACCAACTTCTATGTGTGAAAAAGAAAACTTTTGAAAACCAGAGTGGTTTCTGAACGTGCCAAATGCTTTACACCATTGTTTTAGGTGTTCTTTTAAAGACGTGTTTTTATTGTTGTGTAGCTGTGTCTGCTACTGTGGAGGCCAGAAGCTGGGTCCCCCTGGAGCTGGAGTTACAGGCAGTCGGGAGCTGCCCCATGTGAAGCTCTGGGAAGCAAACTAGAGTCCTCTGCAAAAGCAGCTAGTTCTCATAACCAACAAGCCATCTCTCCAGCCCTCCTCTTTCTAGATTTTTAATACTAACCTACCTCACTAGGCAGTGTGAGGGTTAATTAATTGTGACAGCTTCAGGGTGAGACTGAGTGGGTCTCACTTAACACTCTGGGTGCCAGTCTCCTCAGCTGGAATTCTGGCCTCTTCTTCCATAGAGGCTGTTCAGGGGAAGAAAAAGGAACCATGAATTATAAGGACCATAAAATTATCATTAATAATATACATAGATTAAGAAAGAGTCTTCTTAAAGAGTGCTTTTCCAGTTTTACAGAAAGTCCTTTTCTCTCTCTCTGTATGAGACAAGGTCTCACTATGCAGCCCTGTCTGGTGTATGCATTGCTGTGTAGAACAGGCTGGTTCCTGCTTCCTGGGGGCTGGGATTATAGGTGTAAGACACCACATTTGGACTTTTTTTTGGATACAGGTTTTGATATGTAGCCCAGACCAGCTGCAAACCCACAATCTTCTTGCCTCAGCCTTTTGAATGCTGGGACTATAAGTGTCTGCCATATTTGGTCTATACATTGCTCCCAAATACAAGTTACTGGTAACATACATAATTAAAAAAAATGGTATGTATTTATTTGTGGGTATATGGGAGTACATGGTCAGAGAAAAACCTTCAGAAGTAAGTTCTACCATGATCTCAGTTCCCAGAGATCAAACCGCAGTTCTCACGAGTGGCAGCAAGGTACATGCTGAGCCACCTTACAGGGCTCTAATTTCTTTTTTGTGTTTTTTAGAGATAGGGTCTTATTGTATAGCCCTGGTTGGCCTGGAACTTCCTATGGAGACGACCAGGCTGGCCTCAAATTCATAGAGATCCACCTGCCTTCGCCTGCTCAGTGCTGGGATCAAAGGTACATATCACCACAGCTGGCTCTCTCATGTACTTAACTATTTCTGTGGGCTGAAATCCTAACATGCAATAGGCAGATGGATGAAGAGATGGAGTCATTCTCAGGACTGTAAGACTTAGCGGGGTGGGGGTGGGTGGGATGGGAGCGTGGTCTTAGCCTTATCATAACCAGGCTGCCTGAGTCAAGTCCAAGGTCCGTACCCCCATGGCTTTAATTTCCTCAATAGAAAATCACATGGTCAGACTTGAGGTCCTTGATGGAACCTTATCTTTACCTGTTCATGGACCCCACGCTCAGACAAGCATAGGTTAAGTAAGCGTAGTGGTGCATGTCTGCGTTCACTCAGAAGGGTGAGGCAGGAGGATCCTGGGCTGGACTACACGATGAGTTCTGGCCATTCTGGTGTAAATAAATACCAAGACCATTTTGTTGCAAAGTCAAGCAACAAACAAACAAACAACAAACACCCAAACCCAGAAAGAGGGTGTGTGCCACACTGGCATTTAGCCGACTACAAGTGCTACATGTATCCAGAAGAAGGGGAGAAGTTTCAGCTTTAAGTGGGAGGCTATAACACCCTAGTCAGACTATCTCTTCAGACTATCTCCAGAAGCTTGGTTATTTGCTGAATACATCCCAAATTTAACTTTTACTGGTAAATATGAAAAGATTCTACACGCAGCTCTCTAAGACTTAGGTAGCTGATGAGACGGCTCAACAGGTTGAGGTACTTGATGCCAATCCCAAAGACTTGAGTTTGATTCCCAGGACCCACATGGGGGAAGAAGAGAAAGACTCCTGTCAGGTTGTCCTCTGACCTCCACATGTGTGCACACGGGCATATCAATAAATGTGTCGCATATGTGTGCATCTATCTAAAGATGTGGGGATCTAAATCATCTTACTAAAAACAAGATGCTGGGCTCCTACCTCAATAGTATGATGTGATTCTCTGTATTCAGCTCTGTGATTCTCTGTATTCAGCCTCAATTTCTGGTAAACAGGCAATTTAATATGGCCTGTCATGAAATCTCAGTGAGGATTACATGAAATGAATGCACAAGCCTCTGTTAACGTTAGAAGCAACAGGGATTTCCCAGGAAAGAATGAGGAAGAAAAAAGACTAGGAATCCTGTCTTTTACAAAAGAATGATTACCAGACTTAACTGGTCTGAGAAATCTCTCTCCCCTGAGAAAACAAACACTTTACCGGGAGCTGGAATTAAGAGTCAGGATTAAGGTAAAGACACAGCAGTAAATTCTGGAGTCAAGAGGAAAAGCCATTCATTGGGGTGACAACAGACAAGGTTCAATTGTCACGATGAAGGCGAGAGACGTTTGATTTGTTCCTCTGGGGTTCAGGCCTTCAGCAGATGGGGTTTGTGTTTATAAAACGAGAGGAGCTTAGGAAGTGTATTCACCCTCGAGATCAAAGAATGAATGGATCTGAGGTAACAGGGAAGGGGATGATTCTGGGTAGGGAAGGAATTGGCGGAAAAGATACAGCTTTGGACACGACATGCTGGAGCTCCAAGTGGGGAGAATGGTGGTGAGTACGGAGGCTGGGGGTTGGCTGGCAGTGAGGCTGGAGATCAGGGACCGGGGAGTCTGCGGGCTGAGGAAGCGCGCCATCCCCGCCCCGCCTCTGCTCACCTTGCCAGTTGCGCAGGGCCTCGGAGCGCAGAGACAGCCCCGAGGGCGCCAGAGGCGGCTGCAGCAGGAACAGGCGGGGGCCCGACACCAGCAGCGAGAGCAGGGCGGTGAAGAATGTGGCGGAGGGCACCTCGGGACACGAGCACCAGAAGCGACTCGCGGGGCCCAAGGCCGCCATGGCCGCGAGAGCTTCCCGCGTGCCGCCTCGGCACTCTCCGCCTCCCTCCGCAGTTTCCGCCTCCTTGCGGCGGTCTCCCCTGGCAACAGAGGAAGACTGGCCTCTCCTCAAGCCCCGCCCCATGGGGGAAGGCCCAATCCCGTGGAGCGATCCGCCCTTACCCGCCCAAAGGAGGCCGGGAGTTGTAGTTCCAGCTCGCCCAAGGGGGCTGCGCAGGCTGCCTCCTCCGGAGTACTCTTGCCCAGACTTAAGCTTCTTTCTTCTTGATCTTTAGTTTAAAATTTTCTTTTTAAACTACATCTGTTTATTTGAGTGTGTGAGAGAAGCATGTGCATGCAACGCGTGTGGAGGACAGATGACAACTTAAGGGAGGAGTTGGTTCTCTCCTTCCATCTGTGGGTCCCGGGTATAGAATTTGGGTAATCAGGCTTGGCAGCAAGTGCCTTTACCCACAGAGCCATCTCTCTAGCCCTTTTTATTTTTCACTTTTATTGTTTAAATTTTATTTGCCTTTGCCTCATGAGAGTGTGTGTAGGTGTACACCTTTACTCTCAACCATCTCGAAGGCTCCCTTTAAAAAATTTTTTATCACCATACATTTGTTAAACCATTATTATAATGGTTTCATTGTGACATTTTCTTACATGTGTATAATGTATTTTGATCATATTTGATCACAGCTCCATTACCCTCTATTGCTTTCCCATCGTAGCTTCTCTTCTGCTTGTATGTTCTTATTTCTTTTTAATTTTTGGGACCCAGAATGATTCAACCCTCCCCAAAAAACAGTAGCTTTGCTCGTATAACATCTGCCACTAGGTGGCAGCAGAGGTTATAGACACAGGATGGAAATAATGAGAGTTTTAAACAGGGGGAAGCGTACAGGGAGGTGCACAGCTTGGGGACCTGAGTTTGACCCCATGGCTCCACAGGGTAGATGGAGAGAACCAGAGAGCCAACTTTTGTAACCTGCCCTCTGACTTCCAGGAAAGTACCCACATAAAAAGATACAAAGAAGCAAATGACGTAATAGACTAGACTCCCAAAATAGAGGGGTGGGGATAGGCATAGCCTTTCTTTCAATGCTAACCACAGCTCTTGTTTCTAAGAGTGTATTCTTGAGCTAGATATAGAAATTGTTAGACGTCTGGGCATAACATAGAACAGACAAAACCAGACCAAATGGTTCCAAGGGTGGGGGTGTTATTCAGGAGATAGGGCAAAGGTGGGGGGGGAGAAGTAGAGGAAGAAGATGGAAGAAGAGAGAAGAAGAAGAGAAGTAGAGCCCTGCCACGACCACGTGGAGAGAGGGGGAAGGGAAGAGGGAGGGGCGAGGAAACAGAGAGAAGCTAGGGGTAAGAGAGAAAGAGAGAGAGAGAAGAGGAGGAGGAAGAGGAGGAGGAGGAGGAGGAGGAAGAGGAGGAGGAGGAGGAGGAGGAGGAGGAGGAGGAGGAGGCAAGCAGCCCCTTTTATAGTGGGCAGGCCTACCTGGCTGTTGCCAGGTAACTGTGGGGAGGAGTATACCTGGCTGTTGCCAGATAACTGTGGAGGTGGAGTTTAGACAGAATACTAACAGTCCTCCATTTTGGTTTAATTAAAAAAGAAAAATTAGAAAGAGGTGATGGCAAAGCAGGAATAGGGTTTTCGTGATATCTGGCTACTTCCTGCTGGCATTGGGGGCGACATGTCTTTAGGGGGAACCTAGAAGAATGAGTATGGAGGATATTTCCAGGGTCTATGGAGCGAGCCATCTGAGGATAGGTCAGAAGGAACAGGTCCAGTAGAAGCAGCTGTGTGTGTGACAGGAGATGGAGCATCTGGAGGTTGCTTCTCTGAAGCTGTTTTGGATGTGCCTGGACTTAACAAGATCTGGATGACATCTGTTTGGTCCATGAGAGGTAGATCTGAGTGGGTTTCTTGTAGCTTATAAGTTTACAAAACAGATAACAGCATGAGTTAACAACATGAGCAGTCTTTAAGATGAGCCTTTGTTGGATCATATAGTGGAATGTTTTATTAGAGTTAGGCAAGTTTATAGGAACTCAGACAATATTAGGACAGTGGGATAATGAGAAGAGGAAATATGAAGCATTTAACTGATGGCAACTGAGTTTAGGTAATGAGGTAACAGATAATATCTGTGAAAGCTTAGCTGTCAATGTAGTCAGAAGTCTGAGAAAGAGTAAACAACAATCTACCAGTTATATATTATTTTAAGAAATGACAGAGTCCACTAGCCAACAGTTCCCGTGGTCTCCATAGTCTCTTGGGTGAAGTCAGTTTGGCTTCCAAGCGCAGAAGACGCGGGGCTTTTTTCTGTGGAATGGATACGCGTGACATGAGAAATGACCTACCTTGGTTTGACTTAGCTAAGTCATTTGACTCAGAGCATCCAGTCTAGCCCACTGCATTTGTTAGTGACTATACCATCGCATAGAATCTAGGCTGTATCTTCTAGGTGTCCGGTGTCCAAGTCTTCTGAAACCATCTTGGGTTAACTGTTAGAGGCTTTGGAAATTCTATTGGCCATAAACTTAAATATACTATTAGCAGACTTCTGACAAGATAGCCATAAGGATTGGTTGTAACTGAATAGAATTTAATAGCAGTAGTAAAAATCTATTAAGACAGGATAGGAAAGAGTCTTAAGTAACTTTGGCGGGTTGTGTAGGCAGAGAAAAGTACATTTTTGTATTAGCAAAGAAACATTTGGCTAGGACCAGAATAAGAAAGCTGGCAGGCTAGGGCTGTGGGCCACAGGTCATTACCTGGGGTTTTGCTATGGACCCGCAGCTGAGGGTATAGGTGCTGCGGGTCAGGTCTGCAGCTGTGGTGGTAGGGTGGGACTTCCTACTAGCTGCCAGAAGTCGCTACCCAGTGACTGTGGCAGCTAGAGTCTGCAGTGGGCAAGGAAAAGCAAGAGTGTCTCGTATCACAGCAACGTTCATGTTAGCTGTGTTTGTGGTGGAAGGCACAGCTAGCACTCACTTTACAGGTCCTGGGCAGATAGGGAGAGAGGAGAGAGCCTCCTTCTCGTGCGCCGGCAGCCAAGCCTTTTGCATGGGTGGTTGCCCATGTGGGGAAGCAAGTCTCAGAGAGGGTCTCTGCCAGAATGTAAGGAGTAGACTCAGTGCAGAGCTAAGAAACAAAGAGGAGAAGGGAGCAAGCAGGGTGTTGGCAAACTGGATGAGCTAAGTGGGTACAGCCGGCTGCAAATGACAGAAGAGGAAGGGGAGAAGCGAGCAAAAGACTGACCCCTGGGGGAGATACGCTGGGGACTAGAGCTTGTAGCCAGTGCTCCTGAGAGAGAGAGAGGACAGTCTGTCCGGGCCCTGCCTGGGGTACTCAGCTGCGAGAAACAGTCTCAAGAGGAGAGGGGAAGTGTCTCACCCAAGGGTTAGCTCCGAGCTCAAGAAATCTTTCCTGGGACCATGTGGATGGTTACTCTGACCAGTGGGGAAGGGCGAGGGGACAGAGAGAAGCTAGAGGCAAGAGACAAGGGAGAGAAGGAGGCAAGCATAGTGGGCAGGCCTACTTGGCTGTTGCCAGTTAACTGTGGAGGTGGAGTTTAGACAGAATACTAACAGAAATGGCTTCATCAAGTTGCATCAAGACCCTTGTATGTCTTCGGGATCAAACTCGGATCAGTAGGGTTTAACTGCAAGCTCCTTTACACCCTGGAGTACCCCTCCCTCCCATGTTAACCCTGAGTTCTCTACCTGCTCTTCTGATCACGTTCATGTTCTGCTTTTTTCAGTTATGGTGTCGGGAAGAGAGCCCTGAAGGGAAGTCTATTCACGTTATGCTTGTATTCTCTCTTCCAACAAACAGTTTGCTTCCACACAGAGATGAGTAGAGCCCTGAAGAGGAACTTTCAAACCCTTGTCCCCTTGGAAGGGAGAGAGGCTAATTAACATTCCTGGTCTAGTTGGCTCAGGAACTTTGGAAAGGTCATGGGACACTTGCTGGATGAGAGAGGCTGACTAACATTCCTCAGACCACAGGGGAGGGAACCCACCTGTGGGTGTGGGGAAAGCCCAGAGTGCGTAGACACATTTTAGGGGTGGCAGGAGGTGATTTAGGTCAACATACTGTGGGTGACTGAGAGTGTGGAGAAGCCAGGCGTCATAAATGGAGAGCTGTCTCTTCAGAGCACAGCCTGGCTCTCTCCTCTCTGTTCCAGACAGAGCTACAGGGGGGTGGGGCTTGACTCAGCCTCTGAGATCCGAGGCCTAACTTCAGAGAAGGCACAGAGGCAAGAAAGGGAGGCAGTTGTCACGTGACATCCACAGTCCCTCAGGAAACAGCGATGGATGCTGGGGCTCAACTCCATCAGAATGCTGAATCCTGTCTACCTTTTCTTCATCTGGGACTCCTGGTCCTTGGGATGGAGCTGTCCACACTCCGAGTGCTCATCCTTGCTCAGATGAGCCTTGTACACAGACGTACCCACAAGTGTGTCTCCTAGGTGTGACCCCCAAAGTCAGTAACTTGAAAGTCAACTAAGAGGAAACAAGGTACGGGGTTAACATAGGTCTCTCCTCTGTAATACAAATGCTTCTGTGTCTTCTGCATGCAGGACAGGTAGACGTTGTATGTTTACCTTGGAGACGTAACTGCGCCCTGCTGTGCTGACTAGCTCACACAGCATCTGGGATTGGATGCTATCACTCAGTCTCCTTCCTCAGCTCCTTCCTCTCCTACTGGTCTCAGCCACATGCCTCAGCCTAGCTGCTGCCTTGGCTTTGACTCGGCCCTAGCTGTTGCCCCCATCGTGAGGCCATCCCTGTGGGTTCTGGAGGATCGAGGGAGTCTTTCTGCACCCTGCTCTGCTGTTCCTGGAAAGAAGGTCACCTTGTACTTCTAGGATCAGACCCCATTTGGAGAAGGAACTTCTACCAAATTCCCGTGGGGTTAGCCGCCGCAGCAGGAACAACAGCCCTTCAGCTGTTTTCAGAACACAGAAGTCACGGTGCCCTTTTTTGTTTGGTTAGTTTGTTTTTAGATGCAGTCTTCTGTAGTCCAGTAGGGCCTTGAACTCACTATGTAGCCAAAGATGACCTTTGAACTCCTAACCTCTTTTCTCCACTTCTGTAGTACTGGAATTCCAGGTGTGCCCTACCACACCCAGTTTACCTGGTGCTGGAGGTACATATCAGGGCTTCTGGCTAAGAAAACGCTCTGTCAACTGAGCCACATTCCCAGCCCCACAACTAAAAACACTTAAAGCAAAAGACTTATGTTTGTCTTATGTTCTTTTTTTTTAAAAAAAGATTTATTTATTTATGTATATGAGTACACTGTTGCTGTCTTCAGACACACCAGAAGAGGGCATGGGATCCCATTACAGATGGTTGTGAGAGCCACCATGTGGTTGCTGGGAATTGAACTCAGGACCTCTGGAAGAGCAGCCAGTGCTCTTAACCACTGAGCCATCTTTCCAGCCCCTTGTCTTATGTTCTTATGTGTCTGTTTTACCTGCATGTATTTCTGTGTGTCTCATGTGTGTCAGTGGATCCTCTGGGAATAGACTTACAGGCATTTGTGAGCTTCCGTGTGGGTGCTGGGAATTGACACTAGGTCCCTCCAGAAGAACATTCAGTGCTCATGATCACTGAGCCATCTCTCTAGGCACTCCACAAGTGTGTGTGCACATGTGTGTGTGTGTATGTGATGGGGTTTTACTGCCATCAAGCTGGCTGGTCTCTAACTCTTTGGGTGAAGTGATCCATCCTCTATGCTAAGACCACAGGCACGTGCTGATTTAGATTATTCCCTTCCTTTTGTGGTGGTACTGGGATTGAACCCAGAACCTCATACATGCTAGGCAATGCTCGACCACTGAGACACGCCCCTAAGCCTCAACTTATATCTGGTATTTTTTTTAGTTAAAAATTTTTTTCTTTGAGGGAAGTTCTCATGTAAACAAGAGAACCTGGCCTTGTACTCCTGATCCTTGTCCAAAGCATCCATCCTGAGTGCTGGGATTTCAAGCATGTGCCATCATGTCTGGCTTGAGGGTGTGTCTTGACAAGACCGTTCTCCAGCAAGCTTCTGCCTCACGATGCACTTCTGTCATAATCCTCATGTTCTTTCCTCTGACTCTGTGAGACAGCACTTCGGGCAGGGCACAGTTGGTCTGGCTGATTTCTTATGCTGGCTTCTCAAGGAGCCATTCACGTATCTGCTGTCAGCTAGCGGGGGGGGGGGGGACGACTGTGTGGATAAAGGGGTCTCTGCTGCTTCAGGTCCAGGTGGCTTCATCCTGTAGTGACCTTCTTCATCAGGGATGTAAGAGTGGAAAGACCCAGGTCAGACGACTGTAACTTTTTTTTCCAAATCCTACTTTTAATGACGGTTCTTAAACACTTTAACCTTCCTTTTAGCCCATCTCCCACCAGAGGTAGTGGGAAAGAAAGGATACGGGGGAAGTGGACCTGTTTAGAAGATTCTTTGGAGCAACTCTCGTCTGTGTGTCTGGAAATCGGCAGTTCAGTTCACAGGTTAGCAGGCAGTGGCAGCTCGATCCACTTGCAAACACTTCACAGATACACCAGCAGTCCAGTTCTGTAGAGTTGGGTTAGCAACAGTGGTGACATGACCTAGCAGAGACAGCCAGGCCTCAGCCTTGCCTTGAGTCAGCAGGAGGGACCAACAGGATCACCAGGAGAGATCTCAGCTGTGCCTCCCAGGGGAGCAAAGCTCAGCGAAGTCAGGAGACTCACACGGGTTTCACAGCTAGCTATACCAGCAAGCCAAGCCCTGTCTCTGTCACTCATGGAGTTCTATTTATACCTTCCGAACATCACGTGTCCTCCACATGCCTTAGCTCAGCATGAGTCGTTCCTCAGCATGCACAGCCAATCAGCCTGAGTCCTTGAAAGCAGCAACAAACTGCAGCACACCACCAGAAGTTTTTTTGGTATATTTCTCTCTATGGCATCCTGACAAATGCAGCTCAACTACCCAATGTAAAGCAGAATAATACACGTGTGTTGTTAGCAAAGAATTCTTCATTCACTTGCTTGCTTTAGCAGAACATCTTCTCTCCTGTGTCTGCTTCAGCGACATGTTCCTTCACGCGTCTGCCTGAGTCTTTCACACCTGTGTCCACTTTGATGTGACGTTCTTCTCATGTTTGCCCCAGCAAAACACCATTCAACCGACTTCCCAAAGAACCCTCAAGTTTCCACTTCAGAGGACTTTCCACACCTCCAGCTGATGTTGTCGTACTGGCAGCTTGTATTCACGTGGTTCATGCTATGTGGCCGTTGTTAGCTTACGAGCAATTCCACCAGGTCCTCCCAGGGACCTGCCAGGTGTATGGGCTGCATATAAAAATGACTGGCCACCATTCCAGCGCTTCTCTCTCTCTCTCTCTCTCCTCTCTCTCTCTCTCTCTCTCTCTTTCTTTCTCTCTCTCTCTCTCTCTGTCCTTCTCTGTGCACCCCCCTTCTCTGCATTCATGGCTGTACCCCCATCTGTCTGTCTGTCCACTCCTCTGCCTCTACCCATTCTCAGGTCCTCACTCCTCTCCCTTCCCCATGAACCCCCTTTATGCCAGATCTATTGCATGGTGTAATTACTCAGGGCCATACCTTGCATGGGCCCTCCAGGTACCCCCTTGACTCACTGTATTCCGGGACAGTCATCTGTCAGGATCCATGGGGATTGTTCTAGGATCCTCCTACTATACTAACCCAAGGCAGTGCAAGTCTTTCATACAAAACAGTGTAGCATTAGCCTGGAACCTATGCTTTCAATATTATCCAGACTTCTTGTAACAGATGACATAGTGTCTGCGCAGGAGAGTGGCTGTTGTAGAGTGTTATTAAGGGAATAATGATGACTCCATCTGAGCAGCTGGAGAGCTGACCCAGCAGAGGTAAGAGCGCCCACTGCTCTTGCGGAGAACCCTACTTCAGTTCGCAGTACCACGTCAGGTGGCTCACAGCCACATGTGGTTTCAGATCTGGAGGACCTGATGCCCTTTTCTGGATTTGGTGGGCACCTGCGGTTGTGTGCAGATACCCAATATGTGCACGTGTGCATGCACACACACACACACACACACACACCCCACATATATCAATAAAAAATAAGATCATTGGTTGTTTTTTTCAAGACAGGGTTTCTCTGTGTAACAACTCTGACTGTCCTGGAACTCGTTTTGTAGACCAGGCTGGCCTCAAACTTGACAGAGCTCTGCCTGCCTCTGCCCCTCGAGTGCTGTGATCAAAGGCATGTGCCATCATCCCCCAGCCAATTTTTTTTTAAAGAAGAAAAAAGCCTCTACATGTTTAGCCAAGACACAATCCCTCTCCCACAAGCATCCTCTTATCCTTTTTTTTTAGGGTGTGCATCAAATTCTTTATTCTGTAGACAGTGACCTTGAAATCCTGATCCTGCTGTCTCTACCTCCCAAGTGCTGAGATCAGAGGTGTGCACTGCCGTGTCTGGCTGCCCCTGAATAGTTTCCATGTACTGTTAGTTGAATCTTTGGGTTTAAAACTCACAAATACGGGAATCCGGTGTGTGTGTGTGTGTGTTTCACGTAGCCCAAGCTGGCCTCAAACTCACCATGTGATAATGACCCAGAAGTCCTGTTTCTACCTCCTAAGTCCTGGGATGACTGGGTATCACCAACCTCTGTCATCACAGACAGTAAGATGACACTGGGATGCAGGATGATGCAGGGATAAACCTCAATAGTGATGAAGATTTTACTTAACAAGAAGCAAAACACGAGTCAGGAGACTGGTGAAGGAGAGCCTGGAAACAGAAGCGGGAACCTGAGCCGCTGTTGTCCAACTCCAGGGGTGAAAAGGAGGAAGCAGGTCCCTCTCTGTGTTTGTCTACCTATTGTGTTCCTGGGCTACTTGTGGCACACTCAGAAAAATCATCTTATTTATTCTAAATGCGTGTGCACAGGAGCTCTGAAGCCACAGCACACATGTGGAGTCAGAGGACAACTTGCAGGAGCCAGTTCTGTCCTTCCACTGTGTGAGTCCTGGGGACGGAACTCAGGTCCTCACACTTGGCAGCAAGCGCCTTGACCTGCTGAGCCATCCTACCAGCGATTGTGCACATGTGAGTGAATGTGCATTTACACTAGTGTGTGAGAGCTCACACATGCTCCCACATACATACACACACACTCAAATTTGTTTTTGTTTTTCTTTTTTTTCTTTTTTCTTCTTTTTTTGGTTTTTTGAGACAGGATTTCTCTGTGTAGCCCTGGCTGTCCTGGAACTCACTCTGTAGACCAGGCTGGCCTCGAACTCAGAAATCTGCCTGCCTCTGCCTCCCGAGTGCCGGGATTAAAGGCGTGCACCACCACCGCCCGGCTTGTTTTTGTTTTTCAAGAGAGGGTTTCTCTGTGTAGCCCTGGCTGTCCTGGAACTAGCTCTGTAGACCAGGCTAGTCCCTAAGTCACAGAGATCCTCTTGCTTCTGCCTTCCTAATGCTGGGATCAAAGGCGTGTACCGCGGCTGCCCCACAGGTCTGCTTACTTTCAAAAAACCACTTTATCAACTGAATTATCTCCCTAGTTCATTCTCAGACACAATTCTTTCATGTATGTCTGGCTGGCTGGCCTCAGACTTGTGGCAATCCTCCTGCATCCACCTCCGGGGTGCTGGGGTTACAGACATGCCTGTGGAGGTTAGAGAACAACGTGTAGGAGGTAGCGCTATCCTGGTGTGGGCCTCAGGAATTGCTTGGCCTCTTTACTTGATAAGCCATCTCACCAGCCCATTAAACAGAATCTTATTACTTATATGTATGAGTGTTTTATCTGCATATATGTCTGTGCACCACTTGTGTGCCTTGTCCCTCTGGGATCTGGAGGAGGATGTTGATTCCTTGG
This sequence comes from Grammomys surdaster, assembly GCF_004785775.1. NCBI lineage: Eukaryota > Metazoa > Chordata > Mammalia > Rodentia > Muridae > Grammomys > Grammomys surdaster. The sequence goes on from NW_021604614.1 coordinate 1,467,130, forward strand.
AACTAGAGTTATATACAGTGTAAGTCCATCATGTCAGTGCTGGGAATTGAACCTAGATCCTCTGGAAGAGCAGCCAGTGCTCCTAAACACTAAGCCCTCTCTCCAGCTGGACAGTTCATATTTGTATCATCATGACTTTAAGCTTACTTCCTGGAAAGTTGAAGATCAACCCTCCCCCCATCCTTTTTGTATCCTAGGCTTGGCTTGAACTTACTATGTTGCCAGAGATGGCTTTGAACTCCTGATCCTCTTGCCTTAATCTCCAAAGTGCTGGAATTATAGGTACATGCCACCATGCCTGGCTTCCAAAACAACTTAAAACTTTTTCTTTTTTGAGACAGTGTCTCAGTAATTAGCTTTTGTTGGCCTGTAAATCACTGTGTAGACCAGTCTGGCCTCTAACTCACAGGGATCCACCTGGTTCTGCTTCCCAGGTGCCAGGATTCAATGTGCATACCTTAATACCTGGCCACTTGAAACGTTTTGACTCTGTGTGTGTGTGTGTGTGTGTGTGTGTGTATGTGTGTGTGTGTATGTGTGTATGTGTGTGTGTGTATGTGTGTATGTGTGTGTGTGTGTGTATGTGTGTATGTATGTGTGTGTGTGTCTGTGTGTGTGTATGTGTGTATGTGTGTGTGTATGTGTGTATGTGTGTGTGTGTGTGTGTGTGTGTGTGTGTGCACCTCAGCATGTATACAGCAGTCAAAAGGAACTTGAAGAAGTCAGTTCTCCTCTTCCATCATGATGGTCCCAGGGGTCAAACTCAGGTCACCAGGCTTGGCAGCAAGTACCTTTAAGCACTGAATCGTCTCACTGTCCCCTGAACGGTTTTTGAAGACAAGAGGCTTCTATACGAATTGTCACAGTTGCGGACGGAGTTGGCTAAGCTAGCTATCCGGTCCCAACTAGCTCATCATGCAGGCGAATAAACAGCGATCTGTAATAAACAAAGCCAAACAAAAGAAAACAAACAAAACAAAACGCAGGAGTAGCTAGCTGCCAGTAGTGGTGGCGCAGACTGGTAATCCCAGCACTTCGGAGGCCGAGGCAGGAAGATCTAGAGTTCAAGACCAGCCTGGACTCCACAATGAGAGCTTGTCTAAAAACAAGCAAACAAATCAATAAACAACAGTAACAACAAAGCCCATCCAGACAAAAGGCATGGGGGTGGGGCGGGGGGGCTGGGAACAGGGCTGGGCTGGCAGAGGGTTTGCCTAGCATGCAGAAAGCTCAGGTTCCGTCCTCAGCACCACATAAACTGGGCACGGTGATGGATCCTTTTAAGCCCAGCACTCTGGAGGTAGAGTCGGGGAGCTCTCTGTGAATGCAAAGCCAGCCTGGTCTACATGGTGAGTTCCAGGTCAGCAAGGAGCTATACAGCTAGACCCTGTCTCATTATCAATCAATCAATCAAAGCAGCTTTTGGTGAATCCTTTGTCTGTAGCGTTATATTTGGGATGGAGAAGAGGGTGGTGGGGTGTGAGGTGCACCAGAGGGTCTGAGACTACAGCCAATGACCACCAGATGTCACACTCCACATAGCCTGGGCTGGTTCTTGAGTTGACCCACTTAGCTCTTCACTGCATGTCTCTGGATCCTCGGGGGAAGTCACGGAATGACTACCCGGCCTGAGAGGGCATGAAGGACAGTGGAGCTTAGACTTTACCGTGGATGCCAGGAGTGCACAGGACAGCAGGACCCTATGGCGCCCCCTGGTGATCGCAGTCTCTCTAGCCCCCACCAGCTCCTGGAGTCAAATCTTTGACCATTGCTGGGTCTTCACTGCCATCTAGCGGCCAGCTCCGTGAGGCGTTCCCAGTCTTTCCTCTTCTCTCCTGGCCTGTGTCCGCGATCTCGGAACTGCTCAATGCTCGGCTCCAGGGAAGCAGGAGAAGGCGGACAAGTTGGAGGTCAACAGCTCAAAGAACAATGTGTGGTTATTCCTAAGAACCCCAGGAAACTTCCAGAGCTAAGGGTCAGCGCTTGAGGGGTCAGGATCTACTGATGGTTCAGAAAGTGTGGGAGAAACAAGCCCATTCAGGTATTGCTGACAGGGCTGAAATTCCCTTCCCTCTGCTTCCCTGATGTCTCATTGTTGCATTTCTTTTCTCTCTCTCTCTCTCTCCTCTCTTTCTCTCCCTTTCTCCTCTCTCACTTCCTCCTTTCTTCCTTTTCTCCGTTTCCTCTGATGGTAACCTTGAACTCCTAGATGTCTGGCTTCTACCTCCCTAGCGCTGGGATGAAAGGCATGCACCACCACTGCCCAACTGAGACACGGTCTCATTTTATAGCTGAAGTTACATGCTCTGCTTGCTATGTGGGTGCAGGGCTCTGAACTCTGGTCCTCGTGGTTATTTGCTCTTAACCGAGAGCCATCTCCCCAACCAGCCCCCATGAAGACATCTCTTATGATGCAGTTCACTACATTATTCTGAGAAGTAAGTGGTAAGGTGTGTGTGTGTGTGTGTGTGCATTCACATGTAAGAATTGTGGGGAGGTTGGAAGACAACTTCAGGAAACCATCCACTTTGCCTTTTTCTTCTTTTCTTTCTTTTCTTTTTCAATTATTTATTATTTATTTAATGTATATGAGTATACTGTAGCTGTCTTCAGACATAACAGAAGAAGGCACCAGATCCGATTACATGTGATTGCTGGGAATTGAACTCAGGACCTCTGGAAGGTCAGTCAGTGAGTACTCTTAACCGCTGAACCATCTCTTCAGCCCCTCTTTCTTTCTTTTCAATAGTGTCTCACTATTTATTCCTGGATAGTCTAGAACTCAAAATGTAGGCCAGACTGGTCTTGAACTCACAGAGAGCCACTTGGGTCCACCTCCTAAATGCTAGGATTAAAGACGTATGCATTTCTTGTGTTTTGAGATAGGATCTCTCACTTTGACCTGGACCAGCAGTCAGGTCAGGCTGCCTGGCCAGTGAGCCCAGGGATTTTCCTACACCAGCACCCCACTCCCTCCCAGCCATGCTGATATTTTAGCTGTGTGCCACTATGCCAGAGTATTTTTACATGGGTTCTGGGAGTCAGACTCAGGTCCGCATGTGACCTGGCAAGCACTTTACCCACTGAGCTTTCTCTGTAGCTGATGTTTTTTTCTGAGTCACAGGAGTTGCATCCTTCCTGTCCTAAGTGAGGACATCTGTGGAGTAACTGGGTTCATCTGGAGTTCACCAAATCTTGCCCAGAATGGAGTCTTCCAAATAGAAAATTGAGGCCTGGAAGTCACTTGCAGGACACCCCAGCCAACAAGAGAAGACCATGTGAGTTTCCCGGGGTCCCATGGGATACTCACTAGGAGAGACAGGACACATATCAACCAATGGGACAGGATGTACATCAAAGTGTGGCCTCTGACCACAGTGGATTAGAAATTAATAACAGAAGAATATACGGGAAATTCATAGGTGTATGGAAATTAAAGAACAGGCTTCTTGTGGGTTCGAGTGCCCGTGAGCGTGCACGTGTGCACATGCAGGTGTTTGTACCTGTGTGTGCCTAGAGGATGGGTGTGTGTGAGCATGTGTCCTGCTCCTCCCTGTCTGTCCTATTCCCTCCACACCAGGTCTCTCACTGAAAGTGGAACTAGAATTATCCAGCAACCCCAGTGATCCTCCTACCTCTGTCCCCTACAGTGCTGGGGTTACTGGTGTGTGTGTGTAGCCACATTCAGAGTTTTTACACCAGTGTTCTAATGGTTGAGCAGGCAAACACTCATACTCACTGAATTAAATCCTTGGCCTACGACATAGCTCTTAACAGCCAGTAGATCAAAGGAGAACTGACGTTATGAAGTGGAAAACATTTCAAAAGATGCTTGAGAACAAAATCTAATGTACCAGGCTGGATGGACCGCAGGGGAAGCAGCAGCCAGATGTGATGGCGCACGCTTGGGACTCCAGCACTCGGGGCATGGAGGCAGGAGGATTATGAGTTTGAAGCCTTCTTGGGCCACACAGTGAGACCCTGTGTCAAAACAAACAAACAAACAAACAAACAAACAAACAAACCCAAAACAAAACAAACTTTCAGAGCAATAATATAGGCTTATACCTTAAGAAATAGGAGCAGGGGGTGGAGGGATGGCTCAGCAGTCAAGAGCACTTTTGAGTCTTCCAGAAAACCCAGATGTGGTTTCCAGAACCCACAATTAAGATGCTCACAACCAACTGGACACAAGGTCTAGGGGGATCTGATTTCTCGAGTGTGCGCACATGTGAGCACACACACACACTTAATTCTAAAATTCAAATCCCTTTAAAAAGAGTAAAGAGCCTAGTAGATTATTTGTGCACGAGTCTGAGTGAACTTTTGAGGGCATTTGCAAAAGTAATTATTAAATCATGAGGGTTTGGACCCAGTAAATGAATTACTGAAGAGAATTAAAAAGACAAGCAGAAAAATGCATAGGGATCATGTCCTGAGTCCCATTTTTAAAAATTGCTATTGCAGAACACCAGAGATGAGGAAGTTGATTTTTAAGAAAGTGTACTTTGGCCCACGGTTCAGAAGCTAGGAATCACTAAGGAGTGGTGTCAGCATACACTGAGCTTCTGACCCTGTGTGGGCAAGTGTTGGCACCTCTGGGGCAGTGGCTCCTTCGTTCCCACAGCCCAGTGTTAACCAGGTTCCCGTTTCTCAGTGAATGTCAATTGTCTCATCGCCGCTGGAGAGCGGTGCCCTAGATGATCGTGTTCTGAAATGTCATCTGCTGCTGGCTGAGGTCACTGTCCTCTATGCCTTCCAGAGAAACCTCCATTGGGCACAGCAGCCTCCACCCACAAGTCTAGGCAGTCTTATCTGACTTCCTCTCTCCCTGCAAGCAAGAGTTTCCACAGTTGTGGCTTTCTTATGTCAGAGGTTGGGGGTGGACTATCATAGGAACAAAAAAGTAAAGCAACACACATGTACACACACACACACACACACGGGGGTGGGAGGAGAGACACAGAGAGAGTGTGTAATGGTAGACTATTGTAATCAGTGTTACAGCTTAGGCTCCTTCACTTGTCCAATTACAAGGATGAATAATGTTGAAAATTGGAGCAAGATTTACTATTCACTTGTTTGTGTGTTTGTATGTATCACATGTGAGGGTGCATACGTGTGTGTGGAGGCCCGAGGGCAACCCCAAGTGTCATTCCTTTATCATCATCATCCACCTTAAATATGTGCAGGCACACATGGGTGTAGTACCAGCAGAGGCCACAAGAGGGAATCAGATCTCCTGGTGCTGGAGGTACAGGTGGTTGTGAGCCAGCTGATGTGGGTGCTGGGAACTGAACTCTTGTCCTCTGGAAGAGTATCAAGTGCTCTTAACCACTAAGCTATCTATCTAGCCCCACCATCCACTTTAATTTATTGTTTACATCTCTGTCTATCTATCTATCTATCTATCTATCTATCTATCTATGGTGACGCGTGTGTTCGTGTGTGTTCGTGTGTGTGTGTGTCTGTGTGTGTTGTATTGTGTTGCTACACACACTACTATGTGGCTATGAAGGCCAGAGGACAGTTTCAGGAGTAACTTCTTTCCTTCTACCAAGGACCTTCTACCAGGGGACGGAACTTCTATTGTCAGGCTTGATGACAAGTGTCCCTTCCTGAGCTATGTTTTCAGCCCACTTTAAAAAAAAAAAGCAACATGCAAACTTTATTTAACAACGTTAACAGGTAATGTCCAAAGTGTACTTATGAAAAAAACTGGGCTGAGAAGATGAATCACTCCCCGGAGGGCAGAGTTTCCAGCCCCACAGCCATCTATAACTCCAGTTCCAGGGCATCCGATACCTCATCTGGCCTCCTTAGGCATCGGGTACCACGATGCACAGACATAAGTGTTATAAAACACACAAAACCAAAGTAAAGTTAAAGAAGAAGCAGTATATATAAGAAATCTGAGAAGACAGGTGATTTGTAGATAATAGTTATTACTATTTACCGTCTGACCTTACAGAGCTGAGCAAGGTAGTTAGCGGGAGGAGCCAGAGCGGGGAGGTCTTTGTTCATTGGAAGACCCTGCCTCAGTAAATGCTCTAATCTCCTTTCCGTTGCTGTGACAAAACATTCTGAACAAGAACAACTTTAGCTGGTGTTCTCTAAAGAAACAGAACTGATAGAATGAACACGTGTTTAAAGGGGAGGTTATTAGACCTGCTTACAGGATGTGACTGTCCCATGGAAAGGCCACGAAGTTTCTCATTGAATGACATTGGCTGTCCCATCGTGCTGGAAGACTGGAATCCTGAAGGTGATTCTGATCCCTAGGAAGGATCCCTAGGAAGGACCATGCCGGCCAGAGTGAGGACGAGCAAGCAAACGTCCTTCTTATGTGGGCTGCCACCAGAAGGTGTTCCCCAGATTTAGGGTGGCTCTTCCTGCTTCAAATAATCTGATTAAGAAAATCCCTCTTGGCCGGGCAGTGGTGGTGCATGTCTTTAATCCCAGCACTTGGAAGGCAGAGGCAGGCGGATTTCTGAGTTCCTGCCACTGAGGTCCTGAAGTCCTCTAGGGTGCCTGTGGATGGATTTTACATACAAGAAGTCAGGCAGGAAGGGGAGAGTCTAGGATTCGATGTCGTCACCCTGTCTGGTGCCCAGGAGCCTCTGTCCAGAGTTGGATCACAACAGCCTCTACCCTGGAAAGCCCAAGAGTCGAGTCAGGCAGTATGTGGTGGACCTGGATTCCTTTGAGCAGCCGAAACTACCTGTCAAAAAAACCGCAGGTCCCAGCTGTGGCCCCAGACACAGAGTGTGTAGCATTGATGAGATTGGGAGGACAGAGCTGTTCACCCAGCCTTTCATCCGAGCGGTCGGCCAGAGGCTGTTCACACAGGCATTACTGTCATTGGCACTATCCCAGTCCCCAAAGGGAAGCCGCTGGCCCTGGTGGGGGAGATCAGGAAAAGGTGTGGCCTAAAGGTATTCAGTGTCCCCAGGGAGAACAGAAATAGCCTCCTGGCAGATACTGTGGGTGTCGTGCAGAGCAGCAGGACCTAGGGCAGCAGCTGCCGGGGTCCAGCTCCGCCTCTGCTCACGGTGGGCTCTGAGCAGCGTCCAGTCCCCTGTGCTCTATGTATGCCCCAGACTTCTGTTTCCCCTTACAGTTGTGCATGCGATTTGAGTAAATTCTAAAATGAGTCTGCCAAATATTAGGTGGAATTCGCTCCCATTGGGGTTTATAATATGTTTGGGGCTGAGGAAAGACGGGAGTTCACGTCTTCCTTGACTTTGAGTGCTGTAGGTATTAAACACCTCTCCAGGCACAGCTCCAGACTGGTGCAGCTGAAGACAGTAACAACTGATCTCTTCAATTATTTCCAAAGGAGAAAAAATCAGTTCTCCTCTCCCTCTCTTGTTTATTCCTCTGTTTATCAACTAATAAGAGCAGAAATGATGTGTCGCCAGGCGGTGGTGGCGCACGCCTTTAATCCCAGCACTTGGGAGGCAGAGGCAGGTGGATCTCTGAGTTCGAGGCCAGCCTGGTCTACAGAGTGAGTTCCAGGACAGCCAGGGCTACGCAGAGAAACCCTGTCTCGAACCCCCCCCCCAAAAAAAAAGGAAATAAATCTGGTGGTTTAGGGGAAAAAAAGAAAAGAAAATCCCTCTCAGAAGAATCAAAATGCAGTTTTAGTAATGCACGGTCGACCACAGTGTAAAAATATTAAACAGGGACAAACAGGGACTTCTAGAAATAAAAGTTTATATTCTAGCTGGGCAGTGGTGGCACACACTTTTAATCCCAGCACTTGGGAGGCAGAGACAGGTTCTTAGTTCAAGGCCAGCCTGGTCTCCAGAAAGAGTTGCAGGACAGCCAGGGCTACACAGAGAAAACCTGTTTGGTAAGCAAACAAACAAACAAACAAACAACAACAAAAAACTCCACAACAACAAAAGAAAACAGGTTGGGAAGGTGATGAGGAAAAAGCCAAAGAAGTAAGCCAGGAAGTGGCAGTCCTCCACGGCCCCTGAAGATCCCTGCCTCTGACTGCGTTCTCTGCTTGAGCTCCTGCCCTGACTTTCCTCAGTGATGGAGCATGACCTGAAAGCTGTAAGGTTAAATCAACCCTTTCGTTCCCATGATGCTGTTGGTAACGGTGTTCGATAGAAGCCTCGCGCAGAGCCGGAGTGTCCAGAGTGTGTATGCGATCCACTCTAATATTCACCTGTCTTGCTTGGTTATCAGAGCAAATTACAGTCTCTGCACTAGTAACTGCTCTCGGTAGTGTACAGAATACCGTAGAGAGCAAGGGAGGGAAGATCCCTTCTGTCTCAGAGCTTTGGAGGTTTCAGATCGCGGTTACGTGACCCCGTGGAACCGTGTGGCAGAGAGGAACTGACCAGGAAGAGAAAGGGAACGCTGGAACTCCACTGGCTTTCTCCTTTTTTACTTTTCTTTCTTTTGCTTTCTTTCTTTCTTTTCTTTTTTTGTTTGTTTTTTTTTCTTTCTTTTGTTTTGTTTGTTTGTTTGTTTGTTTGTTTGTTTGTTTGTTTTTCGAGACAGGGTTTCTTTATATAGCCCTGGCTGTCCTGGAACTCACTCTGTAGACCAGGCTGGCCTCGAACTCAGAAATTCGCCTGCCTCTGCCTCCCAAGTGCTGGGATTAAAGGCGTGCACCATCACCGCCTGGCTTTTTGTTTTTGTTTTTTTTGTTTTCTTTCTTTTTTTTTTTTAGATTTTAATTTTCTCATAGATACATTTTACATTTAAACTAAAAAAATTTTTTGAGCCGGGTGGTAGTGACGCACGCCTTTAATCCCAGCACTTGGGAGGCAGAGGCAGGCAGATTTCTGAGTTCGAGGCCAACCTGGTCTACAGAGTGAGTTCTAGGACAGCCAGGGCTACACAAAGAAACTCTGTCTCAAAAAAAAAATTTTTTTTTTGAGATAAAATCTTACTATGTAGTCCTATTTAGCCTGGAATAATGATATGTGTGTATATATATGTGTATGTATGTGTATCTATATACATATGTCTGTCTGTCTGTCTATCTATCTATCTATCTATCTATCTATCTATCTATCTATCTATCTATCTATCAGACTGGCCTCAAACTCACAAAGATCTGTTGGGAGTGGCATTTTTTGTGCACTGTGTGAAGGTGTGTCTCTGGCCTTCCTCACCTGCCTAAGGCATTCTCTGATTGGCTTTAATAAAGAGCTCATAGCCTATAGCTAGGCAGGAAAAGGAAGGCGAGACTTCGGGGCAGAGAGAGGTTCACTGGGAGAAGTATCGGGCAGGGGAGTGGGGATTTGCCAGTTAGACAGGGAAGAAGTCAGTCATACCAGGACTGAGTGAGAGGTAATTAGCCATGTGACAAACATGGATTAGAATAACTGAGTTAATTAAGTTATATGAGTTAATTGGGAGTTAGCAAGCTAAGGCCCAAACCTTCATTCATAAACAAACAAACAAACAAACAAACACCAGTCTCCGTGTCATTACTCAGCAGCTGTCGGGTGGAGACAGCCAAGTGATAGAGACCCGCCTGCCTCTGCCTTCTGAGTGCTGGGATCAAAGGCGTGCACCATCATGCCTGGATTATTTTTTAAAGCAGTTATTACATTTATTTATTTTGTGTGTACGTGCACGTGCATGTGTACATGTGTGTGTGTGTGTGTGTGTGTGTGCACCGTGATGCACATACAGAGGACAGAGAATAACCTGGATCTCCCCTTCTATCACGTGGCGCCCGGGAATTAAACTCAGTTCCTCACACTTGCCAGCAAGCATCTTCACACCCTGGGCATTTTCATTCACACCAGCATTTTAAAGATATTCTGTCTCTACTTCCAGCTGGTAGAATGAGGCGGTGGGAACTCGGGGGTGGGGGTCTCCTTACTTCCAGTCAGTTCTCTCTGGAATCTCTCACAGACACACTGCAGGTGAGCCTCCCCAGTCTCCCAGGTGATTCTAGATTATTCAGTTGACAGTGAAGGTTCGCCATCATGATTTTGCAATCCCTGTGTTCAGGTAACCCTTGCGGTACTTAACGTCACCAAAACACCAAAGGAGTGATGCTGAGGCTTTATCACAACGCATTGTCACAATGTTTCTATTTTTGCTAATAATGTTACTGATCTCTTTCTGTGCTGGGGAAGAAAGGAACTCAGACAGGTGCTGTGCTAGACAATCTGACAACCAAGGTAAGCGTTAAAGAATGGCCAGTCAGGTCTGGGCTCTGGTTAAGAGATCTGGCTGCTCTTTCAAAGGTTTAATTCGCAGTTCCCACGTGGTGGCTCACAACCACCCATAACTCTGGTTCCCCTATCTGATGCCTGATGGTTATGTTGGCACTGCATGCCTGTGATGTACCTACATGCAGGCAAAACATACATGCAAAATTTAAATATATATTTAAAAAAGAACATTTCTGGATTCGTTTTGTTTGTTTTTCAAGATAGGGTTTCTCTGTGTAGTCCTGACTGACCTGGAACTAGCTCTGTAGGTCAGGTTGGCCTCGAACTCAGAGATCACCTGCCTCTGCATCCTGAGTGCTGGAATTAAAGGCCATCTCCTCCTCTTCCTCCTCCTCCTCCTCCTCCTCCTCCTCCTCCTCCTCCTCTACCACCACATCCTCCTCTTACTCCTCCTCCTCCACCACCACCACCGCTACCACCAGGCAAACATTTCTAGTTTTAATAAAAAGAATTCTTGCACTGGGGATATAGCTCATTGATTGTCCCCCACCGTTGCATAAATTAGGTGTGGTGGCACATTCCTGGAATCTTTCAGCACTCAGGTGGTTGAGGTGAGAGGATCGGATGTCCAAGGTCATCCTTGGTTATATAGCAAGCTCAAACTAGCCTAGGCTTCATGAGACAGCCTCAAAAAAAAGGGGGGGGGGAGGAAGAACAAGCTCATGATAGTTAAATTTAAAATCATGTTCTTAAGCTGCTCATGGTTGTTGTCCATGTACTTAATCCCAACACTTGAGAGGCAGAGGCAGGAGGATCTCTGTGAGTTTGAGGCCAGCCTGGTCTACATAGCATTTCAGAACTACATAGAGAGACCCTGTCTTAAAAGGTGTTTTTTGTTATTGTTTGATTGTTTGTTTTGTCCTTTTAAAATCATGCTCTTTGGGCAGACAGTAGCCACTTTACCTCAGGATTCTTCTATTCCCATGACCCAGTGCTGGCGAGAGGTTCCCGTTTCTCTGTGATTGAATGAGTTTTGTGGGCTTGGAAAGTCATATTGTGACTTGGTACAGAGTCCACCGTAGCTCAGTGCAGTTCATGACTTCCAGAGAAACCAACCTCAGATGGTCTTCCAACCACAACTTCTATACAACTGAATTTCACTTCCCATGCCTCTGCCCGTAACCAGCATTTAGAAGATATTTTGACTGAAAGTATACATTTTCCACTTGGATCTTCAGGTGCCTGATGGGTAACCAGAACACAAGATGCCACCTTGGCATCTCTACCTCCATGTTTATACCCTCCCCTTTACTACTTCAAACTCTGGGTCAGATTTCAGTGTGTCTTTGTGCAGAGACATACCAAGTATTTCAACTAGTTTAGGTATTTACCTAAAGCTTGTCATTCACTGTGGCTGAGGCTGGGGCATGGCTCGGTGTGTAGAGCACTTGCCTAGCATGCACGAAGCCCTGGGTTCCATTCCCAGCACTGCAGGAGGTGGTGCACATCTGTGATCCTGCACATGGGAGCTGGAGGACGGAGTGAGTGCGAGGTCATCCTTATCAACATAGGGAATTTGAGGCTGGTCTGAGTGTTCCAACTTCTCTGTTCCCCCAAGAAACAAAACCCTGGTGATAGAAGGTTGGTTAACCAAAATCTGTCTAATCTCATTCCTTTCTAGACTGAAGGTAAGAGGAAGAGGGAGATTTGCCTGACTTACAGAGACATCAAGAATGTCGGCTGCTAGTGTTTGAACGTTCTGTTCAATACTGTCAGTGTGCCGTCTGGAAGGCTACTGTCATCGCCAACACAACAAGTGTGGCCCCCAGATGTCACTCCCAAAGCTCCCCATCTCATCCTCGTAACATGGTCACTACCTTTAGGTCATCGCAACTGATCATTGTTCCCACTGTAGGAACCTAAACATACATACACACACACACACACGCCCAGAAGTCATCTCCCTGGCCTTGTCAAGGCTAGGCTTGAGAAAGTGGTCAGTCAGGGCTGGAAAAATGGCTCAGTCAGTAAAGTGTCTGCCTCTCAAGCATGGAGACTCTAGTTTGATCCCAAAAAAGTTGGGTGTGAGGTGGGCTTAATGGTACCTGCCTTTAATTCCAGCACTTAAGAGGCAGAGGCAAGCAGGTCTCAGAGAGTTTGATCTCTGGATCTCTGGCCTACAGGGTAAGTTACAGGACAGCCTCAGCTACATATTGAGACCCTGTCTTGAAACAAACAAAGCAAACAAACGAAAAAGCTGGGGATGGGGGCATATTCTTACAATTCCAGAGCTGGGAGGCAGAGACAGGCAAGTAAATCCCTGAGACTGACTTAACAGCCAGCCTGGATGAAATGCTGAGTTCCCGTTCAGTAAGGGACCTTGGCTGAAAGAAAGAAAGAAAGAAAGAAAGAAAGAAAGAAAGAAAGAAAGAAAGAAAGAGAGAAAGAAAGAGAGAAAGAGTGAGAGAGACAGAGAGACAGAGAGAGAGAAAGGAAGGGAGGAAGAGAGGAAGAAAGAGAGAAAGATTGGAAGGAAGGAAGGAAGGAAGGAAGGAAGGAAGGAAGAAAGGAAGAAAGGAAGAAAGGAAGAAAGGAAGAAAGGAAAAGACAAAGAAAAACGCATGGTATCTTGCATGGATATCATGCTAGCCGGGCAGTGGTGGTACACACCTTGAGTCCCAGCACTCAGGAAACAAACCCTGTCTCAAAAAACAAACAAACATACATACAAAAAAGATATGATACCTGATCACATACACATGTACATGCACACACACACACACATACACACACACACCTGAACTGGTGTGAATCTGCTGACACTTGTACATATATGTATACATGTGTGTTGATAAAGATTGCTTGGGCGGGAAGGTGGCTCAGTGGGGAACTAGTTGTCACGCAGGTATAAGACCTTGTGTTTGGATCCCCTGAACCTGGGCAGCCCAGGCCCGTGACCCTTGACCTCCCACGGTAAGATGGGAGACAGACATAGAAAAATTCTTGGAAGCTCTCAGGCCAGCTAGTACAGAGCAGCAAACAAGAGACCTGAGACCAAAGGTAACCTTTGCCCTCCACATGTGTGCCTGTAACTCACATGACATATACCAAAGATAAAAAGACAGTCTGCACATGCTTGCTTCTTGTCTCTAAAGTTTGTTCTTTCCTCATAAAACCCCAAGGTTTCCTATATTTCTCATCATTCATCCCTTCCGCAGAGCCTTCGCCGTGAGTGCATGGGCCTGGCCCTTTGGAAAACCCAGAGCCAGGCACTCAGCTCCTCACCGGGCAGTTCTACACAGTGCCACCAACCTGAGCGGTGTCCCCCGACCAGGTGCTTTTTTTCTTTTTCTTTTTTTCTCTCTCTCTCGCTTTTTTTCATTTTTGTTATTGTTGTTTGTTTTGGGTTTGTTTTTGAGATAGGTTTTCTCTATGTAGCCTTTGTCCTGGAACTCTCTCTGTAGACCAGGCAGGCCTTGAACTCACAAAAATCCACCTGCCTCTGTTCTGTGTCTTGAGTGCTGGGATTAAAGGTGTGCACCACAATTTCCCCATGTCCCAGTCCTCATATCTTCATATATGTATTTAACAAAATCAGTGAAGCTATTTGTCACCTATATGGCATGTCACACTCACCACACTACCCATACTGGAGATGGGAAAAAGTTGTTTTGTGTCATGGATGTAATGTTTCTAGTGCTTATGTCAGGGTGTGTTGGGTCTCTACACCAACTTCTCAACTATGTTTTTTTTCACATTTATGCATAAACATGAAAACATCTTTAGAGAGTCAAGTCTCCTTCTAGTATGTGATTCCTGGAGATGCAACTCAAGCTGTCAAGCTTGGTGACAAATACTGTTACCCACCAACCCCCTCTCTGGGCCTTCATTGCTGTCTTCTCAGTTACGGAGGGGAGCTGCACTAACATCTCTAGCTCTAATGGAGAATGTCTATTTTTAGCTAAGCCATACTACTTTGGCTCCTGCCCTAAAGCACGCATTCACCTGCCCAGGAGCAATCTGGATTTACAAATAAAAGACACACACACACTTCACACACACACACACACACACACACACACACACGCGCGCATCAGTTAATTTGTGATATGCTATGACTAGCTCAAAGGTTGAACACTCCTAAGCCATCCCTTGCTAACAAATGCTCCACTCAGGTAATCATAAGACTCCTAAACCTTCCCTTGCTACTCTAGGCCCAATTGGGGACGTGGCCAGTGTCCACTTACCTGAATTCTTAGATGGCTGGTTGGCTTTCTTTCCTGAAGCTCTTACTTCCTGTCCTTCTCCCCCAAGTCATGACAATTTTGTCTCTTCCTTTCTCCCAGCTCCTAGCCCGCACAATCTAAAAGTTACACCCCTCTCTGTCCACCCCACTCTTGGCCATTGGCTCTTTATTGACAGATCAAAAACCAGTTGGGACAAGGATCTTCAGCGTTTGGACACACAGATTCCCAATTAATTCAAAGCATTAGAACCAATCCCCAACAGAGTTCAGAGGGAGTTCTTCCAAGCAGAACAATTCAGTCAGAAGCTGAGAGAAGCCAATTTGAACCAGTCAGCTTGGAGAGGAGTTTGAGCCAGAAACCAGGTTGGAGAGGAGTTTGAATTGAGCCAGCCATCCAGAGTTCAGAAAAAGCTAGAAAGGGTGAGTTTATTCAGCAGTAAGTCTTGGTGGCTGAAACGTTCTAGATACAGGTTAGCAGAGGCTGGAAGCTGAAATCTTCAAGGTCTAGGTTTGCAGAAGATTATATTATATGGAAGCTAGAAGCTTCCAGGTTTATATCTGGGGATGATTAGATAGAAATGCTCTGGGCTTAGCCCACGCCACGTATTTACACACTCATCTCTGCTTCTAAAGAAACAAGAGCCACATTTACAGTGGCCTTACTCTTTTTCCTGTCCACCATGATGTGAGCAGCAGCCTCCTCCTCCACCTACTCCAACAGCCATGATCTGCCTTACTTCAGGCTCAGCAGAGCCTTCTGCAGAGTTAGCTCCCGCCTTAGCTTTTCTTATCTCAGAAAAGAGATACAAGCTGGGTGTCCAGTACCTCAGAGACCAGGTATGGTGGTGCATGCCTGGGATCCCAGCACTTGGGAAGTGGAGACAGGAGGATTAGCAGTTCAGGTTTGAAGACAGTTTCATGTTCACCGTGAGCATCTCTTTCCAAAACCCATTAAGGACTTCAAATCTATAACTTGGAATCATGCTAGAAATATTTTCACCATGGGAACGGGTGGATGCTACTACCATGAGAGCTTTCTCCACAAAGCCCGTTGGAGCCATTTATCATCATGCCACCAGCCCATTTCATCTTTCTGTCAACCAAGACCTACCCAGGCATTTGCCTGTGATTTTTTTTGTGATGTAGTATAAAAGTAATTTATTCACCAGATGTAATTGTTGTCTTAGAGGCTGACTGCTGAATAAGTTCTCCCTTTCTAGTTCTTTCTGAACTCTGGCTGTCTGGTTTAGCTCAGCTGTTCTGGCCCAAACTTCTGGCTTCTCTCAGCTTCTGACCGAATTGCTCTCCTTGGCCTCAAAACTAACTCTGGCAATCTGTTCTAATCTTCTGACTCATTCTCTGGCTTGTTCTGTCTTCACCTGCAACTTGTTTCTGTAAAACTGTCTGGGAAAACTCCTCTCTCTCTCTCTCTCTCTCTCTCTCTCTCTCTCTCTCTGGTGCTCTTTCTTAAGTCACCTCTCTTTCCTGTGCTGTTCTTGTGTGAGTTGGACATATCTTATCTCTGACTCATTTTGCCAAATCTTTCTCTGATTCATCACTTTGTCTGTCCCTCAGTTAGATATTACTTTTAAACATGGCTACTTCCTTCTACAAACTAACTTTACCTTCATTGTTTGGGAATAAAGGTGTGTACTGATGGTGTGTCTGTATTGCAGCTAGGAGGATTAAATGAGTGTCATTCCAACTGGATCTCATAGACCTAGCAGATATTAGGATGTGATCTTTTGCAAGAGCAGTCATGTTGCTGGATTAAAAATTCTCTACAGTATTGTAATTGTCCTCCCCCACCCAAGGTCTCACATACCCCAACATTGCCTTGAATTTAGTATGCAGCTGCAGATGACCTTGAACTCCTAACCCTCTTGTTTCTGCTTCTCAATTGCTAGGATTATGGATATTCAAATGTTGAAGAACTTCAAACAATGATATTCCAGTTGCATTTGGAACAGACAGCATGGGACACTGGATGATGAAGGACTTTCATCCCATAATTTCCCAAACTAATTTTTTTCTTTCATCTCCTAGAAGCTCTGTTCTTCAGGCTTTTCTGCCATGCCTGTCTCAAAGGGCCCCAATTACCTAGTAGCTCTTTCTTGTCCCTTCCTGAAGTTTCTTGATCTCTCCCTGCTTCCAAAGAGGCCTTTGTACTTGGAGGCACATGATACCCTAATTAATATTTACAACACACAGACATAGAGCCAGGAACTCAATAAACAGTAGTGCATTCTTTGCCCCCCTGGATACCTCTCATGGATAACGATAACACCAAGCCTGGCAGATCCAGGATCTGGAGTGGCCCTGTTTGATCCTGCTGTGTAGACATCCTATGTATCCATTGCTTATGTATGTGTTTGTTTGTCCAGTGGATACCAAGGTCTTGTGTCTGAAATGGGTGCTTCAGGACCAGGCTTTGTGGGGAGCATTTGCAATCCTAGCATTTAGGAGACTGAAGTAGAACAGCATGAGTTCCAGGCCAGGTTGGGTTACATAATGAGACCCTGTGTCAAAGATAGAGGGGAGAGTCAGGGAGGGGAAAGGAGAGGAACAGAGAGAGCAGGGAGGAAGGAGAAAGGAAACCAAAGGTGAAAGCTTTTCCATCTGCCATCTGCAATGGTCACAGCCAACTGCTGCTAAGAAGCAGCCTTTCTGTAATGACCCTCATGAGGAAGATCCTTGTGCTCAAGGGACATTAGAGAAAATGTAATGACAGAAATCCACAGTGAAGGAGAAATTCCTCATGAGAGGAAGGCATGGTCTTCGCTTGTAAACAACTGGAAGATGACCACACTTTGACTATAACATTCATAAGGAGCCCACCCTTCAGCTCGTATTGAGACTTCCTGCTAAGAAACGGGAGGAGTGGCTGGGTATCATAATGCACTCACGCCATTAGTCCCAGAACTCGGGAGGCAGAGGCAAGTGGATCTCTGAGTTCAAGGTCAGCCTGGTCTACAGAGCCAGTTATGTAGAAATGAGCCAGAGCCAGAGCCAGAGCCAGAGCCAGAGCCAGAGCCAGAGCC
>NW_021604614.1:1484580-1496923 GCF_004785775.1 Grammomys surdaster
GAGCCAGAGCCAGAGCCAGAGCCAGAGCCAGAGCCAGAGCCAGAGCCAGAGCCAGAGCCAGAGCCAGAGCCGAGTTACACCATTCCCAGACAGAAGTTAATTAAAGAATGGCCAGTAAATCGACTCAGCAGGTGGAGCTGCCCGCTACTCACCCTGATGGTCCTCTGGATCCCGAGGGTAGGAGAAGAAAACTGATTCCTCTAAGCTGTCCTCTGATCTCCTTATGTTTGCCAGGGAATGTGTACATGCAAACACACGTACATAAATAAATGTAATTTAAAAAATAACGAATGAGGGCTGGAGAGATGTCTCAGTGGTTAAGAGCACTGACTGCTCTTTCAGGGGACCTGAGTTCAATTCTCTGCAACACATGTTGGTTCACAACCATCTGTAATGGGATCCAATGCCTTCTTCTGGTGTGTCTGAGGACAGTTATGGTATACTTATATAAAAATAAATAAAATCTTAGAAGAAGGAGGAAGAGGAGGAGAAGGAGAAGGGGAATGGGAAAGGAAAGAGGAAGAGGATGAAGAAGAAAGGAAGAACAAGAACAAGAAGAAGAAGAGGAAGAGGAAGACGGGAAACAGAGAGGGAGATTGGAAGGAGTGAGGGGAAGCAAAGAAACGTGCCCACGAGGAAGGCTGGGACTCCATCCTCTGAAGCTTGGATTGCCTTCATCGAGACCAAGAGTGTTTTGTGGGCGGGGAGACACCTCACTTTATGAACCATTTGTCATTAGAACTCAAGTTTGATCCCAAATCTATGTAGGAAATCCTGGCCCAGTGAGCCACTGTGTCCACAGCACTGGAGAAAAGGACACAGGTACATCCCTGCTGCTCAGTCACTGGCCGACCACCAGTCTAGCTGAATTAGTCAGTCCCATTGTCACTGAAAGATAAAAACAAAAACCAAGATGGGGCCAGTAAGATAGCTCAGCAGTAAAGGAACTTTCGGCTAAGCCTGAAGACCTGAGTTCGATCACACGGGGACCCTCATGGTGGAAGGAGAGACCCGACTCCCACGAGTTGTTCTCTGACCTCTTCAAATGCACTGTGGCATGCATTTGAGAGAGACTACACACCCTCATGCATGTGCACACATATGCACACACTCATGCACAAAGTAAATACATACATACATACATACATACATACATATATACACATATACATACATACATACATACATACATGTAAAAATTAAAACAAAACCAGGTGGATGACCCCTGAGGCTGACCTTGATTTCCGTATGTACCCCGAAACACACATCTATTCCCATACATACAAGTACACACACATGTACGTATGGATACATGTGCATTGCTTCGTACTGGGCTCTCCCATCATTCAGCATTGCTCCTTCTGTCTCTAGAAAGCTTTGCTCTCCCCTGTTGTTTTCCTTCTCCTTCTTTGAACTTGATCTCTCCATGTCTCTGCTGTTTGCTTGGACCTCCCAGGAGAGACGGAAACATGATATTGAAATGGACAAAAGAGTCCACTGGGGCTGCAGCTGTCTCTTTGAATATCCGGGCTGGGCTAGCTGGTTAAGGATACCACTAAATTTGCTCGCTATCTGGGCTTCTTGTTCATGTTTACAGTGAGCCCTTGACAATCCTCCCCTAGAAAGGCCAAAGGGCAAGGCACCCGATAGCTGCTTACCTGGGCCTCCTCCCTGCCTCCCTCTGGGGCCACGCCCCTTCCTGGATTGGGCTTGGGGTATGTGGGGTAGAAGATCTCTAGAGCGGCACTGTGCACCCGGTGATGAGGACAACTCTCACCCTATGCAGCCATTTCTGTCTAAGTCTGTTTATTGAGGACCAGTGAACCTCCTGCAGGTCTTTGCAAACTCCTGGGTTTCTGCACCCTCCGGAGGAGGCCCCGCCTCCTCTCCTGCACCTCTGGATCTGAGTAAGTCAAGAAGACCACTTCTGAACACGGTGTTTGAGCTGTCACAGGGTCACCTCCAGGTAAGTGGTCCGCAGGACTCCCCCTGTGTCCAGTATCCCTGGAGTGTGTGTGTGTGTGTGTGTGTGTGTGTGACACATGCACACGAGTTCATGTGTCTGTAATTGTCTGTCTGTCTGAGAGCTAGGAAAGAATGTCATAAGCTGTCATGACATCAATCTGTCTTCCTCTATCAGCTTTCCTTCCTTCAGTCCCCGCACCTCCTACCTCAGTCCCGTCCATGTCCCCCTAGAACCTTCCTGTGAATTTCTCTTACTTTTAGCCCCAGATGTCCTTCCCAGCTTGGGAGAGGAAGCTGGCCCAGGAACCAAAAGGGACCTGAGGATGGTACCTAGCTTGTGCTGTCTGAAGCCTGAGAGTCCCATAGGGTGCCATACTTCATGCTAAGCCTGACCCACACTGGATGGTCTGGGCTTACACGTGTGTTCCTTAGCTCTTCACACCCCTGAGATCACACTGCCCCCCCCATTTCTCCTCATTCCCTCCATTTATTTCTGATGTAGTGTTATTGCATTTGTTTGTTTGTTGTTTTGACTTGTTTTCTTTTGTGTGTGTCGGGGGGTGGGAGGTGGGTTCAAGACAGGTTTCCTTGTGAAGTCCTAGCTGTCCTGAGACTCAATCTGTAGACCAGGCTGGCCTTAAACTCATAGAGATACACCTGCCTCTGCCTCCTGAGTGCTGGGATTAAAGGTGTGCACCATTACTGCCTGACTCCTTTTTTTAAAATCGTGGATAGAGACACATATCACAGCTTGGCTTCAAATTCAACATGGAGCCTAGGATGACCCAACATGGAGTCTAGGATGACCCAACATGGAGCCTAGGATGATCCAACATGGAGCCCGGGTTGACCCAACATGGAGCCTAGGATGACCCAGATCTTCCTGCCTCCACCTCCTAATGCTGGAGGTACAGGTGTGCACCACCAAGCTCAGTGCTTGCAGTGCTGGGGAGGGAATCCAGGGCTTCTTGCAGGCTGGGCAAGCAGTCCACCAACCCAGCTGTATTCCCACTCCTTGGTTTGGTTTTTTTTGAGGCAGGGTGTCTGTCATTCAGGTTATTGTCAAACTCATGGAAATCCT
Source organism: Grammomys surdaster (assembly GCF_004785775.1). Classification (NCBI taxonomy): domain Eukaryota; kingdom Metazoa; phylum Chordata; class Mammalia; order Rodentia; family Muridae; genus Grammomys; species Grammomys surdaster. The sequence continues at coordinate 1,487,627 of NW_021604614.1, forward strand.
CTTGCTTCAACCTGCCCCCTCCCCCTGCCCAACCTGAGTGCTAGTAGTATTCCAGGCATGAACCACCATACTGGACTTGTTTGTTTGTTTGTTTTTCTTTTCTTTTTCTTTCTTTCTTTTTTTTTCTTTCTTTTTTTTTTTTGGGTGTTTCAAGACAGAGTTTCTCTGTATAGCCTTGGGGCTATCCTGGAACTCACTCTGTAGAGCAGGCTGGCCTCAAACTCAGAAATCCACCTGACTCTGCCTCCCAAGTGCTGGGAATAAAGGTGTGCGCCACCACTGCCCAGCGCTTTCTTTCTTTTTTAAAGATTTACTTATTTTATGTATGTGAGTACATTGTGGTTTTCCTCTGACACATTATCAAAGCCCTTACAGATGGTTGTGAGCCACTATGTGGTTGCTGGGAATCGAACTCAGGACCTCTGGAAGAAGAGCCTGTGCTCTTAACCACTGAGCCATCTCTCCAGCCCTGTTTGTTTTTTCAAGATAGGGTTTCTCTGTGTAGCCCTGGCTGTCCCAGAACTTACTTGGTAGACCAAGCTGGCCTCCAAATCACAGAGATGGGCCTGCCTCTGCCCTCAGAGTGCTGGGATTATAGGCATGTGCTACCACTGGCCAGCTTTGGTTTATTTGTTTTTGAGACAGTGTTTCCCTCTGAAACAGAGCCTAGCATCCCCAGGGCTAGGATTACAGACATACTAGGAAATATCGTCTCTGCACCGGGCTTGAGCAGCCATTGAAGACCTCCTAACTCACGTCTCCTGCATCAGCTGACATTCTGTGGATGACACTGAGCCCGTTTACTGGGCTGCCGTTATACAGGACTGTTGACTCAGTGGCTCCACAGCTGCATTCATTGTCTCCTAGGCTTGGGAGCTGGAGGATAAGGCTGAAGCATGGGAAGGGATGGTTTCTTCGAAGGGCCGACTAAAGGGCTCTGCTCCAGGCCAGGCTCCTCCTATGTAAATGACCTCCCTCCGCCCCCACCCCGTCTTCACATCTTTCTCCTATGTTTGAGTCTATGTGTTCCAACTCTCCCCCCCCCCCCACCTTTTTTAAATAAGAAAACTAGTGATTAGGTTGAATGATAAAATTCAGCAGAGGAGACCTTGCTTAAAATCCCCAGTGAGAGGCTGGGGGCGTGGCTCAGCAATAGAGCACCTGCCTAGAATCCCCCAGTGAGGAGCTGGGGGCGTGGCTCAGCGGTAGAGCCCCTGCCTAGAATCCCCCAGTGAGGGGCTGGGGGGCGTGGCTCAGTGGTAGAGCCCCTGCCTAGAATCCCCAGTGAGGGGCTGGGGGCGTGGCTCAGTGGTAGAGCCCCTGCCTAGAATCTCCAGTGAGGGTCTGGGGGCGTGGCTCAGTGGTAGAGCCCCTGCCTAGAATCCCCCAGTGAGGGTCTGGGGGCGTGGCTCAGTGGTAGAGCCCCTGCCTAGAATCCCCCAGTGAGGGGCTGGGGGCGTGGCTCAGTGGTAGAGCCCCTGCCTAGAATCCCCCAGTGAGGGGCTGGGGCCGTGGCTCAGTGGTAGAGCTCCTGCCTAGAATCCCCCAGTGAGGGGCTGGGGGCATGGCTCAGCAATAGAGCATTTGTCCCTCAGGAGGAAAGCCCTGGATCTATTGCCATCATCAGGAAGAGATGAGAGGAGGTGAGTGGAGGACTAATATTCACCTGGATACGATGTTGCATGCCTATAATTCCAATACTTGGGAGGCTGAGGCAAGAGAATCCCGAATTTAAGACCAGTCTGGATTACCTGATGAGATTCTGCCTCAAAATCCAAACAAGCTAGCAAACAAATCACAAATGAACCACTGGAAAACAGCACAAATCACTGGGTGATACTGGTGCATGCCTTTAATCCCAGCACAGGGGAGGCTGGGATCAGGTAGATGTCTTTGAGTTCCAGACTAGCCTAGTCTACAGAGCAAGTTCCAGGACAGCTAGGGGTACAGCACTGCCCCCTCACTCCCAAAGCCCTAATCATATTGGCTTGGGCCTATCAAATGAGCATATTTTAACTTGATCATGTACAAAGATTATGCCTTCAAATTAAGTCACAGGCTGAAGCTCTGGGTGCCAGCATTCCAGCATTGTGTGCACAGTTAGAGAAAACTGATCGTTTCATTCTCAACCCTCTGCCCCTTCTTTCATTTGTCAGGACATGTGTGTTTTATTCAGTGTGTCTCTGACCTCCTGCTGGCCAAATAGTTCTGGATTTGAGCTGCATGCTCCTAGGAACTGACTCTTGGAGCTCTTGTGTCATCTCCCTATGAATCTTCAGTTCTAGCATAAAAATCTATCTCAGCCTCTACTTTTCCTACCTGAGGGCTGGGTTGGCTATTTTTTTTTTTTTATTTTCTCTTTGTTTTATTTTTCGAGTCAAGGCCCAGATTGGCTTGGAACTCTATGTAACTAATGAGTCTGGAATTCACAATTTTCCTGCATCTAGGCAGACGCTCTACCACTGAGCCACGCCCCCAGCCCCTCACTGGGGGGATTCTAGGCAGGGGCTCTACCACTGAGCCACGCCCCTAGTCTCTCTCTGGAGGATTCTAGGCAGGGGCTCTACCACTGAGCCACACCTCTACCTTCATTTCCTTTCAGAGTGGGGCTTGATGTAAGATTGGCCAGAGAGAATAAGAGGGCCCCAAGGCACAGAGAAGACCATACAGGACTCAAAAGAACAGGGGCAGATGAGACACTGGTATATTTGTTGTCCTAGCAATCAGGAGGCTGAGGCAGGAGGAGCATAAACAGGACTGATTATAGAGACTCCATCTCATAAAACAGAGAGAAAGAGAGAAGGAGCAGGAGAGGAGACAAAGAGAGGATGGTGACTAGAGCCAGCGTCCCAAGGACTCTGCCACAGTATTGTTTGCTAGAAGCATCCTTCTCTGCCAAGAGCCCTGCTTGTACTCTGGGAAGGATGAGGGGAACCCTCATGCTTCCCACCTTCGTGGACGGTGCCAGGTTCCAATCTGATGAGACCATTGGGTAAAAGCTGAGGCACCTTGGGAACCGACCAGGTCTTTGGCTTTGTGGCTTTGGGTGTGGCCTGAATAAAGGCCCAACTATTTACATAAATATTTTGCTAAAAACAACTTTAGCATCCCGTCTTTTCTATTTCTTTTACAAAAACCTACAAAGATAGATGTTTTCATCTTTGTATCTTTGTTCACTGTTTTATCCCTTTACTGTATAAACTGAAGGGTGTAGCTTCAGCCTGGGGATGGAGAATCGTCCTGGCTTTAATCCCACCGCCATTATCACCAACAGAAAGGACTTTCCGAAAGGGTAGGTGGAGGCCGACAAGGCAGCTCAGCAGGCAAAGGCACTTGTGGCCAAGCCTGAAAGCCTGAGTTTAGTCCTCCAGCCCCAGCCTTTAATCTTAGCACTCAGGGGCGGGGGCAGAGGCAGGTGGATCTCTGTGTGTTTGAAACTAGCCTGGACTACAGAGTGAGTTCTGGGACAGCCAGGGCTACCAAGTGAGTCCCTGTCTCAAACAAACAAACAAACAAACAAACAAACAAACAAACAGAAAAAAAGGAGAGGAGAGAATTGTTTTTGTTCAATACTGCAAGTTGTTTTCTGACCTACACACCTGTGGTATGGCACACGTTGGCTCTCCCTGCCCCTGGCACATGCACTAAATAAATAAATAAATAAATAAAATATAAGAAAAAAGTCTTGAAAGATAAAACAGTATATATTGAGTGGAATAGTCCCAAATGCTGATAACCATAGTCTAATTCCAGAATATTCTATCACCCCTAAAAAGAAACCCTGCCCCCAGTTTATCCCTATGGATTTTCCTGTTCTATTTCTTCACTTGACCTTAACCAAAAGGCTGAGAAGTGCTTCCTCCAATTATCTCTTTCAGATGGAATAGTGTAGCCTTCATGCCTGGCTCTTGTCATCGAGGGAATGGTCTCAAGGTTCACCCACAGGGTAGCAGCGATCAGCACGGTATGCAGTTTTGCAGCTCAATAATATTCCGCTGCGAAAATACTGCACAGTTTTTCCTACTCCATTTTTAGCGTTTACGAAACTGCAGCTATGAATATTAATGAGCAAGTTTTCCGGGGAATGCGCGTTTTGTTTTATTTGCTTGAGAGTCGGAATAAGATTGAGTCATATCAAAACTCTATTCTTAACTTTGAGGAACTGCGAAATGTTTCCATATTGTTATGACATTCAGATTCCAACGGGCAGTGAATGGAAGTTCCCCGTTTCCGTGACACGCTTGCTCTTTTCCAGTATTTTGTTTAGTTGTAGGAACAAAACCAAACTCCACGTGGGTTTGCCTCCATCCCAGCTCGGTGAGCTCAACGCTCTCTGGCTGCTCCATAGCAAAGGATCTTCTGACTCTCTGGAAAGCTTCGTCTTTGCGAAAGAGCTCTGTGTCCATCAAACAGCTTCCCTACCCTTGGCCCCTAACAATCAGAATTCTACTGTTGGATTATTTGTGATATGGCATGTAAATGGTTGGATGTAGCTCAGCTGTAGAGCCATTGATGGACCAGTTGTTGAGTAGAGGGGTCAGCAAGCTGGATCAGCAAGTGAAGGTGTTGGCTCATAAGCCTGACCCCAGTGGTGGAAGGAATGACAGACAAAAGTTGTCCTCTGACCCCCACATGCACACGTGCGTGTGTGTGTTCGTGCGTGTGCATGTGTGTGTGTGTGCATGTGTGTGTGTGTGAAGAATGCCAACACAAACTAACCAACTAACTAACTGTGTAAAGAACTCCAACACTAACTAAATAAATAAATATGTAAAAACTCCAGTACAAAGTAACTAACTAAATAAATGTGTAAAAGAACTCCAGCACAAACTAACTAATTAACTAACTATATGTGTAAAGAACTCCGCCGGGCAGTGGTGGCGCACGCCTTTAATCCCAGCACTTGGGAGGCAGAGGCAGGCAGATTTCTGAGTTCAAGGCTAGCCTGGTCTACAGAGTGAGTTCCAGGACAGCCAGGGCTATACAGAGAAACCGTGTCTCGAAAAAACAAAAAAAGAAAAAGAAGTCCAACACAAAGTAACAACTAACTAGCTAACTAACTAACTGTTTAAAAGGAAGAATAAAGCTGGGTGTAGTCTTACAGAACTTTAATCCTGGGATTGGGAAGTAAAGGGAGGGCTCCTCTGAGTTTAAGGCCAGCCTGCTCTACAGAGTGAATTCCAGGACAGCCAGGGCTACACAGAGAAACCCTGTCTTGAATAAAACAAAAGCAAGAACCCTCAAAAACCAAAAAGGTTCCAGTAGACTATGGGGAGATGGCGCCCCATGGACTATGGGGCCTGCTTGGAGTAAGTAAGTTTCTGGGAGCCTGTCATTCAACAGCATCTGGCCTTCCCCCCTTCCTGTGCTCTGCTACTTCCTGACTACCATGAAGTAAGCAGTCTGTCTCCATGGCATGAGTCCTCAGCCATGATGTTCAGCCTCACCTCAGACCCAAACCTCTGCCACCAAGAGACCATGGAGGGCAACTGCTGAATCTGTGAGCAAAGTGTGAGCAAAATAACCCTTCCCTTCTTTACTCGTGTATGTGTGTGTGTGTGTGTGTGTGCACACGCGCACCAGTGTGTGTGTATCTAGGACAGAGTCTCACTATGTAGCCTTGCTGTCCTGGAACTCACTCTGTAGACCAGGCTGGCCTCAAATTCACAGAGCTCTGCCTGGCTCTATCTTGTGAGTGCTGGGATTAAAGGTGTGCACTACCCTGTCCCACAACCTTTCCTTCTTTCAATGTTTTCTCTCAGGTATTTCTCTGTTAGTAGCCTAACAGAGTCTTTGTCTACTTTGTGTTGATGTAACTGAATGGCACAGACTAGGCAATAGTTTTGAATTATCTGTATTGTTATTTTTTTAAATCTCTGTGTGTATGTGTGTGTGTGTGTGTGCACATGGGTGCAGTACCCACAGGGGCCAGAAGAGGGAGTCAGAAGTCCAGGAGCTGGAGATGTAGGTGGTTGTGAGCCAGCCAATAAGTAAACTCTGATGCTCTGCAAGGGCAGTAAGTGCTGCTTAGCACTGAGCCAGCTCTCCGTCTCCCTCCCAACCTCCCTCCCTCCCTCCCTCTCCATCTCTCTTTCAAAAAGATAGTGTCTCCCCACTGTATCCTGGGATAGTCTGGATTCACTCTGTAACCCAAGCCGACCTCAAACTCTAATCAGTCCTCTTGCCCTGGTTGCAAATATTACAGGAGTAAGTCACCATGCCTGCCTCTCTACTTGATCAAGAAGAGGAATTTGTTTCTTACAGTTCAGGAGGCTAAGGCCAAGGGAGGGCCTCTCAGAAGGGCCTCTTGCTGTATCATCCTATAGTGGAGGGCAGAAGGGAAAACAAAAGAGACAGGTTAGAAAAGATGGCTCGCCCCGTGTGTCTGTGTGTCTGTCTGTGTGTCTGTGTGTCTGTGTATGTACACTGATGTGCACATATGTAGAGGCCGGAGGACTACCTCAGCTGTCACGCCTCAGGGGCCAGCATACAACTTCTTTATTTGTTTCTTTATTTCTGAGATAAGATCTCTCTACCTGGAACTCACTGTGAAGTCTAGGCTAGCTGTCCAGCAAGCCCTTGGGGTTCTCCTCCCTGCCTGCTTCTGGGATTTCTGGGGTTACTGTGCACCCCCGTACCAGCTTTAATTTTTATGAATATTTTTTAGATATGGTTTCACTGTGCGGTCCTAGGCAGTCTGGAATTTTTATGTAGACCAAATTGGTCTTGAACTCAGAGATCTGCTGTGCCTCTGCTTCCTGAATGCTGGGGCTAAAGATGTGTGCTGTTAAGTCCAGCGAGCTGGCTTGTCTGTTTGTTTGTTAATTTAAGCATGGGTTCTTAGGAGTGAACTCGGCTCTTCACGCTTTCAAGGCAGCATTTTATCCACCAAACCATCAGTCTCAGTCCTCAGTCCCAGCCCCGTCCTGTGTCACAAACCGACTCTCACAGTGGCACTCATCTATTTGTGAGGGCAGAGCTTATGACTTAATGACCTCATAAAAGTCCCATCTCGCCGGGTGGTAGTGGCGCACGCCTTTAATCCCAGCACTTGGAAGGCAGAGGCAGGAGGATTTCTGAGTTCGAGAATTTGAGGCTAGGCCTGGTCTACAGAGTGAGTTCCAGGACAGCCAGGACTACACAGAAGAGAGACCCTGTCTCGAAAAACAAAAACAAGTCCCATCTCTTTCTGTGTGCTTCTCTGTCTGTCTGTCTGTCTCTCTCTCTCTTTCTCTCTCTCTCTCTGTGGCATGTGTGTGTATGACTGTGTCTGACTGACTGTCTTCTCCCCATGGGTTCTCAATCTTCCTAATTTTGGGGCCTTTTAATACAACTCATCAGACACCATAAGATATTTTTGTTACCACTTCATAACCGCAATATTGCTACTGTTATGAGTTGTAATAGAAACATCTCTGTTTTCTGGTGGTCTTAGATGGCCCTATGAAAGGGTTGTTTAACAACCAAAAGGATTGTGCCAAACAGGTTGAGAACCACTGTTCTAGAGAATGCAGCTGTGCTTTTTCTGGTCCCCATTCAAGTCGCCCCACCCCCACCCCATCAGCAAGGCTGGCAACAGGACCTCCTTACCACCTGCTGTCCTCGCCACAATGGACTGGGAGCCCCTGAAGCTGTGGGCTCAAATAAACCTTTCCTACCTCTAGATGCTCCAGCCAGCTACGCTATTCCCAACTCCTTCCCTTCATACTTGCCTACGGATCCTTCTGAGTGACCAGATCACACCCCATTAACCTGATGGGGTTGCCCCCATATCAAGGCTGAGTCTCACTTGCAGGAGACATTCATAGCTCATTCCACATATGAGCGCCGCCCTTCCCAACTGTTGCAGACCTCCCCTTCCTCCCGTCAATAATGACTCGGGAGTGGGGGTGGGGTGGGGGTGTGTGCGAATGGAAACGAGCTTCTGAGGAATCTAGCAGTTTCCTAAGCAACCAAGACTCTACCCCAACCCTGCTTCCCCTCACTCTAAGAGCCCAGGCCTCTGTCCATGTGTTCTGAAAGGTCTGAGAGCGGTCTACCACAGCCAGACTTTTGGCTCTGAGTGAGTGAATTTACTGACTCTATGTAGAAAGTGGAAGTACAAGCCTAAGAGAAGAGAAGAGAAAGAGAAAACACACACGATCCAAGCAGGTGCTCAAAACATCCAGCAGAAACCAACCAGGAAAGCCCATGGAGGCAGCAGGCTGCAGTTTCCGAGCAAGAGTCCAGGGAAGAGCATCCCTTCCCGTTAAATGGGGTTTCCAAATCAAAGAACCAGTGACTGGAGCTGGAGAGACGGCTCTCAGGTTAGGAGTATAAACCGTCTTCGTAGAGGACATGAGTTCATATCTAATCACCCACATGGTGGCTCATGACCTATAACTCCAACTTCAGGGGATCTAACACTGTCTTCTGGCCGCATGCACTTGCAGGAGCACGCACACCAACACACAGTTAACTTAGAATTCAAAGATTTATATGTGCATGCCGGGTGCCCCACAGAATCTACAGAGGGGATTGGATCCCCATCCACCCCCAGAACTGGAATTACAGACAGTTGTGAGCTGTCATGTGGGTGCTGGGAATTGAACCTGGGTCTTCTATGAGAGCAGCCAGTGCTCTTAACCGCCGACTCATCTCTCAGAAACTGGTTGAGGAGGCTGAGGCAGTCACCCGGGCTTCCCCATTGAACTTTCTTTTTGTGTCTGAACTTCCAGATTCTGTCTCTCACTTCAGCGCTTTCGGCGGTAGCGTGGTGTGAACATTGGTGACCTCAGATGGAAATGGGTCACCTTCCAGCTGTCCTCAAGGACACTGTATTTTCCTTTGGAGGAACACTGAGGCAAACATGCTTGGGTCCGAAATGGAGGAAGGGAAGCCCTGCTTCCTGAGTTGGCTTTTTCGTGAGCTCAGACAGCACATGACAATGTCAATGTAACGTATATTATGCCATATCTGCTTGTGTGGCATTACAATTGTCAGCACCAATGTCCCTGCTTTTTGCTTCCTAGAAGTGCCACATCCCTGTCAACATGGACTGGACCTCTCCTGTCCCCATGCCTTCCTTGCCATGAAAGCCATGACCCAAAATAATGTTTTCTTTCTTTGCGTTGCTTCTGTCAGCTGCTGAGAAAAATTAATACAGTCCTCTTCCTGGAATATGTCCTGAGATATTTTGAATTGATTTATTTTTCTTCTCAGTTCTTTTTGTTTCTTCAGTACATGCTAGGCAGGTCCTCTACCTCTAAGGCAGCCCCTCCCTGGGGGATTCTAGGCAGGTGCTCTACCACTGAGCCA
>NW_021604614.1:1496933-1506037 GCF_004785775.1 Grammomys surdaster
CCACGCCCCCAGCCCCTCCCTGGGGGATTCTAGGCAGGGGCTCTACCCCTGAGCCACACCCTCAGCCCCTCACTGAGGATTCTAGGCAGGGGCTCTACCACTGAGCTACGCCCACAGCCCCTCATTAGAGGACTCTAGGCAGATGTTCTGTGATTGAGGTATATCCCAATCCTCTTTTCTCATTTTATTCCAAGGCAGGGTCACATTCAGTTGCCCAGGCTGGCCTTGAACTCATTATGTAGGCCTATTTGGCCTGGAACCTGTGGTTCTCCTGCCTCAGCCTTAGCTGGGTGACGTCTATGCTAACAGGCCTGGTTCAACTCACATCTGACCTTAGAGAAATCTAGAATCTTCTGTGTAAACTGTCACCTTAAGCAGAGTGTGGTGACACACACCTGCAACCCTAAAGTTGCCCTCTGATCTCCACACATTTTCTATGGTACATGAAAGTACATGTACACACACACACACACACACACAATAATAGTAAACAAATCTTTTTTTTTTTTGTTTTTTGTTTTTTTTGGTTTTTCGAGACAGGGTTTCTCTGTGTAGCCTGGGCTGTCCTGGAACTCACTCTGTAGACCAGGCTGGCCTCGAACTCAGAAATCCTCCTGCCTCTGCCTCCCAAGTGCTGGGATTAAAGGCGTGCGCCACCACCGCCCGGCCAGTAAACAAATCTTTAAAACTTCCAACAATACAGCTGACATTTCAAGAATTATACTAGGAAAAAAAGAGAAAAGAAACCAAAAAAAAAAAAACCAACATAAAGCAAAATAAATGAAATAAATTTAAGAATTTAATTAAAAATAAGCATCTGGTTTAGCTGAGAGAACAAGGCCTATTTTGGGTATGAGACGGTGTCTATTCTTTTGTGTGGTGTAGCATTTCACACCGAGTCACATCCAGGCCCACAGAGGTAGGGAGTCTGAGCTGGCCCCGGGGTCCTACAGGTCTGAGAGGCTCCGGCTATTCCTTCATCCTCCTTCTAGAAGCTTCTCCCGGGACCTGTTGCCTTCCTGATGCTGCATCTTTCTATCTTGTCTTTCTTAGAACCTCCACTGCCAACTGTTCTATAGCAGGGGTGAGCCTGAGGTCAAGTTCCGCCTGCCTCAGTCTCTGGGTCCTTGTCACACAGGCTTCCAGACCTTCTCTCCCCTCCCCTCCCTTCTCTCTCTTCCCCTTCCCTCACTTCCTCTCTTTCCTTCTCTCTCTTCTTCCCTCTCTCCCCTCCTCCTACTCACTTCCTTGAGATGTTTCATTAAACAGCTCAGGCCGAACTATGGCCCTCCGTATAGCCCAGTCTAGCCCTGAACTTTCACCCTCACCGAGTCAGCTTCCCAAGGTTAGGATTACAGGCGTGTGCCACCAGGCCCCACTCCTCATTCTCCCTTTAAACCTTCCTCCTCTGCCCGTCACATCCCAGCCCTTCGAGAGAAAGGACACAGATTCCCATCAGGGGAGTCAGGGTTACTCACCGGATGATAATGTCTTTGTTCATCTCCCTGCAGAAGATTCCATTTCCCCCTTGTAACGATGGATGTAGGAGCCATCAACGCATCACTGATGCATGTGCAAGCAAGCCTGAGAACCTGAGTTCAAATCCCTTGCACCCACATGAATGCTGTGTGTGGAGAGTGGCCCATCTACAAGCCCAGTGCTTGGGAAATGAACACAGGGGATCTCTGAGGCAAGTTGGCCAGTGAGAGTAGTTGAACGAACCAGGTAGTTGTGGGTACAGTGAGGAATCCTGCCGCCAGGGATCTATTGAAGAAGATACTGTCAACCTCTGGCCGCCATAGGCATGCATGCATGCGTGTACCTGTGCACAACACGCATGTGCACATAGGTACAAATGTTCACATTTGCACATCACACACACATATACATTCAAAAACATAACAACCACCATGGTTGGGACCCCCCACCTACTCCCCTAGATCGACTATAAACGGGGTGGGGTTGTGGCATCTTAAGGCCTTGGAAAACCCCCTCAAGGTGTTAGTAATCGGGGATGCACCATCCACGGCAAGGCCTCCCACTAATGACCTTCTGCCAACCCACTCGAGTTACAACATTAGGTCCTGAGCAGCCCTGCCCTGCCCTGCCCTGCTCTGCCCTGCCCTTCTCTCCCCAGACATCCCTGATTTCCCACTTCCTCTTCCTACCACGTGTCAGGACCCATAATGACAATGGGCTTCCCCTCCGAATTGCTAAGCAGCAAAGGCTGGGGCGGACACTAGAAAATGGAATTATTTGGAGGAGGGGGGAGATAGCACAGCAAGTGAGCACGTGTCCAAGCTTTAAGATTTGCGTCCCCGTGGCCCCCGCCCCCCAACCCCGGCCAAGGCAGAAAGCCAGAACTGGGTCCCACAGACTTATCCTCTGACCTCCTCATGTGCGTTACAGCACACAGGTTCCCTCCCCTCCCCGTCCCCCAACACATGCATAACCAATCAATCTAATTTTTAAGCCGGGTTTTAGCAATGCAAGTTTATAACCCCAGAGCTGGAACAGACAGGGTGATCCCCAAAGTTCCTTGGCCAACCAGTGTAGCCAAACCAGTGACCTCCAGGAGCTGTGAGAAACCCTGTCTCAAAAAGGTGCCCTGAGACTGGAGAGATGGTTCAGCTGTGAGGAGTGTCTACTGTTCTTGCAGGGGACTCTAGTTCAGTTCCAAGTCTCCGAGCTGGACAGTTCACAACTGCCTAGAACTCCATCTCCAGGCAATCTGATGCTCTCTTCAGGTCTCCAATGTCACTTGCACTTGCATGCATGTACATACACACACACTTAACTAAATCACTAAGTAAACGTGAAATATTTTTCTTTTTTTTATTGGATATTTTATTTACATTTTAGATGTTATCCCCTTTCCCCATTCCCCCCCCACCCAGGAACCCCATCCCATCCCCCCTCCTCCTGCTTCTATGAGGATGTGCCTCCACCCACCCACCCACTCCCACCTCCCCACCCACAATTTCCCCCACACTGGGGCGTCCAGCCTTCACTGGACCAAGGACTTCCTCACTCACCTGTGCCTGACACTGTCATCCTCCTATACATATACAGCTGGAGCCATGAGTCCCTCCCTATGTGCTCCCAGGCTGGGGGTTTAGACCCTGGGAGCTCTGGTTGGTCGGCTCCTTCAGCCTTCTCTCTCACTCCTCCATTGGGAACCCCATGATCAGTTCAATGTTAGCTGTGAGCATCTGCCTCTGAATATGTCAGACTCTGGCAGACCTCTAAGGAGACAGCTATATCAGGCTCCTGTGAGCATGCACTTCCCGACATCCACATCAGTGTCTACCTTTGGTAGAGTGCACAAGGAATGGATACCCAGGTGGAACAGTCTCTGGACGGCCCCTCCTTCAGTTTCTGTCCCACGCTTTGTCTCCACATTTGCTCCCATGAGTATTTTGTTACTCCTTCTAAGAAGGGCCAAAGCACCCACACTTTGGTCTTCCTTGTTCTTGTTCATAAGCTTTATGTGGTCTGTGAGTTGTATCTTGGATATTGCGAGCTTTTGGGCTAATATCCAATTATCAGTGAATGCATACCATGTGTGTTCTTTTGTGATTGGGTTACCTCACTCAGGATGGTATTTTCTAGTTCCATTCATTTGCCAAAGAATTTCTCAAATTCATTGTTTTTAATAGCTGAGTAATATTCCATTGTGTAAATGTACCACATTTTCTGTATCCATTCCTCTGTTGAAAGACAACTGGGTTCTTTCCAGCTTCTGGCTATTATAAATAAGGCTGCTATGAACATAGTGGAGCATATGTCCTTGTTATATGTTGGAGCATCTTCTGGGCATATGCCCAGGAGTGGTATAGCTTGGTCCTCAGGTAATGCTATGTCCAATTTTCTGAGGAACCGCCAGACTGATTTCCAGAGTTGTTGCACCAGCTTGCAGTCCCACCAACAATGGAGGAGTGTTCCTCTTTCTCCACATCCTCTCCAGCATCTACTATCACCTGAGTTTTTGATCTTGGCCATTCTGACTGATGTGAGGTGGAATCTCAGGGTTGTTTTGGTTTGCATTTCCCTGATGACTAAGGATGCTGAACATTTCTTTAGGTGCTTCTAGGCCATTAGAGTTTCCTCAGTTGAGAATTCTTTGTTTAGCTCTGTACCCCATTTTTAATAGGGTTATTTTGTTGTCTGAAGTTTAATTTCTCGAGTTCTTTGTATATATTGGATATTAGCCCTCTATCGGATGTAGGATCTACTGGCTGCCATTTTGTCCTATTGACAGTGTCCTTTGCCTTACAGAAGCTTTGCAATTTTATGAGGTCCCATTTGTCAATTCTTGATCTTAGAGCATAAGCCATTGGTATTCTGTTCAGGAACTTTTCCCCTATGCCTAGGTATTTGAGGGTCTTCCCCACCTTCTCTCCAGAAATGAACCCACACACCTATGGTAACTTGATCTTTGACAAAGGAGCTAAAATCGTCCAGAAAAGGACAACATTTTCAACAAATGGTGCTGGTTCTGAAAGACCCCTGGGGTGGGGGGACCCAGGAAGGACGCAGCCCCAAAGACACTCTAGAGACCTCTTGCTACAATAACATGAGTCAGGTCTTTATTTATCGAAGCTTCGGGTTGATACGTGTCTCACATAGGAGACAGAGGAATCGACCCTGAGACCTAATAGCTTAGGGTTTTTATAGACAAAGGCTGAGGGGAGGGAGAGGGTTGTGGGTAATCACACACAATTGGTTATTTCAAATGTCTGTAATGTGTGTAAGCAGATCTCAGGCAGAGGTTTGACAAATCTCACGAGAATAGTCTCTGGTCCCTGTGGCCTTGGGACCCAGTGTGAATGCTTATCTGAGCCAACAGACCATCTGGCTGAATTTAATTCGTAAGTCCTTGGGACCTCTGGTGGGAGTTTCTCCAGAGGAGGCTAAGTCAGATACCACGGGAACAGATTCCCAGAACACTCAATTGACCTTTGTTTCTCTGTTCTGCATCCCCTGTAACGGCCTTGGGTAGCAAGCTAGCTGACCTGCAATTTTAACTATTTGTATTCCTGTTATACTATTTAACTAACTTAAAATTCCTCTTTCAGTTCAACTGTAGGTCAGCATGTAGAAGAATGCAAATCGATCCATTCTTATCTCCTGTACAAAGCTCAAGTCCAGGTAGAAAAAGGACCTTCACATAAAACCAGACACACTGAAACAGGAAGTATTTTAAAGCCAAGACTGGAGAAATGGTTCAGCAGCATCAGGGCTTGGGGCTCCTCCAGAAGACCCAAGTTCACTTTCCAGCACTCATATCAAGTGGATCTGCCTATGACTCCACTTCTGGTTATAATTCTAGTTCCATGAGGTCTAACGCCCTTCTGTGGCCTCCCCAAGTACCTACATACAATGTGTGTGTGTTCTCTTTCTCTCTCACACACTCTCTTCTCTCTTCCACAAGTCTTTCTCCCTTCTCTCTTACACACACACACACACACTCACGCATATTCTTTCACACATATGCACACTCATGAACACACACATGTATACACATCACACTCTCACACACACACTCACAACACACTTTTCTCTTCTCTCTCACACACACTCACACACTTTCTTTCTCTCTTACACACTTTCTCTTTCTCTTACAGACACACACAAGCAGACATTCTTACACAGATGCACACTCATGAACACAGACACATACACACATCACACTCTCTCACACACACACTCACACACACTCTTTCTCTCTTCCCTCTCTTACACACATACTTTCTGGTTTTGGTTTTTGTTTTTTGAGACAGAGTTTCTCTGTGTAGCCCTGGCTGTCCTGGAACTCACTCTGTAGACCAGGCTGGCCTTGAACTCAGAAATTCGCCTGTCTCTGCCTCCCAAGTGCTGGGATTAAGGGGTGTGCCACCACTGCCTGACTCAACACACACACTTTCTTTCTCTCTCCTTCACACACACTTTCTCTCTTCTCTCTCTTTTACATACATACACACACACTCTCACATATATGCACACTCATGAACACATGCACACACATCACACTCTCTCACACACACTCTCACACATACTCTTTCTCTCTCTCACACACACACACTTTCTCTTGTCTCTCTCTTACACACACATATGCACATTCACAAACATACACACACACTCTCTCACATATATGCACACACACACACACACACACACACACACACACGGCCCTGAGTGCATGATGGGTATTTCTGTGACTTTTCTCATTCATCTTGCCAGGTTTCTCCCTGCTGGCTGAGGTGGACACAGAGGCTGAGGAGGTAGGTGTGAAGGCAAGGAAGCACTGAGTCTTTCACTCTCTAGTGAAAGGCAGTGCAGTGATGGCGTTTGGCATCCCTGAGGGTATGGCTCAGTTAGGAGAGTTGGGACTTGCCTAACATGCATGAAGTCATGGGTTTGGTCCCAGAATGGAATAAAACAAGGCGTGCTGGTGGAGCCCTGTAGTTCAAGTACTGAGGAGGGGAGGCAGAAGCATCGGGAGCTCAAGGTCATCTTGGGCTGCATGAGATACTGTCTTAAACAACAAAAAGGAAGGACCAAGGAGAGAGATGAGAGGGCAAGCAATGAGTCTGAGTGTATCTGGATACCTTGATGTCCATCTTGCCTTCTGGGCTCAACCACCTGAGGTCTTGGTGCTCCCATCCTAGCTCTGGTCACTCTGGGTACCAATCTCTGAGATCTCTGGCCCAGGGGACATTGTCTCAAAGCTGATCAACTTCTTATTTATTCTAAAAAGACTGGGCACAGGACTGGGGACTTGATAGGCTCAGAAATAAAACATATATCACTATATACCTGTGCCGACATCACACATGCTTAATACAAGTTTGATGGATGGATGATGGATCTATAATGGGTCGATGGATGGATTGATGGATCTGTAGGTGAAAGGATGGATAAGTACACGGATGGATGACACAGGGACCAGTCATGGAGGCACTAGTGTTGTCCAGAGGATTGCTAAGTTTGGTTACCCACATGGACAAAGAATTGAACTTCTGGGACCCACAGAAAGTCAAGCCACAGAGAAAGAAAGAAAGGAAGGAAGGAAGGAAGGAAGGAAGGAAGGAAGAAAGAAAGAAAAAAAGAAAGAAAGAATAACCATTTTATCCTTTCAGGGTGCAAAGAGCCCTAAGTTCAAAGTCCTTAAATAGATGCAGTCTTGGGTATTTTATAGGGTCCCAGGGTCCTCCTCTCTCCTCATCTGGTCCTGTTTAGATACCTGTCCCTGTGTCTTCTTACTGTTTCTTATCCCAGTGTCTTCTGGGAACAAGCTGCCATCTCAGAGAGCCTGCTTTTGTGCCTCTCAGTCCCCTTTAGATGGATGGATGGATCAATGGATGAATGATGGATGGATAGATGGGTGAATAGGTAGATGTGTGTATGTATGTGTGCATGTATGTATGTATGTGTGCATGTATGTATGTATGTATGTATGTATGTGTGTATGTGTGTATGGATAGGTAGATCGATGGATAGATGGATACACAGGTCAATGGATGAATGGGTAAAAAAGTGGATGGACAGGTAGGTAGATGGATAGATGGGTGGGCAGGTAGATGTATGTATAGATGAATGAATGAATATATTATGTATGTATAGACAGGTAGATCAGTGGATGGATGGACACACAGGTCAATGGATGGATGCATGCAGAGATGGATGAACAGGTGAATCAATGGATGGATGAATGTATGTACAGGCAGATCGTCACATGGATGGATGGATAAACAGATCAATAGATGAGTGGATGGATGGACAGGTAGGTAGATGGATAGATGGATGAATGGATAGACAGACAGGTAGATCAATGGATGAATGGGTGGACAGATGGGTGGACAGAAGGCAGGCAGACGGAGGACTCTACTCATCATGGGTCTACAAGACCCTAGGCTCAGAGAACCAAGTAACTTACCCAGGATCCCACACAGGAAGCGCAGAGCCAGGCCATCCAAAAGATTTTCCCTTGGCTGTGAGCCAGGCAGAATGACAGCCCTCCCCCGGCTCACTCTCACACCAGAGCCCCAAATAATCGCCGACTCAGCTGGACAAGAAATGGACAACAACTTCCCCATTTTTCAGACCACAGAATGCTCAACGATTTTCGAGGAAGTCCGTGGGGGTAGAGGGCGGGAGGGACACCAGAGCCTCTGTGTCCTGAGCCGTCCATATAAAGGCCAGTGGGAGGGAGATTGGGTGTCTTGAAGGAAACATCTTCTTATCTCCAGGCTCTCTTTCCTGCACCCCACCTTTGAGCTCTGAGCTGTGCCTGACCTACAGGACATGGCGGACTCCACCATGATTGTTGCCAGCCTTTTTCTCCTGGTAACCTACATGTGCTGCATCTGCCCCACCGGTGAGACTTCTGGGCCAGAGTGGGGTGGCTGGTAGCAAAAGCTTCTAAGGTCATGGTTGGTTTGGCATAGGGGAGGGTGAGGGAACCAAGAAGCCTGGGGCTGGGGGAGGCACCAAGTGGCCTGGAGTATAACAGGCTCTGTGTCTGCAGCTAAGAGCGAGACTACGGCAGGCTGGACGCTGACATGGCTCTTCTCTTTCCTTTTAGACTCTGTAACCATCCCCTCATCTTGCTGCATATCCTTTATTTCCAAGAAAATTCCAGAAAACCGAGTGGTTAGCTACCAATTGGCCAACGGCAGCATCTGTCCCAAGGCAGGGGTCATGTGAGTATCTCATGTAAGAACTCCAGGGTCCCTGAGGAAATTCAGTCCTAGGTATCTCTGCAGAAGGCACTAGACCTCTGTGGACTTCAGCTTCTTCACCCAGGACACTAGGGAAGCAGGGCAGGGAGGTAAGTCAGTTAGAGTGCTTGCTTAGAATACATGAAGCCCTGGGTGGTTCCATCCCCAATATCACATAACAACCAGAACATGATGGTATAGGCCAGTAATTCCAACACTCCCAAGGCTAAGAACATCCACAAAGTACCAAATGTAGGCAAAGCACTGTGCATGGGGGGAAATACGTGATATGCCATTAGCCTAACTAGTCTTCTCAACAATTTCATAAGACAATACCAGAAAGCCTACTTAGAATCCCCCAGTGAGGGGCTGGGGGCGTGG
>NW_021604614.1:1506047-1525205 GCF_004785775.1 Grammomys surdaster
GCTGGGGGCGTGGCTCAGTGGTAGAGCCCCTGCCTAGAATCCCCCAGTGAGGGGCTGGGGGCGTGGATCAGCAATAGTGTACTTCCCTAACAAGTACAAAACTTTGGGTTTCTTCCTCAGCATGGCAAAACCAAAGACAATCTGTCAGAGAACATAGGACTTTTTCCATTTTACTGAAGGTAGTTGAGGCTCAGTAAGACTCACAACTGGCTCAAGGTCACATGACCAACTAGGCCTCTAGATTTCATATCACTGCAGAGCCGCCTTCTCACCTGAGGTGACAAGCATGACCTCGTGTCTTAATCTGTGCTTTACAGTGGGAATGGCATTAATATTCATTCCTCAGCTGACATCAGAGTGTCCCTGAGAGCTGGCACCGAAGGGGGCATCCCAGGCTCCCCTCCCAGCTACAGCATGCCCAGGAGCCATGTTTCCATGCCTAGTGTGATCTGGTGACATTTTAAAAAAAAAATGGGTGTATGTGTAGACGGGCTGGGCATATGAGTGTCCATGTCAGTTGTATGCAGGCCTGTGAGGCCAGGGGCCAATCTTGGGTGTCACCTTCAAAATAAAAGCCTTTGTTTTTTTTAAGTTTTAAGTTTTGTATGTGTGTATGTGTGTGTGCTTACACACATGCATGCATGCCACAGAACATGTGTAGATGTTCTCTCATTCCACCCTGTGGGCCCCAGAAATAGAACTCAGGTTCTTGGGTTTGATGGCAGGCATTTTTTCCCTGCTGAATCATGTCTGGCTTTCTCACCAGCCTGGAACTCACAGAGTAGTGTAGGCTAGCTGGCTGGCAAGCTGCGGGGAATCCACCTGCCTCTGCCTCCTCGGCGCTGGGATTGCAAGCACATACCACCATGCTTGAGTCCTGACGACGGAACCTGGATCCTCACAGTTGCAAGGCAGACATTTTTACCAACTAAGCTGTCTTCTCAGATCTGTTTTCCTGCTACAGATAGAGACCCTACCTCTTCCATCACATCCAGCATCACACTTCAAAGGCAGGACCTCCTTTGTCTCACAGGGAGGCCACAGAATGAGTACGGGTTCCGCACACTCCACCATCCTGTCCCACACACTCCACCATCCTGTCCCGTAGTGGTGAAACGCAGAATGCTAAGAGAAGTCTAATGTCAGGAGCGTCCTAGAGCCAAGGGCGAGCAGTTGAGACGCGCTTACGATCACTTCCTCATGAAGGGAAGGTTAGTCTCCTCATCTTTCTGGACTTCAAACTAACCCCCCTGCTCTTCTTTCCCACAGCTTCATCACCAAGAAGGGCCATAAGATCTGTACTGATCCCAAGTTGCCATGGGTTCAGAGGCACATACAACACCTGGATGCCAAGAAAAACCAGCCTTCTAAAGGTGCCAAGGCACTGGGTCCCAAGGTTGCTGTCCAGAAACGCCATGGCAACAGCACCAAGATTTAGTCACCTCTCCTCTGTCCCCAAACTTGGACATAGGTATTGACACTTTACCAGTCTGCGTTGGGCTTGAGGTGCCAGATGGGATGAGGCCTGAGTTCGTTTCCCCATTCTCAGCATTTCTTTAAGGGAGTGTGTTTATTCTGTGAGAACTCGAGGGTGCTCCAAGCATGCCAGAGTTCTGGTGTTTCCTGTGCTGAGTGAGAAGGTTCCAGAAGAACAATATTGGTCATCCTGGGTTCTCTTCTTGTGTGGCTCAAAGGTTTCATCAGAGCCCAGGTGCATGAGACCTGAGAACCTGCAGGTGCACCTTGCTTGCAGCTGGCTCCGATGGGGTCCTTGTCTTAGGGTGGGGCTTGTCTACCTCTGGGAGAAGATCTGTCAACAGTGGTAACTCCCAAGCATGCTGGCGGGTATTCCAGGCTGGTCCCACCTCCAGAGCTTGGAACAAATAAAAACTTGGCTGAAATGGAGGATCTCAATGACGGTATTTTCAAACCCATCTGCCGTTGTAAAGCCGGGATGTAGGTCAGTGGATTGTGTGGTCTATATAAAGCCAGGGGTGTAGGTCAGTGGGTGTGTGCTTGCCTAGCATGACAGGAAACTGGGTCTCAACCACAGCACTGCAAACACTAGGCATGATCATGCATTCCTGTAATCCTAGCACTCAGGAGGACAGGAAAAAGATCAGAATTCAGAAGGCAGAGGCAGGAGGATCTCTGTGAGTTCAATGCTACCCTGGTCTACACAGAGAGACCTTCTCTCAAACATCCTTCCCTAAAAAAACAAAGTTCAAGGTTCTATAGCCACATAGAAAATTTGAGGCCAGCCTGGCCCAGTGTCTCTCTCTTCCAGCTGCCAATGGATCCAGATGTAGGTCTCTCAGCTACCTTCCCAGCAGCATGGCTGCCTGCACACTGCCATGCTTCCTGCCACAATGATAATGGACTGAACCTCTGAGCTGTAATCCAGCTCCAATTAAATGCTGTCCTTTATAAGAGTTGCTGTGGTCATGGCGTCACTTCATAGCAATAGAAACCCTAACTAAGATTGTGAGACTAAATTTCACATAAAAATTCCAGCGTGCACATGAGAAGCCAGGTGTGTGGGAGTGGCTGCAGCCTGTGCCGGGGCGGAGGAAGACAGAACCAGGGAGATGACTACAGCAAGCTAGCTATACTAGAAGAAAGGAAGAGCTATGGTACAGAGAGAACGTATCTCACGGGAGGCGGGTAGATAAGAGAGGGGCTCATTATGCTATGTCCTCCTCTGACCTCTGCATAGTCATGTCCGTATGCGTGCATGCACAGACGCACGCACACGTCCACGCACACACACACATACACACACAAAGGTGGAGAGCAATTGAGAAAGATACCAGATATTGTCTGGCTTCCTCATGCTCACACATGAGTACATGCATATATAATAAACAAATAATATAAAAATAAAGATAAAAGGAAGACATGATATAGCAGAAGGCAGAGTTTAATCTTCTAGGAATGGATGGAGGCCCACCCCTGCGAGATAGCTCTCATTACCACACACGCCACGGATCAGGGAAGAGTGACTTTTCCCTAGTTGATAAGAAAAACAAAACTGAGAAAATGAACTGAGAAGGCAGTTCTAAAAAGGAGAAGTGCTAATGGCCAGAAAACACATGAAAAAAAATCGATATTCTTATTTTGCCACCAGGGAACTGAAAATCAAAACACAGAGATTCCATCTCACCCTCTCCAGAATGGTTCTCACTAGGAAAACAACTTGGGCAGGAGAGATGACTCAGCAGTTAAGAGCGCTGGCTGCTCTTCCAGAGGTCCTAAGTTCAATCCCAGCATCACACGGCAGCTCACAAGCGTCTGTAACTTCACTTCCAAGGGATCCGACACCCTCATGAAGACATACATACATGCGCAGGCAAAACAATTTACAGAAAAAAAATATTTTTTTTTAAAAGAAAGGAAGCAGTCTGAGCACGTCACAGTGAGCAAGCCAGTAAGCAGCACCCTCCATGGCCTCTGCATCAGCTCTGCCTCCAGTGTAAGGGTCTGTGATTCGCCGAAGAATGACACCCTCAAATAGTATATAAACGCAATGAGTGTTTTATTCTGCAGAAGTCCCGTGTGCTGGGGTCTCCCGTTACCATCATAGACAGACAACCAAGTGAGCTCGCAGGCCTGACTGAGAGCACGTTAGGGCATTCCGGGACAGGTGACCCCTATCTTACTCCGTTTCTATTCCTCCATTACCAGCTGTCACTGAAAACGTAGCAGAGGAGGTCTGGAAACTGCTGCTGACCCATTGTGCTTGCCTCAGGTGGTGGGCAGCTTCTGAGACCTGGACTTGGCCTGGAATTGGCCAGTTCTTGGAGACAGAGATATAGGCCTAGCCTCCAGAACTGCCAATGAAGCCTGTCATGGAGTCAGGCTAGCCTTCTCTCAGATTCCTGCCCTTTTTGAGGTCCTGTGTCAACTTTCTTCAATGATGAACAGTGATACGGAAGTGTAAGACATATGAACCCTCCCCCCCACACACAACTTGCTTTTGGTTATGGTGTTTCGTCACTGCAATAGAAAACTAAATAAGACAGTAGGCAAATACTTTACCAATTGAGCCACATTCTCAGCCCTAACTCCTAAGTAATTTCAAGTCCGGTAGAACACACCTATCTACTCAGGATGCCGTAGGAATTGTCCGGCTGCCATATTTGCCTAGATAATCATGTCCCAGAACAGGAATGATCGAATGCAAACGGGTGCATGTCTCCTAGGCAACTGGCGGCTTGTTTTGTTGCTGTGGGTGTTGTAATCTCTAGACTCACATTGTTTCCTTTGGGCTCTTGATAGTTTGGAAGTGGTTTTCTGGTCTTCAACTGTGTCTCTCCTTATCTACGCAGCTGTGACTTATCTGTCACTTGGTATCCTCCCTTAACTACGGAGCCATTTGGATAGAGCTTGGGGAAAACCTACTTTGCAGTTTGTTATCATGGAAGAAGGGGATGAGACTCTGAGATTCTTCAGAACAAGGCAGAAGGCAGAGGACACTTTCAGGCTTAGCTCTGGCCTTGGATGAATCGGCCCCCCCTCTCTTTGGATCTCCATTTTCTTAGATAGCCAAGGAGGATAACACAGAGCTAGAGTAAAGAGCACTGGCTGCTCTCGAGAGGACTCGGGTTCCAGCCCATGCACCCACAGGGCCACACACAACCATCCGTAGCTTCATTCCAGGAGATCCAATGACCCCTTTCTGGCTTCTGAGGGCACTGTATGCATCCGATGAACAGATATGCAGGCAAAACACCCATACACAGAAAATAAAATAATTTCAAAAATAGCAATTTCCCTCATTGAACTGAAGAGGTATTAAAAATCTTGAAACAAAGTCTGTCTTTGACATTTTAAAGTTATTTTTATTTTGTGTATATGTCTGTAAGCATAGGCATGTGTGGGTCAGTGCCCGCAGAGGCCAGAAGAGGACTTCTAATCTCCAGAACCAGAGGTGTAGGCCATTGTAAGCTACCCAATGTGGTTACCAGGAGCCAAAAAGGTCCCTTCACAAGAGCTCCAAACACCCTTAACTGCTGAGCCATCTCTCCAGCCCCCAAAGTTTGTCTTTAGCTAGACCTAGTAATATGTGTCTGTAATCCTAACATATACAAGGCTGAAGTCCAATCTGGGTTATATAGCAAAACCATACTGAAAAAAAAAATAAGTGTATGGACTGGGCTGCCCTTGTCTCTGTTCTGTGCTTGAAAGAAAGATTCCACCTCACCCCATCCCAACCCCTCCTCATGTATTAGAATACAGGGTACCTGGCTGCTGGTGGTTGGAAAGATTTGTCAAGTTTGTGAAACCTTTGGGGGGTAGGGCTTAACTGGAGGGAGAAGGTCAGTGCAGGGTGGACCTTCCAGCTCCTAGTGGAGAACCATTTCCTCTCCTGTCTTTGCTTTTTGACATACCAAGACATGGTTATGTTGGCCTTTCTGCTCAGATGGGAAGGTATCCTGGGACTTGGAAGCCCAGGAAGCACACAGCTCTGAGATGGGACAGTGTCCCAATGGAAGGGCATCCTGAGACAGGGAGACTCAGGAACCACACAGCTCTGAGAGGAAGCCTCCTCAGCAGAGGGGTTGTAGCTCCCAGGGGAAGGTATCCCCAGTTGAGCTGAGGACACAGGGGCCTCAGCCACACTCTTTCTCTTTGCTTCTTCCTTTCTTCTTTTCATTGTTTCCTGTCTTTTTCCAATGAGAGAGTCATACCAGGCAACAAATCTCCAAAAAGAGATTTATCAGAGTGCCCAGGGAAGAGGAGGAATAAATCCAGGAGTGGCTCCCTGTGCTCCCAGGAGGGAGCAGCCAGCTGCTGGGAACTGGACATAGTACAGTGTTTATATAGGGGTTCTTGGGAGACTGAGCTTTCTAGGGTGGAGACTTCCAGGGTGAGGATTGATGGGATTTCAGGTCCTGAGGTTGGGGGAGCTCAGAGATTGGTGGGTTTTCCTGTTCAGGGATTGGTGGGTTTCTGTGGGAAGTTCAAGGATTGGTGCCTTTTGTTCAGATTTTTTCACCTAATTAGCATAATCTGAGGAGGCCCCCATGAGGGGCTATAGATGACCTTTGTGATAGTTACAGAAGCTGGACAGTGAGGGCAGACTGGGGGAGGAGCTTGGTTGCTGGATCTGGTGTGTGTGTGTGTGTGTGTGGGGGGGGAGCAACCACATTCCAGCCTTGAGGGTTTACAAAGTTTAGAAAGTATACAAAGTTCACACTGGAGTACAAGGCAGGGAAAGCCTTCCTTGCCTCTCAAGTGGCCTGAATAACCAGCAGGTTATGAGCGTCTACTGCTTTTCCAGAGGACTCACGTCCAGTTTCTAGAACCCATCTCAGGAAGCTTACAACTTCCTGTAATTCTATCTCCAGGGGACCTGACTCCCACTTCTGGCTTCCACAAGCAACTACACAAATGCACGCATACACACATACTTGAAAATAAAAATAAAAGTAAAAATAAATTTAAAAACTCAGGATCTTTAATCCTGAGTGCTGACTCAGGAGGCAGAGACAGGTAGACCTCTGTGAGTTTGAGACCAGCAAGGTCTACATGGTAAGTTCTAGGTTAGCAAAGGCTACACAGTGAAACCCTATCTCAAAGACTAAAATGACTTTTTAAAGTTCTTGTTTCCAAATATAGGCACATTGAGGGGTTAATGTTTCAATACGTGAATTTAGGGGGAAGAGAACACACTTCAGCCTAACATGAGAGCCATGAGGAAGCGAACCTGGACAAATGAGCTAGTCTATTCCAGTCCTGTGATCATGACAACAGAAGAGTTTTAGAAGGGTATCCATGGTAGCAGAAGTTCAAATGGCTAGCCAGACCTTGAGAAGCACCCCAGATGGAGGGGGGTTCTGGAACGTCCATAGCCAGATCCCAGCCAGCAACCTGGAGGGTATGGAGCAGGCACTTTAACTATAGGAGAAGGAGGTAGCTGAGACCAGAGCAGGACCCAGAGGGAGTGAAATGAAGGATATGCTCAGGGCTGGGTGTGGAGCTCGAGGCTCTGGGTTGGATCTCCTGCACCAAGATAGGAGAACGAAAGAAAGTCTTGGACAGAGCATTGTGCACGCATACTGAGAAGGTAGATCACAGCAGAAGCCTGTTTATGGACACACCCCTGTGCATGGAGGGATCCTGATGTTTCATAAAAGAAACAACGGTGACTAACTGTAGAGGGAAGACAATCAGACAGAACCATAGTGAAACTGTGGAACCTTGCCACACGTGTAACCCTAGTTCTCAGAAGGTGGAGGCAGAGAAGTTTAAAAGTCACCCTGAAAAGCAATGAGATCCTAACTCGAAACTTCAAAAGCTGTACTGGAGAGATGGCTCAGCAGGCAACGGCACCTGCAGCCAAGCCAGATGACCCTAGTTCAACTCCCAGGACTCACACGATTGGAAGAGAGAAGTGACTCTGAGAGCTGTCCTCTGACTCATGCACTCAGTCCACACGCATGCTCAGGCATGCTGACACCCCCCCAACAACAAACACATAAATAAGTAAATTATTTCTCAAATCAAACACAGGGATATGGTTTAGTGGTAGAATGCTTGCCTAGAATTTCCCAGTGATGGACTGGGGCAGGGGTAGAGTACCTGTCTTGCCCAATAAGGGGCTGGTTAGTGTGGCTCAATAATAAAGCACAAACTGATCATCAGTCCATTTCTTTCTCTTCCTGACTGGATGCAGTGACACCAGCCCAGCTGCCTCATACGCTTTTTGTTTGTTTGTTTTTTGTTTTGTTTTTTTTGTTTTGTTTTTGTTTTTGTCTTTTTGGTTTTTCGAGACAAGGTTTCTCTGTATAGCCCTGGCTGTCCTGGAACTCACTCTGTAGACCAGGCTGGCCTCGAACTCAGAAATCCGCCTGCCTCTGCCTCCCAAGTGCTGGGATTAAAGGCATGCGCCACCACCACCCAGCTCCTCATACTTTTGTTGCTGTGGATTTCTTATCATGGACTGTGCCCTCAAACCATGAGCCAAGATAGTTCCCTCTCTGTAAATTGCCTTTGTCAGCTATTTTGTTACGACAAGGAAAGCGATACAGAAGCCACCCATAAAATATAGGACGTGAGCCAGGTGATGGTGGCACACACCTTTAATCCCAGCACTTGGGAAGCTTGTCATGTCCTCCTCTGACCTCTACTTATTCATGTCCTCATGCATGTACCCACAGAGTCATGTACATGCACAACACACACACACATACACACACACTCACGCACGCACACACATGCAAAGTTACTTTGTTTTCCACTGTAAATTTCTCTGGAATGTTCTTCAGGTACTGCACAAACTCAGAGAAGACAAGCCAGGAATAACTGAGGAGCCATCTGTAAAGGGCCCAGGTCAATGGACCATGAAGACCTTCTCTTTGGGTTTCATTGTTCTCCCGGCTGTCTTCCTCAGTGTCCAGCTTGGTGTTGCCACATATATGTAGCTGATCCTCCTCCCCCTCCCCTGAAGCTCCTGCCCTCCCCTGAAGCTCCTCCCCCTCCCCGAAGCTCCTCCTCCTTTGCCTGTCTAGGTGGGAGCGACGTCCGTATGCTCTGCTGCCCCTATTTCAGCCACTGCGTGTTCCCGTGACACTGGCTGTACAGCTATATGTTCACCGAAAGCAGCTGCACCAATGAGGGTGTGATGCGAGTGCTTCTGGGTCCTGCTACATCGGCCACATCATTAAGCAAGGGACTGAGTAGATGCCCTCAATGACAGACTGGACCTCGAGATGGGAATCTGGGAAGAGGGTATCTGTTTTGCTTCTGGTCTCTGGGATAAAATACCTTGATGAAAGTAACATACGGGAGAAATTCCAGGTTATAGTATGTTCTAGTTTGCTTCCTGTTACTAAGGTAAATACTATGACCAAAAGCAACTTGGGGGGTGGTGGAGGGAGAAGGTTTATTTTGAGTAATACTCCATCACTGAGGGAAGTCAGATCTCAAGGCAAGAGTAGAGGAAGAGAACATGAAAGGATGCTGTTTGCAAAGGATGCTGCTTACTGGGCTTCCTCCTGTGGTTTATGGTCTCTGCTAGCTTTCTTATATAGTTCATGTCTAGGATTGATGTCGCCTATAGTTGGCTGGGCCCTCCCACTTCAACCATCAATGAAGACGTGTCTTCACAGACATGGTCACAGGCCTATCTTATTGAGGCAATTTTTTGAGGGTTATTTTTTTAGATGACCCCAGCTGTCTATGTTGACAGCTAAGATAAAGACACAGTCCATCATTGCTGTGGGAGGTCAAGGTAGGAAGATCTTGAAGCAGCTAGTCATGTTATATTCACAGTCAAGACCACAGAACAATGAACTGAGTCATTGCAATACAGCTCAGCTTGATTTCTCCACTCCTAGATAGTTCAGAGCCCCCTGCCTAAAGAATGATGCCGCCCATAGTGGCAAGTCTTTCCACTTCAGTTAATATACTCAAAATAGCCCCCACAGACATGTCCACAGGGCACCTGAATCTAGATAATCTTTATCAAGACTTCCTTCCCGTATGATTTTAGATTTTTAAGTTTGCAATTAAAAGCAACCACCAAACTAGGTTAGAGCCCAGCCTCTACACAAATACATATGCCTTTGAGCTAGGGTCTGACTTTCACACCATACAGCAGGCCCTGCTTTAAGAGCTGGGTATAAAAGTCAAGAGCACAGCCAAGTGGTGGTGGCGCACACCTTTAATCCCAGCACTTGGGAGGCAGATGCAGGCAAATCTCTGAGTTTGAGGCCAGTCTACTAACCTAGTTCCATGACAGCCATTGGTACAACGAGAAACCCTGTCTTGATAAACCTAAGAATAATTAATAACTATAATAATAACAATAATGATGATGATAATAATACCAAGAGCTGAATATGTTGGTACAAACTTATAATCCCTGTAGTCGGTAAGCTGGGGTGAAGGATCATGAGTTTGACACTTGACATGGCTACATGGTAAGATCTTCTTTTTAAAAAAGAGGAGTGTGGTGGAATTGTGAGTTTAGTGAGATGGCTCAGTAGATGAAAGTACCTTAAAAAAAGAAAGAAAGAAAGAAAGAAAGTACCTTGCTCCAAGCCTAATCACTGGAGTTTGATCTCCTGGTTCCACATGATGGAAAGAGAAAGCTGAGTCCCTGCAAACTTTCCTCAGACCTCCATATATGCACTATAGTAAGTCTGTTTCCCTTCTGCTACAATAAATAAATAATACACAATCTAAATGTATAAAAAGAGAACTACGTGACATAGTAGATACTGTGAGGCTCTTTCTGTCTTCTAAAATTCATTGTGCAGAGGTGTTGTGTAATTCAGTGGTAAAGCATTTATTAAGCAATATGAAGCCCTGGGTTATACTCTTAGCATACACACATGTAAAAGATTAAAATGGCGTGGGCAACAGTCCTCTAATCTATAGATACACTGAAGTCTACTAACCAAGTATTCACATTTAAAGTTTATTTTTCTATTTGCCTAATTAGGGATTGAACCTAGAGCTTTCTACATGTTAGGCAAATGTATTACCACGGAGGCACACCCCCAGCCCCTCACTGGGAGATTCTAGGCAGGGGCTCTACCACTGAGCCACGCCCCCAGCCCCTCCCTGGCGGATTCTAGGCAGGGGCTCTACCACTGAGCCACGCCCCCAGCCCCTCACTGGGGGATTCTAGGCAGGAGCTCTACCACTGAGCCACGCCCCCAGCCCCTCACTGGGTGATTCTAGGCAGGGGCTCTACCACTGAGCCACGCCCAAGCCCCTCACTGGGGGATTCTAGGCTCTACTGCTGAGCTATATCATCATTATCCTAGTCATGTCCAATATGTGCTTCATAGAGTGGGTAAATTATGTCTCAATAAAGCTCTTATACTGAAACAAAAGCATCACAATATAGATTACTGCCTGGCAACTAGACCTTCTGAGACATGATTCCTGAGGAATGTGGGCTTGAGGGTGTGTGGATTCTGAGGGAGATGGAAAGGAGAAGCAGCTTAGCAGGAGATGTGACAGGACTGGGGTGTGGCTGTTGTCTTGGACAAGGGACAACCCTAGTCAGAAGTCTACCCACCCTCCTCTTTCATAAGGTCCATAAGCCATAGATGTCAAAATTCACTTCATATCTCTTTTCTACAGATTCACTACAAAAACAGATAAGCAATTCTGTGACCAGCCAGAGGCCAAGCGGGTGCGGAGGTATATCTCTTTGTTGAATACCAAGAAGCATTCGTGACCCTGCTGAATTTTCAGCTCAAGGACCGGTAAATGCTGCTCTCGGCTCCTTTGCCCTCATGGAACCTGATGAACTCCTTTAGAGAGTTCACAGCCCTACTGGAAGGAGAGCATGGTTGTTTACTGCAGATTTTTAAATAAAGATTTGATTTCACTAGGTCTAGCAAGAAGGCTCAGTGGGCAATGGCGCTGGCCACCAAGATGACCCCTCCCTGGGAGTCACATGGTATAACCAGATTTTGGCTACTTTATTGGGTTCTTATATCTACCACACTTCTCCATCCCAATCCCTTCCAACCCCCCAACAACAGGTAAGTGAGAAAGAAGGTTAGAAGGGAAAGGAGGCACAGGCCTCTTTAGACTACTTCCTGATGATTAGGGGTGATGAGTACCTGAGGGAGGAGGAGGTCCAACCTTCATTGTCAGGATATCTCTAACGAGCAGTCTAGGAAACCAAATAGCAAACAGAAAAAGCAGCAGGAGGAACCTGCAGGGGCAGGGAGGCAGGGAGGCAGGGAGGCAGGGAGGCAGGGAGGCAGGGAGGCAGAGGCACAACTTCTCAGGGCTCTGGCATTTATATACCTTCTCAAGAGTCACTCAGAATTCCAGACGTAAATTATCTTCAGCTGGCAGAATCACACCCCTGAGAGAGCATGAGACAAATCATAGTCAGCTGCTGTGGACAATCTGAAGCAGCCCCATTTCCCACACCTAGGATTAAAACAAAAACATATTCACATAACATAACTGGGTTTTTAAAGAAACCAAAATTCTCACTACAACATGGTGGAAAGGTACCTGGCTCCTGAAAGTTGCCCTCTGACCTCCACGTGTGCCCCCAGAAGACAGAGACAGGCAGATCTCTTTGAGTTTGAGGACTACAAAATGAGACTCTGTTTCAAAATAATAATAATAATAATAATAATAGTAATATTAGTAATAGATGATAATGATTTTCAGACTGAAATAAGGAGACACATTTTTGTCCTCCAGATGTGCACATCGAGGTACAAATACCCACACATATGCATGCATAAAACATACACACGGGATCT
Organism: Grammomys surdaster; assembly: GCF_004785775.1. Lineage (NCBI taxonomy): Eukaryota > Metazoa > Chordata > Mammalia > Rodentia > Muridae > Grammomys > Grammomys surdaster. The sequence goes on from NW_021604614.1 coordinate 1,518,299, forward strand.
CTCAATCAAATCCAGAGTTTATCAGTTTGGCTTGCTCTGGGGCTCCCCTGTATACACCTCCTGTGCCTGGAATCCTAGGCAGGCCACCCTGCTCACATGGAATTATGTGAGCACAACCACGGCCAAAAGCAAAACAAGACAAACAAAAACCCCAGCAAAACACAGAGTGCGAACAGTTTAATGGCATCAGTCCCTTGAACCCATGAGCATGAGGCATCTTTCTGTTTGTGTTTTCTTCAGTTTCCTTTCCCAGCAATGAATCGTGGCTATTCTCACTAGGCCTTAAGGGAGTGCTTACTGGCCAAGGATTGAGGTATTTGAGTTTCTCTGGAAACAGGTATTGATGTAAGAATTTGCATACACTTTGGAATTGATCCAGAAGAGACAGAATAGGAAAAGAAAAACTGTAAACAGAGAAGCTACGGGAGGTGGAAGCAGAAGGATTGGGAGTTCAAGGTCACACCACCAATTTAAGGCCTGTCTGGGCCATCCTAGACCCAGTGTCAAACACCCAAACCCAAACCAAACCAAAGAAATATGTCTGAGGATATGGCTATATTGGTAGATTGCTTGGCCCAGCATGCCAGAAGCCCTCTTCTATCCTCAAAATTGAATACCTCGGACACGGTGACTGGTGACTGGTGCACCTAGGGAAGTAGAGGCAGGAGGATCAAGAGTTGAAGGCCATGGGGGCTGGAGAGATGGCTTAGCGATTAAGAGTGCTTAGTTTTGGAGAGGCCCTCTCAGCAGCCACATGGCAGCTCACAATCATCTGTAACTCCAGTTCCAGGGCATCTGGTCTCTGCAGGCCCCAGGCATGCGCATGGCAAACATACACAGATCACACAAGCAAAACAACCATATGAATAACTAAGTAAACTTAAATAGAAAAACGTTCAAAGCCAACCTCAGCTGCACACGGAGTCTGAGGCCAAGATACATGATCCTAACTTGACAACTGAACTGTTATAGAACATTTTTATCACAATCTGGGGTTTCTACCCCATCTTTGACCATTTAATTCCCCAATAAACCACACACACACCCTTTATATTTACAATAAGCCTTAATCAGCATAATAGCTGGACAGATATCTACCCTCTATGCTGTTAGAATCTACTTTCCTAACCATAACCCCAAGTTATTACTGTGTTTCATCTGGGCTGCTCTTAACTCCAATTGGCCAGTCCTCAGGGCCACATTTCCTGACTCCTAACCCACGGTGGCTTCTCTCTCCTCCTCTGCCTTCTCCTCCTCCTCGTGGTTCTCCTCCAACCCCAAGCCTGGGAATTCTCAACCCCACCTATGTCTCTTCTGTCCAGCTATTGGTTGTCAGCATCTTTGTTTACCAATTGAGGACAAGGTCACATAGTGTCACTTGGGTATACATGTGGACTCCAAGTCTTGGGGACCCTCACGTAGCATTACAATACACAGTAAGACCAAACCTCAACACTGAATAATTGAAAAACAAGTAAGAGGCCCCAGAGATGTGGCTCATCAATTCCAAGCACGCACTGCTCCTGCAGAGGACCTGAGCTCAGGTTCCAGCACCCACATCAGGAGCCTTACAGCTACCTGAAACTCCAGCTTTTCCCAGCACCCTCTTCTGGCTCTGCAGGCCCGTGCACTCACACGCACTCACACGCACTCACATGCACTCACACGCACTCACACACACTCACACGCATAAATGAAAATAAAACAAATCTTTAAAAAAAAATTCACAGACCACAGAGAAATCTTATACTGGCTAGAAGTTTCCTCTCTGTTGGGCTAGCTTTCGTAGCACTGGAATGTTCTGCATAGCCTACTGGGGAGGAAAAGTTATCCCAGCTTACCCAGCCATGAATCTGCTGAATAACAATAATGCTGCCCCAGCAAGGTAAGATACGCCATGGGTGCAATTGTGGCATAAATCCTGTGGAGGTAACCAATCACTACTTAGATTTACAGCCTTCCTTCCGTACTGTAAGAAACACATGCCTGGTTGAGTTCTCTGGCCCCAGAGGTAAATCTATCATTCTGGTAAACGGACATAATCTCAAACTGCCTTCTAAGTCTCCCTCTCATCCTAGAACAATGTCTTTGTGCAATGGAGGGTGGTTAAATGCCAAAACAACTGGTCAACGTACAGAGAACAAGCATCAGAGTGATCAGTCATAAATGGGGCCTCTGTATCATCTCCATCCCTTCCCAAAGGTCGGGGACCATTGTGGAAGAGGCAGAAAGATCCTGAGAGTCAGAGCCAGGGAGGAGCGTCTCCTATCCAGGCACTCATATCACAGCAGCTATGGTAGCCGCACAAATCATTTAAGCATAAAATGGGGAGAGGTACAGAAGCCCCTACCCAGAACTGAGGAAAAACGGACAGTTGATGGCTTATTTAGGTCATAGTCAGTTAGTGTTAGGTCTTACAGAAACCTGGGTCAAGTCTCACTGGGTACCTGGGGCTTCTTCCAGGTGCTTCTCACCCCACTATTCTGAACCTCTCCCTCCCAGAGGCTGGCCTTCCCTTCCCTTCCCCCACATTCTCTTCCCTACAGAAAGTCAGCCATGGTGGCTACATAGTCTCTTGGCCTCTTGGTTCCTGTTTGGCTCGGCTCCTGGATCTCTCGTGGTCTGCTTCCCCTCCCACCTCAATCTCTCTCTGTCTCTCTCTCTCTGTCTCTGTCTCTCTCTCTCTCTCTCTCTCTCTCTCTCTCTCTCTCTCTCTCTCTCTCTCGATGCCCCTACTTCTCTCTCTCCTTGACTCTTCCAGATGTCTCTGGCTGGTTTCTCCCTCACATCTACAATGAAATGTTCTCAAACACAGTGCATATCGTATATGCAAATGCCATCCAAAACTCCTTTTGCTGGGTTGCCCATCAACCCACGCTGTAGGATGAATTTGAAGTTTGTGATCAGCAGCTTCAGACCCACAGTGATGGAGTCTTGCCCAGAACTGTAAGTCAGAACAAACCCTTCCTTCCATAACTGGCTTTTGCATCTATTTTGTTAAAGCCAGGAGAAAAGTAAGAAGTTTCTCAACCAAATAACTGAAGCTGGGGAATGAGGTACTCAACCAGACAGATGGACCCAATCGGACAGGCAGACCCAATTGGACAGATGGACCCAGGCTTCAATAGACACAACAAGCCCAGAATACCAGAGAAAGAATTCGTTGGGGTTTTAAGAGCCAAGAATTGGTGCTGGGCATAGTGACATATACTTGAAATCCCAGCATTTGGGCGGTAGAGGCAGGAGGATCAGAAGTTCAAGGTCAGCCTCAGCTATGTAGTGAAAATGAGACCAGCCCAGCTACCTGAGACCCCTCCCCACCCCAAACCCAAATATGGGCTGAATCTGGCTCGTCTCCTAGAGAAACTGATCAATCTTCCTTTCTGCCCTCCTCCGCCCTCCCCGCTCCTTTTGGTAATGGCACTGTCTCCTCCATTAGGAATCCATTAGTTTAGCTGAGGCTGGGATGTGGAGTCCATTACGGCTCCCCCGGGTGTAGTCAGGCGTCTAACGGTGCATTAGAGCGGAGACAGGGCCGGCTGGGAGGCCTTTTGGGCTGGCTCAGCAGCTGCACGCCCAGAATGAGGTGTGTTGATGTCTCATCTGTTTCAACCAGAAAAGCCCTGCAAATCCAGGGGGCTGGACTGAGCGAGTCTCTATACCTGCACGGCCCTGATTCTGCTCTCTGTGTAGTTTGAAACAATTGTCCCATCCATGGATAAGTAGCTTCCTATGTCTTTGGTTTTGTTTTGTTTTAAACGTTTGACTCTGTAGCCCTGACTGACTTAGAAATTCACCATAGAGACTAGGCTGGACTTGCTAAAATCCCCCTGCTTCTTTCTCCCCAGTCCTGAGATTATGGATGTGTGCCACCACACCTAGTTCATGTGGTCCTGGGAGTGAAATCTTTCATACTTGCTAGGCAATCATTGTACCAGCTGAGCTAATGCCCCAGCCTTGGGAGTTTTTTTGGGGGAGTGTGTGTTTTGGGTTGTGTGTGTGTGTACATGTGCGAGTGCATGTACACACACATGCACAGGCACATGCACACTGGTACATACAGGCACATATGCGCGCGCCCGTGTACACACACACACACACACACACGCAAACACAAGCATGCCCCTGAAGGATGTTGGGTATCCTCCTACACTACTGTAATCTTGTTTGAGACAGGGTCTCTCATTGAACTTGAAGCCAGACCAGCAGGCCACAAACCCTAGCAATCTTCTTGTCTCTGTCTTCCATAATGCTGAAGCTACAGGGGTAATTTCACACATATAAAAAAAAGCTGGGGCAGCAGTGCATGTCTGTAGTCATTACTCAGAAGGGGGTAGAGACAGGAGGGTCCTTGGGACTTTCTGTGAAGACAGTCTAGCCAAATTAGCAAGCTCTATGTTGAGTGAAAACCCTCTCTCAACAAACACAAGGTGGAAGGGACAGAGAAAGATATCCAAGTTTGACCTCTTGTTTACACACACACACACACACACACACACACACACACACACACATGTTAACCTACTGGCTACTAAATGAGATGGAAGACTCACCCCGAGTGAGCGGCACTATTCCATGGCCTGGGATCCCAGGAATGAACAAAAGGGAGAAAGGAACCAGAGGTGGTGGTGCACATCTTGAATCCCAGCACCCATCAGGCAGAGGCAGGCAGATCTCCATAACAAGTTCCAGGCCAGCCAGGGAGCACATTGAGAGCCTGTCTCCAAATGGGGGAGAGGGCTAGGTATGGTGTCTCATGCCTGAAAACCCAGCACTTGGGAAGTAGAGGTAGAAGGACAGGAGTTCAAGATCATCCTTGGCTAGCCAGTTTGAGGCCAGCTGAGAAAGGATATCTTGTGTGTTATGTGGATCACCTGTCAATTAAAAAGCCTATGGCCTACGGTTTAGACAGGAAATAGAAGGTGGGACATCTGGGAAGAGAAAGGATTCTGGTAGAGAGCCAGGCAGGAGATGTGACACATTTTCCAGGAGACGGACACATGGTACCTAAGCACAGGTAATCAACCATGTGGCATTTAAAATAAATGGGAAATTTAAGATTTAAGTTATGATCTAATAAGAGAAAAGCCTATCTATATGGCCAAGGTGTTTGTAAATATATTTATATTTTGAGTCTTATTTCTGGGAGCATGGGGTTGGAAGGAAGGACTAGGCCTAACCTAACAGCAATTAGAACCCAAGCTTACAGTCTCATAATGCCCAGGTGAAAGTCGAGGACAAGTCAGGCTAGCTGGAAAAGAGGCCTGGTCTATTTTACAGAAGAACAAAAGCTGACCAAAGCCAAAGCTTCCTAGAACAGCCAAGACGACAGCAGGGAAGGAGGGTTCCTGTCAACGAGCAGGAACCAGTAGAGAGATAGGATATCAGGGCTGGTGGCTTTTGAAAGAAGCCCCTACTGAATTTAAGAACAAAACACAGAAGATGAGGCTTCTCTCAGGGGCAGAGCACAGTGGGGCCGAGCAGGGAGGAACCAGCTCTGGGTTACACACAGGGCTGATGACAAAACCCACGGAGACTTCCTGAGACCACAGCTCTGGGATAAGCCCCTGTAGGTTCTCCCAAGCGTGGAAAGGCAGCTTGGCCCTGGTCTGTCCTATGGGAATTAATTCTCTGCGCTCATGGTGAGTGGACAGGCAGCCCAAGATTGGCTGTTGCAGCCAGAATCAGGTAGAAGGCCCAAACATGTCTCCCTGTAAACAAAGGGTAGAGGGGATAGCCAGGTGCTGTGCAGTGTCTGAGCTAAAGCACAGGCGACACAGGAGATGGAGACTGGCTGATCTCTGTGAATTCTAGACCAGCCTGGTCCATACAATGAAGTCAGAGTGGGACTCTCTGCTGATAGATACAGCTGCTTGCAAACAACACCCTAAAATTTAAAATGACATGTCTTTCCTCTTAAAGATGCTATATAGGTTTTTGTTTAATAATAAGTAGAAATATCCTTAGTAATTTACAAATAAATACATATCAATTTAAAATGACGTAGACTGGTGACTTCCTACCCCCAATGAGGTAGGGTGTCAGTGCTATTCTGAACAACTAGTCTCTTTAAACATGGGCTCCCGCAGGAGAACTGGTTATAGCTCACCCTAGCTCATCACTCCTCTAAGCAGACGCTGTGTACTTGGGAATATGCTCATACATTAAATGGAAGGGAATTTAAATGAAGTTGAATACAGAGAAGGGTATTAAATTGGGAGGAAAAGGGTTCATAGATACTAAATAAATAAATCCATACTTTTGACTTCAATACTTGGGAGACAAAGGCAGGGACAGATGGGTTCCTTGTGAGTTCAAGGCCAGCCTAATCTACAGAGCAACTCCAAGTCAGCCCAGGCTACACAGAGAAACCGCGTCTCAATAAATAATAATAATTGTTTTAAATTATCAAAATGAAGGTGGTATATCTTCAATGGTTATGATGGCATTGAACATCCCCTTTGAGAGAGGTCAAAGGGAGCAGACCTAGGTTCAAAGTGGGCTGCTAAACTGGATCAGTCCATACGTGTAATGACTTCAAACTGAGGGACCAGATGCTGGGAGAGAGGTTCTAGGTTTGTGTTAACAGGAAAGAAGAAAAGACTTTGGACTCCTTCCAAAGTAATAAGGACCAGATTCAACAAAGGAAGACCTCTGAAGATCTTGACTGCAGAAAAAAAAAAAAAAAAGGAGAAAATCAAAAGGACCAAATGACCTGCTAATGTATAATGCTAAATCCTCTATTGAAACAGCTCTGACTGGGCGGTGGTGGCGCACGCCTTTAATCCCAGCACTTGGGAGGCAGAGGCAGGCAAATTTCTGAGTTCGAGGCCAGCCTGGTCTACAGAGTTCCAGGACAGCCAGGGCTACACAGAGAAACCCTGTCTCAACCACCCCCCCCAAAAAA
>NW_021604614.1:1525305-1539782 GCF_004785775.1 Grammomys surdaster
ACCCCCCCCCCCCAAAAAAAGAAAGAAACAGCTCTGAAACTGGATCATATAAACGTCTCCAGACAGAACGTCAGCTTACATGGTCAATAAATCTTATCGGCTACAGAATTCTCATGGCTTGTTGTTACATGCCATTTTTTCAGATGAATGGAGATTTATACTGCAGTTTGATTATATGATCAAACTAACTTCTAAAGAGAGACAGTTGTCTCTCACCTGCTCCAAGAGCAGGAAATCATCCTTAATCTGTGCACCCTGCACAGTCCATACAAATGTCTTTAGAGAGCTATAGATTGCTTGCAATGTTTGTATATTGCAGTACGAAGTGCCAAGGAAACGGCCCTGGCAAGATTGACCCTCGAAGATGCTGAGACCTGCTGTTCCAGCTTCCTGCTTGATCCTACCTCAACTGCACCAAAGCTGTTTCCTCTAAAGACTTGTTTCCAGAACAGCTTCAGGAAGGGCTGCTGCTCCCAGAAAACCTCGCTTCATCCAGCCTTTCAGACTGTTCCAGTCAGGACTTCAGTTGAGGCCTGAACTTTTCTCAGCACATACAGAGACTGGATAACAAATGACCTCATCCGGCTTACTTAAGATTAACCATTTTTCTAATGATCTTGTCCCTCCCAAGAGGAATTCTTCACCCCAATTCAGCAGGAAGCAATTACAAGAAAACTATCATCCCAGTCTCTTAGGTTTTGCTCATTTTTGTGAGTTAGAGATATGTTATTTTAGGGGATGAATCGCAAATGGTCGTGAACAGGACCGTAATTAGGAAGAAAGGAAAGAAGGAGTGAGCTTAGACTGAGCAGTCAGCTAAGTAATCTCCTACCTCAGGGATTTAGACCTTCCTTTCCTTTCCTCTTCTCTACCCTCTGTCTCTAAGTAAGGGAAAGAGGGTTGAAAAGGGGGATATAGAAACATTATAGGAAATTACACAAGTAAGGGTAGATTATTAAATCTACTCTTAAACAAACAAACAAAAACTCATTTAATAGCTATAATCTTACATTGGTAAAGATGCCTATATTTTCATGCAAAATTGAGGTTTATTTTGCTACATTGGTACAGATTTTTTGTATATTGATACAAATTTAAGGTTATTTTTTATACACATAATGTATATATGTTTTCTTTTCTTTTCTTCTTTTTTTTTTTTTTTTTTTTTTTTGAGACAGGGTTTCTCTGTGTAGCCCTGGCTGTCCTGGAACTCACTCTGTAGACCAGGCTGGCCTCGAACTCAGAAATCCGCCTGCCTCTGCCTCCCAAGTGCTGGGATTAAAGGTGTGCGCCACCACTGCCCGGCTTGTATATATGTTTTCAATGTTTGAAGTATTGTACTTCTATAATTCTTAAAGAGAAGAGCCTAGCTATATGATAAAAGTATTTGTAAATATATTTTGAATCTGAGTCTTATTTCTTGGAGCATGGGGATAGAAGGAAGGACTTCAACAGCCAGCCTAGGCTAAACGAGACCCTACCTCAAAATACACAAATAAATAAGAAGACAAAGTGAGTTATGCACCAGCATTTATTTCTGTTTCTTGACTTCAAAGTTAATGCAGCCTTCTGCCTCCTGCTCTCCCCTGTGACAGACTGGATTCCTTCAAACTGTGAGTCAAAATAAAACTTCTCTTCCTGTGATGGTTATTCTTGAGTGTCCACTTGCATACATCTGGAAATAACTGAGAACCCAAATCAGTGGGCACACTTATGAAGACCCACCCAAAGCTGGGTCACACCTTCTCAAGGTAGCCTGTGTAAAGGACAAAGAAGAAAGAAACTTCTGTTCTTTGCTTGCTTGCCATTCTCCAGATTCACTGGCATTAAAACCTACTGCTTCCAGATTCCAGCATATACTGAAGCTAAGATGACCATCCTGTGGACTGAGCTGGATTCTTGGACTGTCCACTGTTGGGCTAGCTGGACCACAGTCTGGAAGGCATTGTAATAAACCCTGTGTGTGTGTGTGTGTGTGTGTGTGTGTGTGTGTGTGTGTGTGTATTTCAATGCTAAATTCTGTATCCCAAGGTCTAATTGCCTCAAATCGAGGAGATTCTCATGTATACCAGCTTTTGTTGTATAAACCTTGCCCCCCGAGTTATTTGTGATTGGTTAATAAAGATGCCTACAGGCTGGAGAGGTGGCTCAGCGGTTAAGAGCACTGGCTGCTCTTCCAGAGGTCCTGAGTTCAATTCCCAGCAACCACATGGTGGCTCACAACCATCTTTAGTGGGCTCTGATGCCTCTTCTGGTGTGTATCTGAAGACAGCTATGGTGTACTCATATAAAAATAAATAAATAAATAAATCTTTAAAAATAAAATAAAGATGCCTACAGCCTGTAGCTGGGCAGAAGAGGTAGGCGGGGCTTTGGTTCCCGGGCTTGGGGTCTGAGGCAGAGATCAAGATGGAGGAGAGGAAGATGAAAGCACATGGAGTGGATGGACTGAGAGCCCATGACCACTAGGGCAGGCCAGTTGGAGTAGCAGCAGCCCAGGAGGAACGAGGCAAGTCACATCGCCAGGTTATTGACAGGGAAGTAGACAAAACAGCATAGAGTGTTGATATCTGCCCAGCCCTAGTGCTTAAGGTTTAGTATAAATATAAAGGTTTTGTGTCTTTTCTTTGGGAACTAGACAATTCAAGGTGGGATAGGAACCCCCAAACATTATTTCCCACAACACATTTCCTTAAGTTGCTTTGTCAGTTACCACAAGAGAAAAAGTTACAAATACAGGAAGTAATCCGGGGTAGGTGAGGTCATAAATCGGGACTCCCCACCGTGGCTTCCTAAGAAGAGAAGAGGTTCAACCTACCATGCCCACTCTGCTTCTCAGTGTGCTGTTGTGGGCTGTGTTGTAACAGATCAAGGAGACCCTCTTCAGGGCCAGCACTTTAAAGCAGACTTCCCAGACTCTAGACTTAAAAAATAAATTTGACTTTATCTATTTCACAGCCTCTGGTATTCTGCTATATGACCAGAAAGTACACTAAGATAGGTCTTCGATAACATCATGTCCTTCAATCTACTAGGTGACCGAGGTGGTAATGGGCTAAATATCCATTTCACAGCTAAGAAAGTTGAGGCTCCTGGATGTTATATACATAGACATGATTCTAACGTTGCACCCCAGGTTAGCCCATTCCAAAGTCTGTGCTGCCCTGACTTGTATAGCCTCACTCCTCTGAGGAACACATGGCCAACTGCCCAGTGCACTTAGCTCTGGGAAAGTTTCAGACTTGACATCTTCCATGTCTGTACCACAGCTCCTTTAAGAAAAGACAAAACCAATCAAGCATGGTGATGCATATCTATGAAGCTGAGGCAGGCCGGGCAGTGGTGGCGCACGCCTTTAATCCCAGCACTTGGGAGGCAGAGGCCGGCGGATTTCTGAGTTCGAGAGTTCGAGGCTAGCCTGGTCTACAGAGTGAGTTCCAGGACAGCCAGGGCTACACAGAGAAACCCTGTCTCGAAAAACCAAACCAAAAAAAAAAAGAAAGAAAAGAAAAAAAGAAAAAGCTGAGGCAGGAGGATTATGAGTTCAAAAGCAGCTTGGGCTACCAAGTGCCCTGTAAAGGTGGAAAAAGGAAGCCAGCACATCTTTCTGGCCATGGTGACAGCAGAAGTAGCTGTTCACTGACACCTACTGGCCACGTTTTAGAAGCACTGTTAAGAATTTGTGTGGAGGATCCTGAGGTTGAGGCCAGTGTGGACTAGACACCTAACGCCAGGCTAACCTGGGGTAAATAGGAAAACCTCTCCAAGAACTATGGAAAGAAGGACGGAGGGCTGAGTAGAAGGAAGGGAGGGAAATGTAAAACACTTGTTTGAGATATGGTCTTACTCTATTGCCTAGTCTGGCCTAGAACTTTTGATCCTCTTGACTCCACTTTCTGGCCATTAGAATATAGGCACATGCCAACACGCCTAACTAATGCTCTACCTCAGGGACCAGTGACACAATAGTACTAGCTTCTATGCAACACCCACTCAGACAACATGATCTACCACTGAGCCATGGCCCCAGCCCCTCACTGGGGGATTCTAGGCAGGGGCTCTACCACTGAGCTACATCCCCATGCCTAATCTTATGTTTTATACTGAGAGAGTCTCACTAAGTTGCCCAGGATAGCGTTGAACTTATTCTGTAGCCCAGCTTCTCAACTATACCACCTCCCGCCTGATCTGTATGAGTACCTGGTGTGTATATCTGGACCACAAGGACTATTTTCTGGATTCTCTCTCCTCTCTCTCTTCTTTCCTTCTGTCCTTCCTTCCTTTCTTTCTAATTGCGTTACTGGGCAGGAGAGTGGCTCAAACCTTTAATCCCTGCACTAGGGAGGCAGAGGCACATAGATCTCTGTGAATTCAAGGTCTGATTTAAAGAGAGTTCCAGGACAGCCAGGGCTACACAGAGAAACCTATCATAAACACTCCTTCCCACAAGCTACTGTTAAGGAACAGAGGATGTCCAAAGAACGCCCAAGATGTGCAGGGGCAGAAGATGAGGGCTATCTAAACAACCCGTAGAGACTTAGCCTCTCCAAGGAACAGCAAATGCTTGTGGCATTTAGCACAATTTTTCATTCACTGGAATGCTGAACATGTCTCTGCTGTGACACAGCCTGTCTTGGTCCTGGGCTGGGAGCTGGGGAAGACGCTGTGGGTTAGCCAATGTCGTCTTACGATTGTTAACAGTTCTGTGATGTTCCTTTCCATGACGGTTTCTGCTTAAGCTATTTCACCTCTTGTTTTGAAATCCTTCCCTTTTATGGAGAAAACAGGACATTGTAAAAATGCTTGTAAGGAAGCCCCTTTTCTTCCTGTTCTTTTAAACGATAAGTCTGGATGATGAAGGCTGTGAGTTTTTATTTTCCCTTTGTTCTTGATGAACATGTCTTTTAGAATAGGATGGCATAATGTGTTTAAATGGGGAAAAAAACAACCATGATTTTGTGCAATTAACAAAGCTACTGCAAGAAAAAAGACAAATAAAACTTTTCTTGGTTAAAAAAGGAAGTAAAAGAAAGACAAGAAAAAAAAGAAAAAGACCCAGGGGCATTTGACTTCTGTTCTTCTCCAGCTTGCTGGCCCCGCCCCTTCCACTGCATGTCATTCTTAATAAATGGTCTCTGTTTCTCTTGCTCTCCAGGTGACCCTGGTTCAATTGCTCTGAGATGCAAGAACCTGGCTCTCCCAGCCAGGGCTCTGCAGACTCCAAATGACACTTGTAGATATCAAACCAGATTCTAAATAGATCCAAGCGTATCTGGGATATGCTTTGCGCGTTACAGGTACCTTGGGAGACAGAAAGGGACGCAGGGCCCCTTGGAGTCGGAGATAACGATGTTTATCAGCCGCTTGAAAAGCGCACTAGGAACTTAGCTCTGAACAGCAACTTACTGATCTCTCCAAACCTGCATTAACTGTGCGCATGTGTGTTTACCCATGTGGAGGTTAGACGGCAAACTGCAGGAGTCAGTTTTCTTGTTCTTCCGTGTGGCTCCTGGGAATCAAACTCACATTGTCAAGTGGGATTGCAGGTGGCTTTTAGCTGCTGAGCCATCTCACTGCCCTGTCTTGTAATTCTGGGCTGGTCTCATGTAGCCGAGGCTGGTCTGGAACTTGATATGTAGTCAAGGATGACCCTGAATGTTGAGCCTCCTGGCCGTCTTCTGAGTCCTGGGATGATAAGCACATACCATCAACCTGTGCCAGGTTTACTCAGTACTGGGGATGGGATCCAGGGCTTCCTGGCTGCTTAGACAAGCACATTGACAAATGGGCTCATCCTCCACCCCCAGCCCTGACTCCTTCTTTTGACCTGTTCTATTTCACAGGAAAACTAACTGTCTTGAATCTTTCCCTGCCCAGTGCCTCCAAACCACAAATTCCTCCTTCCCACTCTGGTTTACTCTAATAAGAACTCGACTGATCCCTTAATCCTTGTTTAAAAGGCTGGTGTTTATTGATGCCATAAAATCTGGACAAGGAGACCTAAATCTGTCTTTAGCTGAGCCCAGAGCATAAGATCAGTGTGGAACTCAGAATGGCCACACCAGGGTCAGAGTGCTAGGAGCATTGTCCATTCTGCTGGTGTTCTTCATTGAAATCATTCCCTTGGGTGCTGGGGATGATAGATCAGTTGACAAAGTACTTGTCTCACGGGCACAAGGACTTTGAATTTAGTCCCTGAATATACATAACACACCCACAAACATGCATCCATGCACACACCACCACTATCAAGACAAAAAAGATTTGGTGGGTTTTCCTTGTAATCCAAGAAGCAGAAGTGGAGGAATCCCTAGGGTTTGTTGGCATTCTTAGTGAGCTCAAGGCCAGAAAGAAAATCCTGTCTCAAAAAAACACAAGGTAGGGAGCTGGAGAGATGGCTCAGTGGTTAAGAGTGCTGGCTGATCTTCCAGAGGTCCTGAGTTCAATTCTGAGCAACTACATGATGGCTCACAACCATCTGTAATGAGATCTAGTGCCCTCTTCTGATGTGCAGTCATACATGCAGGCAAAACACTGTATACATAATAAGTGTGTGTGTGTGTGTTTGCTTGTTTGTTTTTAACACACAAGGTAAGAGTGTTGAGGGCTGGAGAGATGGCTCAGCAGTTACCAGAGGACCAAAGTTTGGTGGTTTCCATGTGGGGTGGCTCACAGCCATCTATGACTCTGTGGAATGTGACACCCCCTCAGGCTTCTGCAGGCGCCTGCACACATGTCACCAATAGATACCTCAACACATGGTGCCCAAACACACTTACGCATTCCTTCCCATCAGAGTGCAATTTATAACCCACATCCTTCTTATACAAATATAGTCTCAAGCTACTCCTCCTGTCACCCTGGACCTCTGAAGTCCGTCTTCCCACATCCCCTTGGCACAAGCTTACTCACATGACTCCTTATGAGGCAGAGTTTCTCCTCTTCTTTTCTAGAGGTTCATTGTCTCCCCAGCTGTCCTGGCTAGTTTTCTGTCAACCTGACACAAGTTAGACTCAACTGAAAGGAGGGAACCTCAAGTGAGAAGATGCCTCCAGAAGATCCAACTATAGGGAATTTTCTTAACTAGCAGCGAGGGCCCAGCTCATTGTGGATGGGGCTACTGGTCCCAGTTTCTATCGAAAGGAAGGCTGAGCAAACTATGAGGAGCAAGCCACTCTCTCATGGCCTCTGTATCAACTCCTGCTTCAGGCTTCTGTCCTTTTGGAGTTCCTGGTCTGACTTCCTTCAGGGATGGACTATGATGTGAAGTCTGAGCTGAATAAACGCTCTCCTCCCCAACTTGCTTTTGGTCATGGTGTTTCATCACAGCAACAGGAGCCCTAACTAAGATGCTAGTGTACTTTTGACCCTACTCCCTTGGACCACTGTCATCTCGGCTTTGTCACTTGGAGCCCACGATGCCATTGTGCACAGCAGAAGCCGTCAGCGGCTCCTTGGTCCTTGCAAATGTTCACTCCCTCTTTTATGCTTTTATCAAATGTGAATTTTTACCCAAGCTTCCTAGTTTAAAAGAAACCATTGGCATTTTCAAACTAAACTCCTCTCCCGGTGATGGCACAGTAGTTCAGGCGGTTGCTGACCAAGTGTCTGCATCGCCATAACCAGGACCCTATGCTAGCAGGGTGTGGTGGCCTGCCTGAAAGTCCCAGCCTCTGAAGAGGGAAGCAGAGACTCTTCAGAGCAAACTGGCTAGTGTGGTTAGCCATATCAATAAGCTCTGGGTTTCATGAGACCCTACCTCGAGGCAAGAGGCAAGAGTGACAATGATCCCTGACATCAGCCTCAGATCTCCATGTGCACGCACGCGGGCACACACACACAGATCGACACTCCTGCAAACTGCACCTCTTTCTTTGTGGGAGGCTGGGGGAATCCATGGGTCATAGGCATAAAGGTGTATACCTGTAATCCTACCTAGCATTCAAGAGGCTGAGGCAGGATTTCTGGGAGTTCAAGGCCAGTCTAGACTTTTTACTGAGTGAAATACTATCTTTGTGTATGTGTGTGTGTGTATGTGTGTGTGCAGTACTGGCTATCCTGGAACTCACTTTATAGACAAGGCTGGCCTTGAACTCAGAGATCCATTTGTCTCTGCCTCCTTTGTGCTGGGAGTAAAACTATGGACCACCACCAATCGTCTTGAAACAATGTCTTTAAGAGTCTTACTGGAGCCGGGTGGTGGTGGCACACGCCTTTAATCCCAGCACTTGGGAGGCAGAGGCAGGTGGATTTCTGAATTCGAGGCCAGCCTGGTCTACAGAGTCTACAGAGTGAGTTCCAGGACAGCCAGGGCTACAGAGAGAAACCCTGTCTTGAAAAAACAAACAAAAAACAAAACAAAAAAAAAAGAGTCTTACTGGAGTGAGAGCTCAGTGGGTAAGTTTCTACTAAGCCTATCACTCAAGTCAGATCCCTGGGATCCTCATGGTAGAGAAGAGAATCTTATTTGCTTTCTGACCTCCACAGGTGCACTGCAGTGTGAACACAGACCACACATACACACAAGTACACAATACACATACATTAAGAAAAGTCAAGCATAGTGGCCCACACCTGTAATCCTAACACTTGAATGGAATAGGCAAGAGAACGGATCAGGGATTCAAGGGACTCAGCTACATAATGAGTTTGATGCTGTCATTAATTAATTAAAACGTTGCAGGCCGGGCGGTGGTGGCGCATGCCTTTAATCCCAGCACTTGAGAGGCAGAGGCAGGCGGATTTCTGAGTTCGAGGCCAGCCTGGTCTACAGAGTGAGTTCCAGGACAGCCAGGGCTACACAGAGAAACCCTGTCTCGAAAAACCAAACCAACCAACCAACCAAACAAAAAAAATCACGTTGCTTAGTACAAGTGAGACTTGTATTGGGCTCTGTTACATAGACAGATGGATAGCACCATCAAAGTGTTTCATGCTTAACGGTGCCACTAGTTCTGTTCGTGGAGAACGTGTAACTTTTTTTCTTTGCTGAGGAGCACACGTCCCAGTCTATGGATGCTCCCAGAGCAGGATGGGAGGAGTGGACAAACAAGGAGCATCCGCTGGGGTTTCTACCAAGGTAAGGTGAGAACGAAGCAAAGTTTGAAAAACTCTGGAGGGATACCCGCAGTCATGGTCCAGAACTTGGGGACCCGGGTCGGCAATCCTCCAGAACGGACAGATAGGAATGCATAGGGAGGAGACTTTGAGGACATCTAAGGCCGCCATCGCGGGACCACACTGACGCGGAGTTCCCCGGAAAGCCTGGTAAAAGCTGTGCAGCCATACTTCCCTTGATCTGCCTTTCCGTCCCCTCGGGAACTCGTGGCGCCAGCTGGACCGCAGTTCTTAGTACTCAGAAACCCGCAGCAGAAAAGGACCCAGGAGGTGGCGCTTCGAAGTAGGGTGTCTGCAAGGGCTGGTCGGTGGCAGCCAGGCCCCGCCCACTAGGATGACGGATAAGCCTTCAGAGCAATCATGGTGCTTCTTTGGTCCTGGAGGGTGGGGACAGAGGAGGAGTGAAGGATGTTGGATGGAGCCAGCAAGAAAAGGTTAGGGCCGCCCGCGAAGCCAGCCCTGCTGTGTTGACAGATAAGTCTTCAGACCAATGGCAGTGTATTCATAGGCCTGATAGGCGGTGCATCGATCATGGGGCGGAGCGCTTCGAGGGCAGGCTGGGACAGCAGCCCACCAGGTCCTGCCCACTAATGATAATGGACAAACCTTCAGACCAGTCACAGCATGCCGACCGCCCTGAGGCGGACCAGCCGGTGAAGAGAGCGGAGCGCCTCCGAAGTGGGAAGAGGGATGTGGGGAAAAGCCTCTTGGAGAGATGGGGTGGGTCCTGAGGGAGATGGACAGCGCTGCCAACCAATGGAAGACGGAAGCTGTCTCCGTTAGCGCCGGATCCCCGCGGGTAGGGAGGGGCGGGAGGCGCCGCGGGGATCCCGGGGCGGCCGAGGGCCCCTGACTCTGTTCACCCAGACAACATGGACCGGATGGCCAGCTCCATGAAGCAGGTACCCAACCCGCTGCCCAAAGTGTTGAGCCGGCGCGGGGTTGGTGCTGGGATGGAGGCTGCGGAGCGCGAGAGCTTCGAGCGGACTCAGGTGAGATTTGAGAACCCTGGGGTATCCCTGGGGCACCTGGAGTGATGCTGGGTGCTAGAGCGGCTTGGAAGGGAGTGGGTCTTGCAGGCCCGGGAAGGGATTAGGCAAGGTGGCTGCTATCAGAATCATTTTGGGGTATGGACCTAGCCGGGTCCCAGGAAGGTCCAGGACCTGGGCATCCCTACTGGCATGGGAGTCAGGGTGCACTCTGGGCAACTGCAGACTCCTGTGGCTGAGGGGACCGTCTTGGCGAGCACCATCAGGGGTCACAAGGGAGGCCAGAGAGTTGAAAGGGGACTGGTGGAAGGAGTGCTCCTGGGTAGGGGAAGCACTTGGAAGTCACTTGGTTTTTGCAAGTGTGGGAACGCCGACGTGGGGGTGTGAAGGGTGGCTCCGGTCGCTCTACTTTAGTTTTGACTTCTCCCTCCACTCCCCAGCATCTCGTTCAACCGTGCTTCTAACTTGGCTCTCAGCAGCCCCAGCTGTTGGCCTCAGAGGCTGGGCCAAAGGGGTCTGAGTGATGGGAAGGACCGTAGGAAATGTGAAGTGTGGTCCAACTTGGAAAGTGCCCCAGGGGTTTGGAGGAACGGGGACACGCAGTCTGGGGTAGGAATTGAGGCGCTTGGACTGTAAGACCCTTGCGTGTCGGGATAAGCTGTCCAGTGATACTCAGAATCCTGCTTTGAGGTTTTGCTTTCACCCTCCAAAATATGCCTGACAGCTAATAAGCAGACCGCCTTATTTGTCTGGTCTGAGCAGGGCAGATGGCCAAAATTCCACCGCGGTTATCAACAAAAAGCCACTATCCACTTTTCCCTCAAGCTTTTATGCATGCTGTATTGATCGGACTGAGTCAAGTTGCGAGGCGCGGGGTGTGTAGTCATCAATTCATCTGCATGTAAAATCTGTTTCTGAGAGTACAACCTTTGGGATCCCACTGCGGAAGCTGGCCGGGCAGATTTTCTTGTTCTACTCTGGCTTCTACTTTGAAGCTCGAGTTGACTTCAGCCAGAGGCAGGTCCCCTGTCGTGTTCTGTGAGTAGGAAAGATGGAAGAGATAGGGAGGGCCCGCGTGTTCTATAAATGGACCGTGTACGGAAGAAAGCCTTTTCACCCCAGGGGACCTTTAATCCACCTCTTGTTTCTGAGACCCCTGGATCCCCTTCTTGTGTCTGAGGGGGAAAGGGGGGAGTTGTACCCCGGGAAGGGGAGCAAAGACCGCCATTCTCAGAGGAAAGACCTCTCAGTGTCTACAGGGTTTGGGGCTTTTTTTTTATTTGTCAGATCTTCTGAACTGAAGATCCTTTTTTAAAAAAGGATATTTGCGTTTAACCTTGGGCATTCCTGCCCCCTCCAACCCCCCCAGAAACCTCTATTATTTTTAAAGTGAAAGAAGAAAATAAACTGGAGGTATTTTATAGCATCCAACACTTTGAGAATCTCTGATAACTTAAAACTGAATCGGTAAGTTAGACATAAAAGTGTGAGCTTTTGGCCAGTGGAGATGGCTAAGGGGTAAAGGCTGCTGCCAACTGGTCTGGCCACCTGAGTTTTGTGCCAGGGAGGGAGCCAACCCATCCAGGCTGTGGTCTGACCTCCATACTCCAGCTGTGCCCTGAACACCCCTCCATACACAGACACCAAAAATTACTTTTTTTTTTTTTTTTTTTTGGTTTTTCGAGACGGGGTTTCTCTGTGTAGCCCTGGCTGTCCTGGAACTCACTCTGTAGACCAGGCTGGCCTCGAACTCTTGAACTCAGAGATCCGCCTTCCTCTGCCTCCCAAGTGCTGGGATTAAAGGCGTGCACCACCACCGCCAGGCCTCAAAAATTACTTTAAAAATGTTTTTTAAAGTTTGAACTTAATATAGAGTGATAGAAATTAGGCATTTGAATGTTTCCAACTGTAAGTAACATTTTTCCTAGTTGCCCAGGGAATATCCAGCAAGGACACTGGTAGTCCGTGTCTGGTTTTACCTTCTGTAGACACTTGTTATGAGCCAGATTTGATGTGGAGTGTGCATGTGTGTGTGTGTGTGTGTGTGTGTGCGTCTGTGTGTGTTGAGATATACTACAGCAGATTTTTTCAGTTGTGGGACTCCCCCCTCCTTTATTTTTTTATTTTTTTGGCTTTTTTGGGGGGGGGCAGGGGATAGAGTTTCTCTGTGTAATAGCTCTGGCTGACCTGGAACTCAGTTTGTTCCAGGCTGGCCTCACACTCACAGAGATCTGCCTGTCTCTGCCTCCCAAGTGCTGAGGGTTTTTTTTTTTTTAATTTGTTTGTTTGTTTGTTTGGTCATTGTTGGTTTTGTTTTATTTGAGTGAGGATCTTACTATGTTGCTCAAGCTAGCCTGGAACTCAGCTCTGTATACCAGGCTGGCCCTCAAACTTTCATCAATCTCCCTGCCTTTGCCTCCCTAGTGCTCGAATTACAAGCCTGAGCCACCACAATCCAACTCAGTTGTTGAAACTCAAGCTGGCAGGCATGGTGGGACACTTTGACAATCCCAGCACTCAGGAGGCAGAGGCAGGAGGATCCTTTCAAAGCTGAAACCAGTGTGATCTAAGTAGCAGATTCCAGGCTAACTGTGGCTATACATAGTAAGACCTTATCTCCAAAAGAATTTCAATAACCTAGAAGTTAAAAAATAAAAAAAAAAAAAACAAAATAAACAAACAAAAACATTGGTTATTTTCAGAGATCAAGAGAATCAGCAAGGGTTTTATAATAATTGTAGCTAATTACTATGTTTGGAGGCCTCTAAGTACAGCACTTTATTTGCTATCTTTAATCTTCTCAAGAACTGATGGAGTGGTTATCAACCCCATTTTGTTTAGAGGAAATTGAGGCCTACCGAGGTTAAATAACTTGCTGGGTAACACAGTTGGAAGTGGTCCCAACCTTTAACCACATCCCAGCTACCTCTGAGTCTTGAGTAGCCCCGGAAAGGATTTGAGTTCTCTTCATTTCCTTTTGTCTTGAGACAGGGTCTCTTACAGTTCCATTGATCTCAGACTAGACGATCTTGAACCCATGACCTTCTGCCTCCACCCTGAGTGCTGGGATTGCAGGAGTGGCCCACGATGGCTGGTTTGGGGCAGCGCTGGGGATGGAACCCACAGCTTCATGCATGCTAGGCAAGAGCTCTCCCAAGTGAGCCACATGGCCAGCCTACAGGAGACATCTCAGGTTTGGGGTGCAGCACTCAGTGACGTGCTTTGATGGATGGAACCTTGTGCCCTCAGGCAAACAGTCTGACTTTCCTAAGCCTCAGTTTCCCAACTGTAGACTAAAGAGAACTCAGGGCTGGGGAGGTGGCTCAGTGACTACACTTGGTGCACAAGCTTGAGGACCTGAGTTCAGATCCACAGAACCCACGTTAAAACAAAACAAAACAAAACAACAATGTAGCTCCGGTTTTAGCCAGATCAGTGAGATTCAAGGTCAGTGAACGTGTCTCAAAAACAAACAAAATGTGGAAAGAAATAGAGGAAAGCACCCTGTGTAGACCTCTGACCTTTACAGGTGCACACACACAGACGCATCTGTGCACGTCAGTATACAACACACACGTATAAAATAAACATAATAGGGGATGGAGAGATGGCTCAGTGGTTAAGAGCACTGACTGCTCTTCCAGAGGTCCTAAGTTCAATTCCCAGCAACCACATGGTGGCTCACAACAGCTACAGTGTACTCATATACAATAAATAAAGAAACAAACCATAATATTTAACCTTGCAGTGTATGTAGGGGTGTTCATGGCACAGTGTGAGTATGGAGGTCTGTCTTAGGTAGGGTTTTACTGCTGTGCACAGATGCCATGACCAAGGCAACTCTTATAAGGACAGCATTTAATTGGGGCTGGCTTACAGCTTCAGAGGTTCAGTCCATTATCAAGGCGGGAGCATGGCAGCATCCAGGTAGCATGGTGCAGGAGGAGCTGAGAGTTCTCCATCTTCATCTGAAGGCTGCTAGTGGAAAACTGACTTCCAGGCAGCTAGGATGAGGGTCTTAAAGCCCTCACCCACAGTGACACACCCACTCCAATAAGACCACACCTTCTAATAGTGCCACTCCCTGGGCCAAGCGTATACAAACTATGACAAGGTCAAAGGACAACTTGGTATGGAATGCATTAAATAATAAGCATGAAGGCATTTTGCACATGATGGGCCACTATTGTGTTTTTCTGTGTCCCAGGAATAGCCTCTTCCAGGCAGTCTGTCTTCTTAGCTCTCGGTGCTGTTTCCAGAATGTCGAATAGACACTGTCCCTTCCAGAACGGGGACCACTGAGCAGCCCAGGCTGTACCCCACCATCACCTCACCACCGAGCAGCCCAGGCTGTACCCCACCATCACCTCA
>NW_021604614.1:1539792-1544666 GCF_004785775.1 Grammomys surdaster
GAGCAGCCCAGGCTGTACCCCACCATCACCTCATTGCTGTTCCAGCACAGTATTAGTTGGGTGTTAGGGACAAGAATAGTAGTTTATTTCTTGACGTTATACTTATCTTCAATTTTGCTTATGGAGTCGATTCAGCATTTACTAGGACTCTAATGTATAAGAGGGAGAGGGCCTGGGAAGATGGCTCAGTGGTTGCTGCACAAGTGTGAGGGCCTGAGTTCGAATCCCTGGACCCCATGTAAAGCTGAGCATGGGAGCAGGCGTCTGTAACCCCAGTGTTCTTTACAGCAAGATGGGAGTGGGAAAACTCACGAGCCAGCTAGCTTGGGGTATGTCATGAAAAATAAGGTACTTTGTCTCAAAGAGGTGGAAGTTGACGGGCACCTGAGGTGATTTTATGACCTCCACCACGTATGCATGCATACATACTTGTACACATGTGCACATGCATGTGGAAGAAGGAAGTGTATGTAATGCTAACATGTCTATGGGTGGAGAAGGAGGGTAATAGAGTTGCTTCTTTAGCCACAGGAAGAGTCCAAGTAAGGTAAAAGCAAAGCCTTTGCAAAAAGGTTTCCCATCCCCTCTTCTGTTTAGTTTTCTTGTTTTGTGTTTTGGTTTGCTTTGTAGACCAGTCTGGACTTACGTCTGATATATGGTGGACGCTGACCTTGAACTCTTGGTTCTCCTGCCTACACTTCCCAAACACTGGGACGGTAGGCATGTTCCGCCATGGCTGGCTAGCCTTCACGGGTGCTAGGCAAGCACTCTAACCGGACTGCATCCCCAGCCTTGGTTTTAGTTTCAAGTTTGGAGGCTGGAGATTTAGTGGTTAAGAGCACTTCCTGCTCTTCCAGACAACTTGAGTTTGGTCCCCAGCACCGACATCAAGTGGCCTCATAACCACCTGTAACTGTAATCCCGGGAAACACACACACACACGCACACACACGCACATGCACATACACACATATACACGCATGCAGAAATAAAATAAACCATAAATTTTAGTTTGTGACAGCATCTCACTAAATCACCACAGCTGGCCTGATACTTACTGTGTAGCCCTAGGCTGGCCTCAAGTTTGTAATTCTCCTGCCTCAGCCTCCCAAGTCACTGGCTTGACTTACTTCATCAGCTGACAGTACTCTAGTATTGTTTTTATTTTATTTGTTTGTTTTTAGGTCAGGATCTTATGTAGCCCAGGCTGTCCTTGAACTCACTATGTAGCCAAGGATGACCTTGGACTCCTGATCCTCCTGCCTCCACCTCACTGGGCTAGCATCACAGTTGTGTGCTCTATCCCATGTGGCTTTAGTGTTGTTTTTCCAACGACAATGAAAAAAATGTGTATAATTGCCATAAATATGTGATAAAAATGTTGTTGTTTTTTTTTTAAAAAAAAAGATTTATTTGTTTTATGTATACGAGTACACCATCGCTCTCTTGAGACACACCAGAAGAGGGCATCAGATCCCATCACAGATGGTTGTGAGCCACCATGTGGGTGCTGGGAATTGAACTCAGGACCTCTGGAAGAGCAGTTGGTGCTCTTAACCGCTGAGCCATCTCTCCAGCCCCGATAAAAATGTTTTAATTAAAACTTATTATGTGCATGTGTGTGTGCGTAAATGTACTCTCCATGCATGCACAAGGGACATCACACAGGGTCTCTCACTGAACCCAGAGCTGTGCTGCAAGCTCCTAGCCTCCTGTCTCTGCTAGCCATCCCCAGCACTGGGGTTGCAGGGGTATGCGGCCATGCTGACGTTGTTTTAAACATGGGTGCCAGGATTCAAACTTAGGCCCTTGTGTTTTTGTGGTAGTATTCTTACCCGCTGAGCCATCTCCCTAGCCATATGTTTGTGTTTTTATTGTTGTTGTTGTTATTATTATTATTATTATTTATTATTATTATTATTATATTGTGTAGGATTCAAAAAGCAGCCCTTCTCTTCCCAAAAGCTACTGTGACGTTGGGGAGGATCTAGCTCACTGTAGCATGTTGCCTAGCAAGCACAAGGTGGCTGTGGTTGACCGAGAGGGGGTTGGGGGAAGCCGCTGCAGTGATGCCTGGTTTGGGAAGTGCTTTACAGTTTGATGATGGATGACTTCAGCCTTCAGAGAGTTTGTCAGTGAGTGAGTGAAGGGGGGAAGATGCAAAGCCAGGATGCCAGGCTCCCCATGTTAGCCCCCCCCATGATGCCCTCCAGTCGGCCATGAGGATATTTCTAGGAGTCAGGGGAGGGGGAAGGTTACCAGTCTGATGAGGAAAATAGCTCTACCCAAATTTTTATTTAGCTTTGTTTGTTGTTTGTTTTGTGTGTCTGTCTGTCTGTGTGTGTGTGTGGGGGGGGGGTTGAGGACAACTTGCAGGACTTGGTTCTGGCCTCCCCCAGTGGGCCCTGGTGGTCAAACTGAAGTTGTTAATCTTGGCAGCAGGCGTACCCGGTTCTAGTTTATAAGTCAGGGTCACACTATATAAATCTCTTTGATTATGTGATCCTCCTGCCTCCATACTTACATGCTGGGATTAAAGCATACCCACCACACATGATCCCCTGGCTATATTTTCTTAGCCAAAAAAAAGCTTTTCTCTGTGGGCTGTTTATTCTTTTAATATTATTTTGGGGAGCATATACCAAGGAGCAAAACCAGTGATGAGTAAGATCAAGATTAGCCCCAGAGAAGCTGTGAATGGGCAGAGGGGAAGGACTCTGTTGTGGTCAGAAAAACAAAGTAGCAGACTTTTAAGGGTGTTAAAACCAAAGGTGTGGAGGGGGAGTGTATGTGTGTGTGTGGGTGCTGAAAGTGTAGCTCAGCTCAGCCATAGGGCGCTTGATCAGAACAACCCTGCGAGGAGCTGTGTGTGTGACTCACGGGTCCAGGAGGGATACAGCACAGCATGGCGTGGAAGGCATGGCTGCCGGAGCGGGTGTCTGGTCACGTGGCATCCACAGTCAGGAAGCAGGGAGAGATGGATGCTGGTGCTTTGCTCGCTTCCTTCTCTTATGATACAGTGCAGGACCCCAGCCCGTAGGACAGTAAAACTTTTACTGAAAGCCTATATTTACGATGAATCTGCCTACCCCAGTCTAGATGCCCCCTTATACACATGCTCACAGATTTGTCTCCCAGGTGATTGTAGGCCCTATCTGTTGACAGGATCTTTGATCCTGCTTTATACTCCTTCCTCCCCTAATCTTCGGGGGCCCCACACGCTGACCTCACCCCACTTCTCTTTTACACCTGTCTACTTCCTCGGCTCTCACCTCAACAGTTTCTGGTCTCACCACCATGATGTCACCGCCCCACATCCCCTTGCTGACTTCCTGTCCTGTGGACTTGTCTCTCTTTAAGACATCTGCACCCCCCTCCTTGCCCTGTGGCCCAGCCATTGGTCCCTCTGTGTCCCTGGCCCCGCCTTTTTCCTTCCTCTTGAGCACACCACTTGTCTCCATGCCATGATGTTCCTATGTCCAGTTCTTCTTAGTTCCTCATGGTGCCTGACCTCCTGACCATTTTCTTTCTTATTTTCCCTTCCTCTCCCCTCTCTCTCCTTCCTTCCTTCCCTCCTTCCTTCCTTCCTTCCTTCCTTCCTTCCTTCCTTCCTTTTTCCCTTTTGTGTCAGGATTTCTCTGTGTAGTCCTGGCTGCCCTGGAACTCACTCTGAAGACCAGGCTAGCCTCGAACTCTGAGAGCCTCCTGCCTCTGCTTCCTAAGATTAAAGGTGTGGGACACCATCTGGCTTTCCTTTTTCTTTCTTCACCTGTCCTTTTTTTCAAGAACCTTTGTTAGGGGCTGAGACTATAGCTCAGTTGGTAGAGCGCTTGCCTAGGACAAAGCCCTGGGTTCCATCTCCAGCATCACATAAACCAGGCCTGTTAGTGTGTGTCTGTCATCCTCGAACTCAGGAGGTAAAGGCAGAAAGATCAGGAGTTCAAGGATGGGATGGAGAGATGGCTTAGTAGCTAAGAGTGCACACTGCTTTTGCAGAAGCTCTGAGTTCAGTTCCCAGCAGCCGTATCAGATAGTTCACAACCACCAGTAACTCCAGCTCCAGGGGCTTGGACAACCTCTTAGGTCCTCCATGGGCATGCATGTACCCCACACATTACAGATGGATAATCAAACTTAATAAGTCAGGCTGGAGAGATAGCTTGGTGGTTAAGTATGCTTGAAGCTACTGAAGGGGCACAGGTTCAGATTCCAGCACTCGCATTAGGGGAGTTACAGCTACCTGTAACTCCCAGAGAATCCAACACTCTATTCTGGCTTTAAAAAAAAAAATCCAGATGTGGTGGCACACACCTTTAATTCTATCACTGAGGAGGCAGAGGTAGGTGGATCTCTATGAGTTTGACACCAGCCTGGTCTACATATGCTGTTCTGGGCAAGCTGAGGTTACATAGTTATACTTTGTCTTAAAAGCAAACAGTTTCAAGGTCATCCTCAGATTCTGTGTGATTTGATATCCCCAGGGTCTCTGATCCTTGCCCTTGTATAACTTAAACATGCACCAGGTATCCCTGAGGTCTGGTTGTACTTGGATCATATGCTCCGATGAGTCTGAACTGCCGGGCTGTAGTATACCATCACATTTATACAAGCACAGACCTTGGCTTCCTGTGTTGATGATTCCCTCTTGGAGATGGCTGTGAGTCTCATTGTCCATTAGGGGACCCTTATAGAAGGTAGGTGCTGGTGGGTCCTCTCTAAGAGCATCAAATGCAATTTCTTCAGCTCCTCACTGGGGGATTCTAGGCAGGTGCTCTACCACTGAGCCACGCCCCCAGCCGCTCACTGGGGGATTCTAGGCAGATGCTCTTCCACTGAGCCACGCCCCCAGCCCCTCACTGGGGGATTCTAGGCAG
>NW_021604614.1:1545066-1557767 GCF_004785775.1 Grammomys surdaster
TACCACTGAGCCACGCCCCCAGCCCCTCACTGGGGGATTCTAGGCAGATGCTCTACCACTGAGCCACGCCCCCAGCCCCTCACTGGGGGATTCTAGGCAGGGGCTCCTTCTTGCTCTCAAGTGTCTCGGCTTAGGAACCTGTAAGGAGACTTCCACACTCAAAAGACTCTCATTTCTTTTTCTCATTGTTTTCTTTCATCTTTTGGAGACAAAGCCTTTTGTAGCCCAGGATGGCCTCACATTCCCAGTCTTCCTACCTTCACCTCCCATCTTCTGGAATACAGGCATTTGTGGTATTGGTCTTAATACATATGGGGCGTGTGTGTGTGTGTGTGTGTGTGTGTGTGTGTACTCCAGCAATAGTGCTTGTATGGAGATCAGGGGACAACTAATGGGAATCAATTCTCTGCTCCCACCATGTGGGTCTTGAGGATCAAACTCAGGTTGTCAGGTTTGGCTGTGAGAACCTTCACCTGATGAGCCCTCTCGCTGGCCCTTGTATATAGTCTAGCAATCGCTAAGATACTCTGTTGGACGGTTCTCTGGGGAGTAGTGACCAGGGATGAGAGCCCTGAGGTGCTCAGAACCCTGGGGCTGCACCTTCAGAAGCAATAGGACTCAAAGAGCAGACTCCATGGCCCTCTCAGGCACCCCCAAAGGTTCCTTGCTTGGCCACTGTTCAAGACAACAGGCTGCACTGCGCACCCCAGTCATTGGCTCGGATATTCTCCCTGAGGTGCAGTGTTAGAGATGTGGGTGCAGCAGTGGTGGGCCAGTGGCCAGTCAGTCTGCCTCTGCTTCCAGGAGCTCTGATGGCCTGGAATATTGCCCACCTAGCCAAAGGGAGTTTGTCAGTCCCACCTCCCGACAGGGTGGAGGCGGCTTCCTGTTTTCCTGCCTGGGCGGGCAGGGAGGAACCCTGTCCCAGAACAGAGTCGGGAAGTCCAGTCTGATACTAGTGAGGGGAGAGAGAAGCATTTATTTCTTGGATGGACTCACAGCTACTACCACTAATACGTTGGTGAGACAGTTCAGGAAGCCGGGATGAGCCATGCAGGCATCCAGTGCCGCCTGGGATCCAATGACGGCTAATACTGCATCCAAAGACACATCTACAATGAACCTCTTTTAGGCTACTGACTAAATGATGCACCACATAATCTGTGGGTGTGGCCATTTTCCTGGTACAGACACGGGAACTCAGCAAGGGTCAGTGACTTGCCTGAGAGTGCACAGGGAAGCCCTGAACCTGGGGCAGGTCTGACCACAGACGTTGTTTATTTTATTTTGAGACTGTGTCTCATTTTCTATCCAGGTTGGCCTCCAGCTTTCCCTGTATCTGAGGATGACCTTGATCCTTCTTGACCCTCCTGCCTCTGCCTCCTCAAGGGCGGGAATTACAGGTCCTCAAAGCCATGTCTGCCTTTACATTTTTTAAAAAATTAATTTGCATATGTGGAGGTGAAAGGGCAGTTCTTACCTTCCATCACATAGGTACCAGGGTCTAACTCCCGGCATTACGTGTGACCACAGTCACTTTCCACCGAGCCATCTCTCTGGGCCCCCACCCCCATCCCACCCCCACCCCTTTTAAAAATCTTTCAATGTAGAAGCTTAGTCTGTAACTAAACAGACAGACAGACAGACAAACAAACAAAAAACCCTAAACCAATCAACCAACAACAACCAAAACAGTATACAGAATCAGTTTGTCCAGATGTACTTAAATATCTTAAATTCCTTTCAGAAAAAAAAATGGCATATGTACACCCTCCTCAGATATAAGTTTATCTAGAAACCATGGTGTGATGGTTAATGATAACTGTCACCTTGACAGCCTCTAGAATCACCTGGAGAGGCCGGGCGGTGGTGGCGCATGCCTTTAGTCACAGCACTTGGGAGGCAGAGGCAGGCGGATTTCTGAGTTCGAGAGTTCGAGGCTAGCCTGGTCTACAGAGTGAGTTCCGGGACAGCCAGGGCTACACAGAGAAACCCTGTCTCGAAAAACCAAAAAAAAAAAAAAAAAAAAAAAAAAGGAAATAGACTAGTGATGTGTGCCTGAGTCCCAGCTACTCAGGAGGTGGAGGCAGGAAGATCCCTCAAACCCATGAGTTCAAGGCCAGTGGGGACAATGTAATGGGGAGGGGGAGGGGCCAGAGAGACACAGAGACCATGCCAGCATTGGAGAGGCTAAGACAGCAGGATAGCGTGAGCCCAGAAGTCACAGACCAGCTGGAGCAACACAGCAGTTAATATATCTTTATTATATTTTGTTTTGTTTTGAGACAGGGACAGCCTCAAACTTCCTCTGCCTCCTTTGCTGGGGTTTTTAGGCAGAAGAGAATCGGTACCCGGAGCCCATTGCTCAGGTAGTAAAACTGCAGAAAAATAGGAAGCAATCGCAGCAGTGGGAGTGAAAGCTGCCCTGGGGAAAGCTGCCCAGTGGTTGGAAGTGCCAGCCAGCAGCCTGTTAGCCTGAGTTTACTGTGAAGGTCTCCTTATGTGATGTGTGTGTGCGTGTGCGCGCGTGCACGTGTGTGCACATGCGTGCTCGTGCACTATGGCAGGCATGAAAAGGTACAGGGAAACTTTTGAGAGTCCATCCTCTCCTTTCCCCATGTAGGTCCCAGGGATTGAGTCTAGGTCATCAGGATTAGCAGCAAGCACCTTTACTCACTGAGCCATCTTGCCTGTCCCTCCCACTTTTTTCTTTGAGTCTCTGACTAGGTAGTTAATGAGCCCCTCTAGGAATCCATCCGCCTGGCTCTGCCTCCCCGTCGCTGGGATTCCAAGCATATACTGTAGTCCTGGCTGTCCTGGAACTCACTCTGTAGACCAGGCTGGCCTCGAACTCAGAAATCCGCCTGCCTCTGCCTCCCGAATGCTGGGATTAAAGGCGTGCGCCACCACTGCCTGGCCCCTCAGCTCTTCTTAAGTTGGATTGTGGGGCTGAACTTAAGTCCTCATGCTTGGAGGACAAGGACTTGACTAATTAAGCCACCTTCCCAGCCCTGCCCTTGAATTCTCTCTTAGCCCACGCTGTACTCAAAGGATCTTTGTAACCCAGGCGACCTTGAACTCTGATCCTTCCTCTGGCTTTCAGGTGCTGGAATCACAGGTGTGTACACCAGACACAGCTGTGTGCGTGTTCTATCTCAACACGTGGAAGATTGAAACAACAGAAAAGACAGGTCTTCCCAGGGAGAAGGCAGCTGTGTGTAGGGGCTTGACCACCGTCTGTTCACATGTGCTTTAAGTCCTGTCTCAAACTCAGCTTCCCCAAAAGCATTCTTAAAGGCATCAGGAACATGAGCAAGCAGTCGACCTATGAGTCATGTACCTGCCTGCTGCTTCCCAGTCCTGCCATCGCTGGGAGCCAGCAAGTAGAGACCGTCATTAATCCACACTTTGCCTGCGGTCTTTCCGTCTACCTTCCACAGACGCCAAGTTTCTCGACTAGCTTTTTAGTGTGGTGACCCAGCCTTTAGCAGAGGGCTTTAACCAGTTAAGCACCAGTGCCTGGGAGATGACACCTGGCAGTCTACACACAGAGTGACTTTGTTACAGGGGTGTTTGGAGTTTTGGGCTTTCTATTTGTCAGTGTTTTCAGTCTGCTTTCCATAGATACCAAGGACCCGTGAGTGTCTCATTTATCTATCTAGTGTGGCGGCCCAGCACTTAGCAGAGAGTCTTAGACCACATAAGCAACAGCGTCGGTGAAGTGTGCCTTCCAGACAAACCCTCATGGGCATCTCTCTTTCTTTGTTTTGTTTCCTTCTTTTCTTCCTTCCTCCCTTTCTTTGTTTCTTTTTTCTTTCCTTCCTCCGTTATTCCATTTATCTAGTCACTTTTAAAGTTTTATTTATTTTTATGTAAGAATGTGTGTATGTGGTGGGGGCTGGGGGCTGGTGAGATGGTCCAGCGATTAAGAGGGATAACTCCGCAATAAGAGCATTGGCTGCTCTTCCAGAGGTCCTGAGTTCAATTCCCAGCAACCACATGGTGGCTCACAACCATCTGTAATGGGATCTGATGATTGGATGCCCTCTTCAGGCAGGCAGGTGTATATGCAGCAGAGCACTCATACATTAAATAAATAAAAATTAAAAAACCAAGTGTGTGTGTGTGTGTGTGTGTGTGGTGTGTGTGTGTATCTGAGGTAGAGCTGGGGATACATACAAGCAGGTGTTAGTCACTAGATGTGGGTGCTGGGAATCGAACTCTGGACCTCTGCAAGGGCAGTACACACTCTTACTGAGTGCCATGGTGCATGTATAGACATCAGAAGAGAACTTTTAGGAGTCAGTTCTCCCTTTTTACCTGTGGGTCCCAAGGATCAAACTCAGATCCTCAGGCTTGGCAGCAAGCACCTCTAACCATTGAACCACCTTGCCGCCCACACAGTGTGCTGGCTTGGGTGTGAGCTGTTTCCCAGATCTGAAGCCATGTTTGGCTAAAATCATGTGCCAGCCATATACTTTTGGTATCCTTTGGGTGTGTCTTAACTGGGGCAATATTCCTTATTATTTTGTTTTTCCCGTTATTATTATGCATGGGGGGTATGATCATGTGCGTACCAAGGACATGGAGGTTTGGGGGCTATTTTTAGGCATTGGTTCTCTCCTTCCACTGTGGGTCCTGAGGACTGAACTTAGCTTGTCAAGTTTTCACAAGAAGTACTTTTACCCTATGAGTCATCTTGTCTACCCTGGGGCCATATTCTTGTTCCTGAGCTGGTATTCAGTGATGTATACATGCTAGCCAAGTGTTCCATGCTGAGCTGTTCTTATTTCTCAGAATAAAAAGTAAAAAGAGGCCTGGGAGCGTGGCCTGTTGGTAGAGCCCCTGTCTAGAATCCCCCAGGGAGGGGTGGGGGCGTGGCTCAGTGATAGAGCCCCTGCCTAGAATCCCCCAGTGAGGGGCTGGGGGCGTGGTTCAGTGGTAGAGTCCCTGCCTAGAATCCCCTAGTGAGGGGCTCAGTGGTAGAGCTCCTGCCTAGAATCCCCTAGTGAGGGGCTGAGGGAATGGCTCAGAGGTAGAGTATTTTTCTAACACACATGATGTCCTGAGTTCTGTCCCCAGTATCACACACACACACACACTCACAGGGGTTGGGGGGGGAGAGGGAGATGGGTTGGGGGAGAGGGAGAGAGAAGAGAGAGATATGAATAGCATCTTATATTTTCCAAGTGAGCCCAGTGCAACCACCCCATCTACAGGCAAAGAACCTGCCCTAAGTTTATAAGCACAAGGGAGAGTCCAACCCCCTGCAGATTTCAGGTCTTAGAATATTGCATATGTATAACATTAGCATGTATGTAATGAGACCTCTTAGGACTGAGATCTAGGTCTTTGGGTTTTCCTGTGCATCTAATGCACAGCACTAGAGGGCAGCACTCATGGGCAAGGACCAAAGGAAGACTTCTAGTGTAC
Source organism: Grammomys surdaster (assembly GCF_004785775.1). Classification (NCBI taxonomy): domain Eukaryota; kingdom Metazoa; phylum Chordata; class Mammalia; order Rodentia; family Muridae; genus Grammomys; species Grammomys surdaster. The sequence goes on from NW_021604614.1 coordinate 1,550,500, forward strand.
CAAGGGTTGCCCTTGGTAACAGCATCATGGAGATGGGACCTCTAGCCTAGGACTACAAGCAGGTGGATTGTACCTGAGTTTGGAAGCAGATTCTTCCATGTCTCTAGTAAGGAGGACACCTTGATTTTTAGCTCATTGGAAGCAGTATTGGTCTTCTAATTTGCAGAGCTACGAGACTGGAAAGGGTGCTATTGCCATGGCCTGTTGTCAGAGTTCTCCAGAGGTTGAGGGAGAAGGATCATGAGTCTGAGGCCAGAGCTACATAGTAAGAGGTTCAGTCGAAACAAAACAAAAACCACCTCATTAACTGGGAGCTGGAGAGATGGCTCAGCACTTAAGAGCCTTTTAAAAGCAGCGGTTAAGGCTGCTTTTCCAGAGGTCCAGAGTTCAGTTCCCAGCAACCACATGGTGGCTCATGATCATCTGATGCCCTCTTCTGGCATGTAGGTATACATGCAGACAGAGCACTCATATACATTAAATAAACAAATCTTTAAAAAATTGCTAACTAGGATGGGAAGGTGGCTCAGTGGGTAAAGCACTTTACCCAAGCACGTTACCCAAGCATAGGACCTGAGTTCCAGATGCTCAGACCCATATACACCAGGACCATAGCAGGTATCTAATCCCTGGGTTCTCACAGGGAGTTGGGAGGTAGAGACAGGAGATTCTCCTAGGCTGGTTAGCATGTCTTCTGGCCTAAGATACACAGTGTGGTCCATGCACATCATGGTCACACTCACACACACTAAGACTATAAGGAAGGAAGGAAGGAAGGAAGGAAGGAAGGAAGGAAGGAAGAAAGAAGAAGAAAGGAAGAAAGGAAGAGGAAGGAAGGAAGAAAGAGAGAGACAGAGAGAGAGAAGGAAAGAAAGAAAGAAAGAAAGAAAGAAAGAAAGAAAGAAAGAAAGAAAGAAAGACAGACAGCAATGTGTGTTTTATGTCGTTGAGTTTGTAGCCGTTTGTTTGGGATGGAACATGAAAAAGCCTGGGCCAGCAAGATGACCTGAGGGTTTTTTTTTAAGATTTATTTATTTATTATATATGAATACACTGTAGCTGTCTTCATACACACCAGAAGAGGGCATCGGATCCCATTACAGATGGTTGTGAGCCACCATGTGGTTGCTGGGAATTGAACTCAGGACCTCTGGAAGTGCAGTCAGTGCTCTTAACCACTGAGCCATCTCTCCAGCCCAAGATGACCTGAGTTTTAATCCCTGGGACCCACAGGGGAGAAGGAGAGAACTGACTTCAGAACATTGACCTCTATTGTCACAGGGGCCCCCACCCAAGTACACAAATAAATGTAATTCAGCAGTTTGGGGAGGAGTGGGGTGGGACAAAGTTAACGGGTAAGCCATGCTCCCAGGCAAGGTTCTCAGCGCCTCCCAGGTCTGACTTCACAGACAGACAAACCACCTTGCTGGACCCCAGGGGACCTCTGCTATTTGATGTGTGCTTTTCGTGGCCGTAGATCAGACACTGGAATCCCACAGTTGGCACCTGTTTCCAGAAGTGTATCCTGAAAGGACAATTCAACAGTCCTTTCAGAACATATTTTTCCCCCCGCTGGGCCACCAAGTTCTTTGATACAATTCCAGGTTGGAGGAGCTCAGGTCTACTTTACTGAACATTTAAAGGGAGAGAAAATATTTTAATGAAGCTGTGTTAGTTTTGAAAAGTGGGAGGGAAACGCTGATGGAATGTCTGCGAAGAGGAAAGCAGGCTCGGAGACAGGAAGCAGAGGCAGGATTGAGAGTGAGCCCCAGGCAGCAGAGGGAGGATTGGGAGTGAGCCCCAGGGATCCTGCTGCGCCCTGTGCTTCCTCAGACTTGTGCTGGAGATCTGGAAGGTTCTACTGTTCCTGGGCTTAACTGCAGAGGAAGCATGTGCTTGTGAAATACTGACTTAAGATTTAGCAAGCCTGAGCCAGAGAGAGAGCCCCAGACCTGACCACACACCACCTCATCCCTGGAACCTCTTTGGAGGAAAGAAAGCATCAACACTCTGGAAGTTATCCTCTGATTTACACACATGCAACACAAACACACATATACACACAGCACACACATAAATAACCACAAAACCACACACACACAACCACATATACACACTACATAAGCCACCACACACATACCACATACAACCACACACACACACACACACCACAAACATCATACACATACATACCACACACACAGCACACATACAACCACACACCAAGTAAACAGCTACACATATACCCACAGATACACCACACCACACACACAAATAGCCATTCACATACCACTCCCCCCCACACCACATGCACCATACACATAGATACATCACACACACCACACAAAAAGCCACACACATATACACACCACACACAAATCCCACACATACTACACAAAGAGCGACACACACACCACATACATCAAATATGCTATACAAACAGCCACACACAACTATACACACACTTCACAAACACAACAACACCAAGCAAAGCATGCACACACATACACACAGACACAGAGACTTAGAAAAATGCATGCATGCAAAAAAAAAAAGTGGGGCAGTGGTGGCGCACGCCTTTGAGCCCAGCACTTGGGAGTTAGAGGCAGGTGGATTTTTGAGTTTGAGGCCAGCCAGAGTGAGTTCCAGGACAGCTAGGACTACACAGAGATACCCTGTCTCAAAAAAAAAAACACAAAAAAAGAAAGAAAGAAAGAAAGAAAGAAAGGAAGAAAGAAAGAAAGATAGAAAGAAAAAAGAAAAATGCATGCAGACTCCTGATCAGGGTTCTTCAGAAGTTCTGAGGTCGTAGAGGACCAGAAGAGGCTGAAGGAACCGTCAGGTGGGAGGATGCTAAGATGAGGAACAGATCTTGGAACAGAAAGAGCACAGTGCTGCTGACCTCAGAAGCAGTCGGCAGCACGGTGCAGTGTGAAAGCCAGGAGCGTATCATGGTTACGTAGACCATTCGGTGGTTTCGGAAGATGGCAGTTCGGTTAATGTAGCAGGGTGCTGGGTAAAGTGCAGAGGAACCCTTCCGCAGCCCTTCTGAAGATCTAAGGGGATCTCAAACCAAATGCTCAGCAGAATAAGTGATGCTTACCGAATCTTCAGTAAGGGCAGAGTGGCCAAGTGGTCCCTTCTACCATGGCATCTTTACCCCTGAGACAGCAGACAGGGTGGCAGCACCTCTGCTCTCCTCTCCTTCCCCCTCCCGTGTTTAGCAGGGTTTCCCACTAGCTCAGGATGTCTTGGAACTCATGACCCTCCTACCTCTACTTCCCAAATGCCGGAATTACAGTTGTGTGCCACTAAACCGACATCGTGTGATGCTGAGGACCGAACTCGGGACTCTGTGTGCTCTACCAGTGGAGCTACACCCTCGGATCTGTTTTGTTCTTTATTATTGTTGTTATTGTTTATATTTATTTATTTATTATATACATACAATGTTCTACCTGCATGTATGCCTACAAGCCAGAAGAGGGCACCAAATCTCATTACAGATGGTTGTGAGCCACCATGTGGTTGCTAGGAATTGAACTCAGGACATTTGGAAGAGCAGCCAGTGCTCTTAACCTCTGAGCCATCTTTCTAGCCCCGTTTTGTTCTTAATTTCTTTCTTCTTTTTATTCTTGAGTCAGGGTTTCACTGTATAGTCTAGGTTGGCCTCAGACTCAGAGATTCTCCTGCCTCAGGAGGCTGAGTACTGGGATTACGACCAAACATTGCCATGTGCAGTTTACCATTGTCTTTCTTATCAGCCCATCGCGGTCATACAGACGTGTGCTGACTTCTGGGCTCTTTTAATGGACTTTACAGGAGTGGTCACAGCTGTTAGCATTCTAAGTTGTGCCCCACAGTTACCTGGCAACAGCCAGGTGTGCCTGACTCACTATAGAAGGGGCTGCTCGCCCGTCCTCTCTCTCTTCTCTCTTTCTTGCCCTTGCCTTCCTGCTCCCGCTCTGTCCTCTTGTCCCTTCTCCCCCCCCCCCAACCCGAAAACATGCTGATAACCAGCCTCTGCTTCTCTAGTCCTCTTCTGTCTCTGTCTCTCTGCATTTCTCTGCCTCTGTTACCCTCTTAACTCCCCTTCCCATGGCCTGAATAAACCATACTATATATGTGGCTGGTTCCTCAGGGGGAAGGGATGCCTCAGCATGGGCCCGCGGAGGCAGCTGCTCCCTCACACCTCCACCAAAACGTATTCCCTCCTCTCTTTATCTTTTATAAGTACTTCAACAGCTGTAGCCTGTGCTGGCTGTTGTCTCTGTCCCCTGGTGCTGATGTCTTCCCTCATGTCCCCAGTAGAAATGCTCCCCGTCTTTCAGGTTGCCTTCACCTTCTGCCTCTCCCAGGGCTCTTTGTAGGGACAGCCTCCCATGGCTCGTGTGCTCTGTCTGCCGAGTGACGTGGAGTTCTCTAGGTGACAGGGTTGTGCATATAGAACTACTGACGAGATGTGCTTTGTTAAGGAATAACTGACTGAACGGGTGAGAGCGTGGGTTTAGTAAATGAACAGGTAAGCGACTGAGTGACTGACTAAAGCAATACAATAAAAATGAAAGAGAGGGGGCTGGCGAGATGGCTCAGCGGTTAAGAGCACTGACTGCTCTTCCAGAGGTCCTGAGTTCAATTCCCAGCAACCACGTGGTGGCTCACAACCATCTGTGATGGGATCTGGCACCCTCTTCTGGTGTGTCTGAAGAGGCTATGGTGTACTCGCACATAAAATAATAAATCTTAAAAAAAAAAAGAGAGATAAAATATGATAAATACAGTTAGGTAAATTGAACGGTGTGTAAATCAGTGGTGGAGTGATAGGGTAAATAATTGGTGGTTGGGTGAGTCACTGAGTGAATGAGTGAATGAATGGTTAATGTGTGAGTGTGCAAATGTCTGAGCGACTGCGTGAATGAGCAACAAGGAGCACACTGGTAGTGAACCAATGCGTGGTTGGCAGAATGACCCAGTGAGAGAATTAATGAATGAGTAAGTACAGGTCCTTCCCACCCGCTAGAGGCTTCTCACCCATGTGGCCACCCTACAGCAAGCTGTTCTCCAGAGTGACTCTGAAAAGGCCCCTCCCTAAAGCTTATTTTCTCCGCAGTCTTGGAAGGCAGTCACCTGTCTACGAGAAGTCATTCGACCGTTTGTGCACTGCTCCAACACCTCTCGCTTAAAAGCTGCCTGCCAGGGCCCGGGAGTCCTCCTGGCCTCTCTCCTGTCACTGAGAACTTCTTGCCACAGGAAATTGGGCTTATTTTGAGGGCCAAATAAGTCTCTAAATATAGCTTCCCGGCACAGATATTTAAAGAGCGGTGCTGATGGTGTTATGTCTGCCAGAGAAGGGAAAAGACAACTTTACAATCTCCTGTGAGGGAGAGCGGAGCCAGACCAGGTTTTCTTGGGAGCAGAGCCAGGACCAGGTGTCAAAGTTTTAATTACAGAAGTCCCAGGTGCTTCTCCAAGGTCTGTCACCAGCCCAGGGCTTGAAGATTAGATTTCTGTTTCCAGGCAATAATGTCTTGATTGCTCTTACTTGTCTCTGTTTAAAAATACCTCAAGAGCTTGCCATGGGTGCGAACACATGACTGTCATCCTAGCATTCAAAAGCCTGATGCAGGATCACGAGTTCAAGGCTCGCTTGGGCTATATAGGCTATTCCATCTCAAACAAAAGGCCTAAAACACAAAACACACTCACACACACACACACTCACACACACACTCACACACTCACACACACACTCACACACACACTCACACACACTCACACACACACATACACACTCACACACTCACACACACACTCAGTCACACAATCACACTCACTCACACACACACACACACACACACACACACTCACACACACACACCTGTCCTGGGATTCGGTGACCGGGCATCCTCCCTGTCAAACTCAGGGGAGCAACATTGTGGGGGGTCTCCAGGCAGCACACGGGGAGAGCTTGCCTTGAATCATCCCTTTGTCAACCTCTCTCCCCTTCTCCATCCCTCTTCCTCCCTCCCTCTACCCCATTCTCAAGAGCTGGTTGACAGGGAGCAAGTGGCCAGGGATGGGGCCCTGGAATCTTTCTGGGGGGAAAAAGGAAACTGCCAAGTGTAAAAAGCAGGGAACAACCAGTTTGTACCAGAGAGAGCGAGGGCGAGGGGGAGAGGGAGAGGGAGAGGGAGAGGGAGGGCGAGAATATGTGTGTGTTCAGCCCTGAAACTCCCCTCCTGCATGGTAGCCTGGGGCCCCCCTCCCGGCAGACAGCTCTGCTCCTTCTCCAGGCTTCGTTTTGGGCTGTCGGGCAGACAGAATGACCACAAGAAAGTCTGACCTTTTAGGGCTAATGTTGTTTTTGTATCTCAAGTGTTCTTTTAAACTAAAAATAGGACTATCCGAGAAGGGGAGTTTTAAACCTCTTTGGCGGCTGAATTTATGTCTCTATTGGGACAAAAATAAAAACAAGTACCTTTTTCTGTACCAAGTGTTGACATAGTGAACATTCTCGTCTCTGGGTTTGTAGTGTGTATTTCACCATCTTTCCCTCTGTGGTAATCAAGAGACTGGCATATGTTACTTTTCTCACAACTGTGAGAAAATGCCTGGCAAAAGCAACTTCAAAAGGGAAGGGCTTGCTGGATGGCACACACTTTTAATCCCAGCACTAACAGGGTTGGAGGCAGGTGGATCTTTGTGAGTTCGAGGCCAGCCTAGTTTACATAGTGAGCTCTAGCACAGCCAGGGCTACCCATAGAGAGACCCACTTTCCAAGAAGAGGAAGAGGAGGAGGAAGAAAGAAAAAGGAAGGAAGAAAGGAAGGGTTTATTTTGGCTCACAGTTACCGTGGAGAAAGCATGGCGGCACGAGTGTGAGGTGGCGGGTCACATGGCATCCAAGGTCAGGAAGCTCAAGAAGGGGAGAAAGATGGCTGTTAGTGCTCAGCTTGCCTTCTTTTTGTTTACTCCAGGCCTCCAGCCTAGGGAATGGTGCCGCCCACATTAGGGTGGGTCTTGTTATTTCATTTACTCAAGTCTAAAGACTTCCTCACAGATGTGCCTGAGGGTTTGTCTCTTAGATGATTCTAGAGTCTGTCAAGACAATCAACACAAACCACTACAGCGTACAAGCAGCAATAGGGCTTGTCTCTTGTTCTGTTGTTGTTGTTTTCTTTTTTTTTCTTTTTCTTTTCTTTTCTTTTTTTTTTTTTTTTTTTTTTTAGAGACGGGGTTTCTCTGTATAGCCCTGGCTGTCCTGGAACT
>NW_021604614.1:1557867-1558358 GCF_004785775.1 Grammomys surdaster
TTTTTTGTTTTTTCGAGACAGGGTTTCTCTGTATAGCCCTGGCTGTCCTGGAACTCACTCTGTAGACCAGGCTGGCCTCGAACTCAGAAATCCACCTGCCTCTGCCTCTCAAATCCTGGGATTAAAGGCCTGAGACACCACTGCCAGGCAAGTTCTCACACTCTTAACATTCATTGGCCTGAAACTCACTGTTCTAGCCCATATTGACCTCACATTCACAGTGATTCTCCTGCCTCAGCTTCCTGAGTGCTAGGATTATAAGTATGCATAACATGGCTGCAAAAAATTAATGGTGATTGTTGGTATTTTAAAAATTTATTCAAGAGAAAGCCCAAAGGTAACAATCCTCCCCCTCCCGAAAAAGAAACTAAAACAACAACAAAAACCTATCCATGCTGAGGCAGCAAGATGGCAGTAGAGCCCCTGCCTAGAGTCCCCTAGTGAAGGGCTGGGGGCGTGGCTCAGTGGTAGAGCCCCTGCCTAGAATCCCC
>NW_021604614.1:1558368-1562580 GCF_004785775.1 Grammomys surdaster
AGGGCTGGGGGCGTGGCTCAGTGGTAGAGCCCCTGCCTAGAATCCCCCAGTGAGGGGCTGGGGGCGTGGCTCAGTGGTACAGCACCTGCCCAGCATATGTGATGCCCTTGATTTCATCCCCAGCCTGGCAAATCAACCCAAAATGACAGTTTTTCTCATTACCTTGGTGAGGCAGCAGCGGTTGTCTTTCTTTAGGGCTAGAACATTCAGGTCCGCAATAAGGGATTTCTAGGGTTCTCTTTGCCAGGATACCTGTAGTCCCTCCCTCAAGTCGTTCTGCCTGGTTTTTGCTGCTGTCTTTCCCCTGTGGCTGTGCTCTTGGTATGATGTTCTAATCACCACGTCAGTCAGTCGGTCAGTCAGTCGGTCAGTCGGTCAGTCAGTCAGTCAGTCAGGAGTAAATGTTTTTTTTTCAGGGCTTGCTGTGCCAGGTGCGAAATGAGATGCTCCACTCATGGAAGCTCTGTCTGGTCCCTTGAGGGCAGGGACCCGTCATCTTGTCGTCTTCTTTGCTTGCTCTACTGAGGTCCACTGGGGTTGGAATGAGTGTGGTCTTTGGAATATCAACATGCCCTCCTCCCCGGCGCCCACCATTGAGCCAGAGAGGCCAGCAGAGCCAGGCGCCCGAAGTCGGGGATGAATCACACTTGACTGCAGAGTTCAAGTTACTTCTAGAACAGAGAGAGCGAGAGAGCGAGAGTGAGACAGACAGACAGACAGACAGACAGACAGACAGAAACAGAGAGACAGAGAGACAGGGAGGGGGAGCCCGGGAAGGCGAGATTAATAATCTCCAGCTATTTATGAGAGTTCTTGGAGCCTCAGGGAGCCAGCAGCAGGGGCAGGTGGGATTGCAGGACCAGGCTCAAGCTAAGGAGAAGCTGGGGGAGAGAGCGTGCCACCGCTGAAGTCCCAGACTGGCGGCTCGTCCCTGAGGCTGGAATGTTTTGTGGATTTGTTTTGTTTGGACTACACAGTACTTTTTTTTTAAAAAAAAAATGTTTGTTTTGTTTTAAACTAGAACTTAAATGACTTTATATGGAGAACTGTATCCCTCACCCTAGTCCTTGCCCTTCCGTTTGATCTTTTGTGCACTGAATGACAAAGTCCAGACTTTGTTGTGTTCAATGAAACCCCAGAAGGCGTGGGAAAAAAGTCTGAGACTTAATGAGCAAGGTCACTGTAAGGACCACAAGTGGTGGGAACAAGGTGTGTAAAGGTCAGAAATATAGATGTAGACGAAGATGCAGTGTCAGCCATGTTGATAGTCTAGCAGTAAGGGCAGAGCGTGGTGTGGTGCTCCATAGTTGTGTGCTCAGAACTTAAGAGCACACAGCCTGAGTTCCATCTCCAGGCACACACACACCACACATGCACACGCAGAGAGAGAGAGAGAGAGAGAGAGAGAGAGAGAGAGAGAGAGAGAGAGAGAGAGATATTGAGAGATTTTCAGACTGAGACAGGAGGATCAGGAATTGGAGACAATGTAGCAAAGCCTTGTCCCAAGAAGGAAAAAAAAATAAGGTCAAATTTAGCATTAGAATAGGTTAAATTAAATAAGACCTTAGCTCAAAGTATATGTGTTGGGGTGGGTGGGCGCCCGGGCCCCGGCGGGTCGGTGGGTGGGTGGGTGGTGGCTCACCAGTTAAGAGCAGCACTGGTTGCTCTTGTAGAACCTGGGTTCAGTTCCCAGCACCAACATGGTGGCTCACAACCGTCCGTAATTCCAGTTCCAGAGGCCCTCATGCCCTCATCTGACCTTTGGAAGCACCCGGCACTTCCCTAATGAATGTACCTGCATGCAGGCAAAACACTCATACACACAAAATAAGTCTTTTTTAAAAAAATAAAATTATGATCTGATAAAGTCTGGGGTGAAGAAGAATGTGGATAAAAGCCAGATATGTGTATACATATATGTATATGTGTACATATGTATGTGTGTACATATGTATGGACACACACATAAAATTTATGTGAAGAAAATTATAAACCAGCTGGATGGTGGTGTTGCATGCATTTAGTCCCAGCTCGTGAGAGGCAGAGACGGATCTTTGTGAGTTTGAGGCTGCCTGGTCTACAGAATGAGTTCCAGGACAGCCAGGGCTACACAGAGAAACCCTGTCTTAAAAAACAAAACAAACGAATGAACCAAAGAAAGAAAGAGAGAAAGAAAGAAAGAAAGAAAGAAAGAGAGAGAGAGAGAAAGGAAATTATAAACCCCTTGTTTAAGATAGAGTCTCATATAGCTCAGGCTAGCCTTGAACTCCCTATGTAACTGAAGCTAACCTGGACCTCTTGATGCCCTACTTCAACCCCCCAGTGCTAGGATGACAAGAATGTGTCCCTACATGTAGCTAAACCTTTTTGAAAATGATTTCAACATGGAGGCCCACACTGTGCTAAGCACCAGAGCGTATTTTTATTTTTGTTGTTTCTAGAGGGAGGGAAAGAGGGATGGAGGGACAGAGAGAGGGAGGGAGAGAGATTGGTCGACAGGGTCAAGGGGCCATGCAGAGGAGAGAGATGTACTTTAATGTGTGCTGACATGGTGGCAGAAGAGAGAGTCCCTCAGGACACCTCCCCTCCCCCCATCTATCCTTCCCTGCCTCACTGGGTCAGTGAGAAGATAAGCTACATTTTTTTAAATTCTTAACGTTTATTAGCCAGACATGATGGCACACACTTTTAATCCCAGCACTTGAGAGACAGAGGCAGATGGAGCTCTGTGAGGCTAGCCTGATCTACATATTCTAGGACAGCCAGGGCTGTGTAGAGAGACCATGTCTCAGGTTTTTTTTTTAATTTTTTAAAAATTTTTGTTTAGATGGATGTTTTGCCTGCATACAAGTGTGTGTGCATGTGTGCATGTGTATGTGTGTGTGTGTATGCACCACATACGTGCCTGTCTACAGAGGTTAGACAAGAGCATTGGGTCCTCTGAAACTGGCGTTACAAATGGTTGTGAGCCACCATCTTGCCAAGGATCCCTGGGTCTTCTATGAGAGCAGCAGTCAGTGCTCTTAACTGCTGAGTCATCTCTCTAGCCCAATAAGCTATTTTAAATATTTTAATTTGTTTATGTGTATGTGCAAACATGTGTTCAAACGTGTGTGGATGCACGTGTACCATTAAACACCCGCAGAGGTTTGAGAATAACTGAGTGGAGTTGGCTCTCTTTCCACCTTTGCCTGGGATCTGAACATGGAACTCACGGGCTTATGTGGTAAGCGCCTTTACCTCCTAAGCTGTCTTGCCAGCCCCCAGAACACATTTTTTTTTTTAAATCTTTCCTTTTAGATTTATTTTTATTTATTTTACGTATATGAGTGTTCTATCTTCATGTACACTCATGTGCCAGAAGAGGGCATCAGCCCCCATTATAGATGGTTGTGAGCCTGACCAAGCCAGCTCAGTCAGTCTGCAGGTTCTCCAGAGAGGGAGCGAGGATTAAAAAGAAAAAGACAATTAGACAACACTGCAGCATGACCCCAGCCTGTTCTGAGGCCGAAGTGAATTTATTTTTTCCCAGTCTGCTCTTATACCATTTTAAGTACATGCAAATAATAAGGTTGGTTCTAGCTTAAGGCACAAAGAAGGCAAAAACCACAACTAGTCAAGGAACAAACAAGGCAATAAACAAAATCCCATGATCAATATTTCTAGGGGCTTATCAGGATGACCAAGATATTTGAGCCTACTTCCCTGTCCTAGCCCAAAGTCAGATTCCTGCCTGAGCTTACTTCTATGTCCTGGCCCAACGTCAAATTCCTGCCAAGTTTCTAAAATCAGCCCCAAAAGCTCTCCAGTTGCTGGGAATTGAACTCAGGACCTCTGGAAGAGCAGCCAGTGCTTTTCACTGCTGAGCTATCTCTCCAGCCCCCACCCTACCCCTGCTCCCCAGAACACGTTTTTAGTGATGAAAGCATGGGCTTCATCCATGACATAAGACAAGACTTTTGTCTTAAAACAGTGGAGTGGGCTAGGGAAGTGGCCCAGTTAGAGGACCCAAGTCTCAGTCCCCAGAGCCCGTGCTGAAGCAGACAAACAACTGGGCGTGCTGGCCCACACCTTCAGTTCTAGTGTTAAGGATGTGGAGAGGTCCATCTCTGTGGGTTCTGATGTCCACAAAGAGAGTTCCAAAGCCAGCTACAGAGTAAGACACACCACACACACACATACACACCACACCATACACACACACACCACACA
>NW_021604614.1:1562980-1566891 GCF_004785775.1 Grammomys surdaster
TTTTTTTTTTTTTTTTTTTTTGAGGCAGTGTCTCACTATGCAGCCTTGACTGGCCTTGAGCCCACAGAGATCCAGCTGCTTCTGCTTTCCAGGTGCTGACATGAAAGCTGTGTGCTACTTCATTATTCTGAAATTTAGTCTTGGACAAGTTCTCAAGGCAAGGCCAGAAGGCAGCCAGACATTTTGCAGAATTATCAATACTGTTCTCCCCTGAAACCATGTGATCTGGGTCTCCACTCTCAACCCGACTTTCTGGTCTTTTTTTTTTTTTTAAGATTTATTTATGAATATGAGTTCACTGTCGCTGTCTCCAGACACAGTTGAAGTGGGCATCAGGTCTCATTACAGATGGCTGTGAGCCACCATGTGGTTGCTGGAAATTGAACTCAGGACCTCTGGAAGAGCAGTCAGCAGTCAGTGCTCTTACTTGCTGAGCTATCCCTCCAGCTCAACCCTACTTTCAAGTTCCTTCTGGGACGGCCCTCTGCGCTCTGCTGATAGCATCTAGCCACTTTTCTACTGCAGATTCCAAAACCTTCCTGTTCCTTCCAAACCAACCCAGTCACGTTCTTCACAGCAGCACACTTTCCTCCCAACCACTACCGTAGTCTGACCTCTCCTGATGTACTAAAACACTGACCAGAAGCAACTTAGGGGAGGGGGCAGTTTATTTGGCTTACAGGTTATAGCCCTTCACTGAAGGAATCTAAGACAGAAATTTAAGGCAAGAACTTGGACCCAGGAGCTGAAGCAGAGACCATGAAGGAATTCTGCTTACTGTCTTGTAGCTCAACCTTCTCAGCTACCTTTCTTTTCCCCCTCCTCCTCTTCCTCCTCCTCCTCCTCCTCCTCTTCGTCTTCCTCCTCTTCCTTTTCCTCCTCTTCCTCCTCCTCTTCCTTTCCCCTTCCTCCCCCTCCTTTTCCTCTCCCCTCCTCCTCTTCTCCCCTCCTCCTCTTCTTCCTTCCTCCTCCTCCTCCTCCTCTTCCTCCTCTCCTCTCCTTCCCCTTCTCCCCCTCCCCTCTCCTCTCCTCTCCCTCCTCCCCTATCCTCTCCTCTCCCTCCTTCCCATCCTCCCCTCCTCCTTCCCCCGTTCTCCCTCCTCCTCCTCCTCTTGGTAAGATTTATCCTTATTATTTTTAGTTATGTATAGCTTTGTGTGTCTGCATGTGGATATATACACATGAGCACAGGTAGCCTTAGAGGTCTTGGATCCCCAGAACTGGAGTTACTGATGGGTGTGAACCACCATGTGGATGCTGGGAATGGAACTCCGGTTCTCTGGAAGAGCATCAAGTGCTCTTAAACATTGAACCATCTCTCCAGCCTGCTCAGCCACCTTTCATATACAGCCCAGGCTCACTTGCACAGGAATGACACCGTCCACAGTGGCCTGGGCCCTCTCACATTCATCAGCAGAGAAGGAAATGTCCCACAGACATGCCCACAGGCTGGGCCGAGGGAGGCAGTTCTTTACCCTTCTTCCTAGATATGTGTAAGCTTGTGTCAAGGTGACAGAATCTAAGACAGTACCCTTGGATACTTTCCTCTATCGGTCTCCACCCCAACCCCTTTTCTTTGAGATAGAATCTCACTGTGTCTCCCTGGCTGTCCTGGAGCTCACTATGTAAGCCAGGCTAGCCGTAAACTCACAGAAATCAGCCTCCCTTTAAAAAATGTTTAATACCAAGTGCTGGCATTAAAAATGTGTGCCACCCTGTGTGGCCTTCCATCAAACTTCTCTGAAGCAGGGTGTCCCACTGAACTTGTAGCTCACCAGTATAGCCAGGCTGGTTGGCCAGTGTTCCCCAGGCATCCTCCTGCCTCTGCCTCGCTGGTGCTGGGTTTGCAGTGTGCTGCCGTCCCTGGCTGCTTATATAAGTGCTAGGAATGCAAATTCAGATTTTCGTGCTTGCATGGCAGGCATTTTACCAATGGAGCCATCTTCCCCAGCCCCAACCTAAAAGTTGATCATTGCCAAGTGGTGTTGGCGCACGCCTTTAATCCTAGCACGTGAGAGGCAGAGGCAGGTGGATCTCTGAGTTTGAGGCCAGCCTGGTCTACAGAGTGAATTCTAGGACAGCCAGGGCTACACAGAGAAACCCTGTACCAAAAACTAAACCCACTGCCCCCCCCCCCAGCTGATTATTAGCCATTTTTCACGGGTGTGTTTAGTGACACTTCTGTAATCCGACCCAGTCTGGCCTGGATGTTACCATGTCCTGGAGGGTAGCCTTACACATACAGCCCTCCTCCTTTCTTAGGCTCCCAAGTGCTGGAATGGCAGGTTATGGGCTGTCACACCCGGCTTCAGGTGTGTTGCCATGACAACCCTCAGCTTTATTTTTGTGATTTCTTCGTAAAATCACAGAGGTGATCAATAGCCATGCTCTATGGAGACTGACTACCCCAGAGCCAAGACAGCCCGAGTCCACATTCGTGCTGTATATGGAGATATAGAGAGATATACATAATGATTTCTTTATTTTAAATTACATTCTTTTTTTTTAAGATTTATTTATTTAACACAAGTACACTCACTGTCCTTGTCTTCAGACACAGCAGAAGAGGGCATCAGATCCCAGTACAGATGGCTGTGAGCCACCATGTGGTTGCTGGGAATTGAACTCAGGACCTCTGGAAGAGCAGCCAGTGCTCTTAACCACTGAGCCATCTCTCCAGCCCCATACACAGTGATTTCTATGTGTGCATAAATACACCTGCTATGTATGAGTGTGTGTGTGTGCGTGCATGCATGATGTGTGGTGTGTACATGTGTGTTCACGTGCCTGCGCGTGTGTGTGTGTGTGTGTGTGGTGTGTGTGATGTGTGTTTTAAGTATGTGTGTGTTCACGTGTGTGTCTGTGTCTGGTGTGTGGGAATGTAAGTGCATATATGTGCGTGTAGTGTGGATATGGTGAAGCAGACGTGTGACTCTTCCTTCTTTGGGAATTTGTCTTGCGTGTCTGTTTCCCCATCATCCTGCTGAGATCATCTGCGGGCTGTGCACAATGAAGACAGGGCTCCCCAGCACGGCTGCCGTGTGAAATTAAACCAGAGGACTTCAGGGAGAACAAAGGGGGCCTTGAGAAGAGTCCCAGCTTGCTGGTTGGCAGATGACAGCACCTGTCCTCCGCTTGTCATCCAAGTCAGGCACCATGAGGCCACTCGATGTGGCTACTCTGTGCTGCCAGTTCTGGGGCACATCTGTGATCTGAAGGTTGCTGTTGGGACTGGAGCTGGAGGCCTGGAATATGGTGATACATTCTTGTCCGTTTGAGGACTTGGTTCAGCTGTCTCTGGGTGAGGATCAGAGGCCACTGAGCAAGGCAGCTGTTGTTGGGCCACAGGGCCAGAGCCATGACAACAGGATCAAGGTTTATTTGCATGGAAGTCCTGATGGGTGGGAATTTGTGTCCTCAGTACCCTCATCCAGTGGGACATCGGCAAGCAGATCTCTCCTCAATTTGGCTTCCAGGCTGCCTTTGGCTACCTTCCAGGAACCTCAGCCCTGCAGGGGCTGAACTAGTTCCATGTCTACAGATGCAGCTCTGGGACTTCCAGATGATGTCTGCTTGTTCTGGGTAGATGCTGGGATCCGAGAGCTTTCTGGCCATTTAATGCAACCAGGGTCTCCACTTCTCCCCACAGTAAGCTGTCTTGCCTGAGGGTGACTCCAGAGGGGACATTTCCTCTCCTGGATTGTGCAGACCATGGGGCACTTGTATTGTGGGAAGGTGGGTGACTTAGTGGGGTCAGAGACTGACAGCAAGCCCTGTCTTTGCTCACTGTTTAGTGGAGAGAGATTCGGGAACAATTAGAATAGCCGTGTGGAAGTGTGGAGGGGACAGTATGAGACCTTAACAGTGTGTGTGTGTGTGTGTGTGTGTGTGTGTGTGAGAGAGAGAGAGAG
>NW_021604614.1:1566991-1595981 GCF_004785775.1 Grammomys surdaster
TGATTGATTGATTGATAGGATCTCACTATGTAGCCTTGGCTTGGAGCTCTGTGTAGACTAGGTTGGCCTCAAACTCTGCTTGCTGAGTGCTGAGATTTATCCCCAATGCCCAGATATTTTAAAAATATACAGAAAACTGAAGAGCTTTGTGTTTAGGAAAACTAGATTCCTTTCCTCCAGCAAGGTAAAGAGGAAGGGGCTGGAGAGGTGGCTCAGTGGTTAGGAGTGCTTGCTACCCTTACCAAGGATCCTGGTTCGGTTCCCTGTACCCACATAGCAACTCACAACTGTCTGAAACTGTCTGAAATACTTGAAAGGATCCCATGCCCTCTTCTGGCCTCCTAGGGTACTGCATGCTTGTGGTGGAGGCAAATACTCATATACATACATTTAATACAAATGTATACATACATACAAATACTCATAAATAAATACATTTTTTAAAGATAAAGGAAAGATACGGGCAAGAGAATTCAAATAAATCCATTTGGATGTTATTAAAAGTGTGGGGTTGCCGGGCAGTGGTGGCGCACGCCTTTAATCCCAGCACTTGGGAGGCAGAAGCAGGTGGATTTCTGAGTTCGAGAGTTCGAGGCTAGCCTGGTCTACAGAGTGAGTTCCAGGACAGCCAGGGCTACACAGAGAAACCCTGTCTCGAAAAACCAAAAAAAAAAAAAAAAAAAAAAAGTGTGGGGTTGGCTGGAGAGATGGCTCAGCAATTGAGAGCACCGACTGCTCTTCCAGAGGTTCTGAGTTCAGTTCCCAGCAACCACATGGTGGCTCACAACCATCTGTAATGGGATCTGATACCCTCTTCTCATGTATCTAAAGACAGCTACAGTATGCTCATATTACTTTTTAAAAAGTGTAGGGCTGAGGATATTGCTCAGTGGGTAGAGCACTTGCCCAGCTTACACAAAGCCATATATTCATTCCCCAGCACGGCATAAACCATACATATGTACTGCTCTTCCAGAGTCCCAGAATTCAGTATCCAGGACCTCTCTCAGGAGGCTCACAACTACTTCAGCTTCAGGGGCTCCAGCGCCCTCTTCTGGACTCCATGGCACCTACACTCGTGCACAAACTGCGTTCACACATATACACATAAATAAAAATATTTCAAAAACAAATAGTTCTGCTTCCATCTAGGACGTGAGGGCGGATCATTCAGCAGAAACGGTACTTCTCTTTATCTACCGTATACATATAGTTGGGGGAAATGGTACGTCCATTTATATGTAGTTGGGAAATAGAAAAACCAGTGTGTGTTGGTTTGTATACACACATTGGATACGCGGTATAAAAACATGTGGAGAAATGATAAACAACACGTTCAAGATCATGGTCACAGCTGGGTGTGGTGGCACACACCTGTAATCCCAGCTCTCGGGGCGCTTGCAGTCGGAGGATCATGAGTTAAGGCCAGTTTGTGCTACAGACTGAGACCTTCTCTCAAAACACAAAAGGAAACAACAGCAGAAAGAGAACAGTCCCATTTGAGGTGTTGATGTAACAGTAAAGAGAGCCGGGCGGTGGTGGCGCATGCCTTTAATCCCAGCACTTGGGAGGCAGAGGCAGGCGGATTTCTGAGTTCGAGGCTAGCCTGGTCTACCGAGTGAGTTCCAGGACAGCCAGGGCTACACAGAGAAACCCTGTCTCAAACCCGCCCCCCCCCCCCAAAAAAAAAAAAAAAAACAGTGAAGAGTCAGAGGAGCTTCACAGATAGCTCAGCTCTGTGGAACAGGGCAGGATGTTAAATTTGGCTTGTTTTTAGATTCTATTTATTTTAAATTACGTGTCTGCATCCCTCTGAGTGTATGTGTGCACGTGAGTACAGGTAACCAGTGGAGACCAGAAGAAGGTGTTGGATCCCCTGGAGCTGGAGTTACAGGCAGTTGTGTGATAAGGGTACAGTGACCTGAACTCAGGTCCTCGGCCAGCACCGTGCTGCTCTTAACCTCTGAGCCATCTCCCCAGTCCTCAGATGTTAGGATTTGATGCTGATACTTTGGGTTAGAGATACAGCTAGCTCCGATGGTAGTGTGCCTACCACCATGTCTGCAGCCCCAGGGTTCAGCCCTAGGCCAGCATAACCAGCCGCGGTAGCGTAAGCCTGTGATTCCAGCACTCAGGAAGTGGAGGCAGGAAGATCAGAAGTTCAAGGTTATCCTTGGTTACTTGAGATTGTCAAAAGAAAAAGAAAGTAACAAAGAAAGAAAGAAAGACAAATTAAGGAAGGACTCAGAGCAGCTGAAGCAGAGGAATGGGGTGCAGGAAGGCTGGAGGATGCAGTTGCAGGGACTGGAATCATTTAAAAAAATTATCACGTTTTCATTTAATTTTTTGGACCATGGGTAGAGTGGAATTTGTATATACCACTGCCCGGCACGTGGGTCCTGGGATTGAACTCCGGTCATCAGACTTGGCAGCAGGCACCTTTACCTGCTGAGCTAGCTCTTCAGCCCTGGGATTAAAAGCTCTGGCACATGCCAGGTGCAATGATACATGCCTTGAATCCCAGTACTCAGCAAGTAGAAGCCAGTGGATCTTTTTGACTTTGAGGCCATCCTGGTCTACATGGCAAGTTGCAGGACAGAAGCAAGCTCTGACACAGAGTCTTGGAATTCAGAAGGAGACAAATGTGCATGTGCTCAGTCATAGGAGTGTCTTTCTATTGTATGTGCCCATGGCCAGGACGGTGAGCTCTCCTCTCAGCTGCTTCTCTCGGAGACTCTGCAAACAGCACACCGCCAGCTGCATGTTGAAGGTTTCTGCTCAACGCACATGCAGTTTCTCTGCAAAGCGCAGGAGATTTATAGTTCTAGAAGACTCGGTCTAATCATTAGCCAACTACTAGGTTAATGCAGGAAAGACGTCACTAGCTACACATGACCTGGAACCCAGACTTTCCTTAGTGACTGGGAAAGTCATTAAGGAAATAGCAGCTGAAATATGAAGCCCTTCCCAGAGGGCAGAGCTTGGTTTCGGGGTTGCTGATGAAATGCCTGGGTTTTAACAGCAAGTATAAGCCATGCAGAGAAACCACGGGAGAAGGGCAGCTGAGATGGCTCAGGAGGCAAAGGTGCTTGCTTCATGACATAGCTCCATCCAGAGAACTCATGTGAAGGGGAAAGGAGAGAATTAACTCCTGAGACTTGTCCTCTGATCTCCACATGTGTACTATGGCACACACGTGAGTGTACACATGCACACACATGCTCACATGCAGTTATTTTAAAAGACCCTGTCCCCAATGAAGCCTAAAAGTTCAAATGACTTGACAACTACTTTGAATTGGCTGTTTAATTTAAGGATTGATTGGTTTTGAGACAGTATCTCCTATAGCCCAGGCTAGCCTTGAGCACATTAGGTAGCTAAAGATGACCTTGAGTTTCTGATATTCCTGCTTCTGCCTCAGGGCTGGGATTGTGTGTGTGGGGGGTATGTGTGTGTGTGTGTGTATGTGTGTGTGTGTGTGTGTGTGTGTGTGTGTTTGTGTGTAGAGCCTGTGGCATCAGACATGCCAGACTACCAACTAAGTTATGTCCATACTGGCATTTTTTGTCTCTGTTTGTTTGGACAGGGTCACCATGTGTAATGTAGATCAGGCTGCCCTGAGATCTCTCATCTTTGTCCTGTTGAGTGCTGGGATTAAAAGGTGAGAGTGTGCCATTACATCTGACCCCAAATCGACTATTTAAAGTATTTAAAATAGCCAATTTGGGAGTTGGCATGTGTTTCTTATGAAATCAAACTGACTGAGTAGTCTAGAATTGACGTTGTATTTTGCAACTGAAATTTAACTGTGACTTGGGACGGCGCCAAGGCATTTGCCACGCGTAAGACAAGACTCAGCACAATCTAAATGAATTTTAGAGTCTTTGCATTTGAGATCTTACTCAGCCTCTCTGACAGCCTTACAAAGTGAATTTTGATGTCTTTTTGTTTTTTAAAAGTGTGTGTATATGTATACACACATATAAAAGTATATATGTATATATTAAATATATTTACACATTATATATACCCACTATGTATGTTTATACATATATACACACACATACATCCACTTGTTCATTCATACATACATACATACATGCATGCCTGCATTCTCTCTTTCCATCATGTGGGTGAAGGGATTGAACCCAGGTCCTCAGGCCTAGTGGCAAGCACCTTTACTTGGTGAGCCGTCTCAATGGCCTAAATTGTTTTGTTTCCATGCTGGGATTTATGCACAGAGCTAGAGGGGTCTTGGTGGTTAGCCTTTCCCTCAGTAGCCTGAACTCACACCTCAGAGCCCTCACTTTCCTCCCATCATTATCTGTGAAGTAAGTGGAAAACTTTGGGTTTATTCCAGAGCAGGTTGGCAAGGCGCCATGATTTCCAGAAAGTCTATTTTATAGCCTGCCTATGATACTTGCCCGTTCCTGTGTCTATTTAAATAATGTTTTACCATTAATCATATTAATTTTAGAAAAGCTATTTCAGAAACAGTTTCAAAAATTGCCACGGTTACCAGTTTAAAGTCTTTCTTTCCAGCGTCTGCCTATAAATACCCTGCCTATAGATACAGCTGCACTCATGCATATGCACGCACGTATATATTCATACCGCTGTATGAGCTTGTACTCACACTCTATAAATGGGTTTCTAGTCTGCTTCCTCGCCTCCTGAGGTATTGTGAGGCTCAGAATAGCATCACGGTGAAGGGTAATTGGGCCTCGGAGCCAGAGCGCAACACCCTGTTCATTGCGCACCTTTGGGAATTATTAAACCCCTTGGTAGCTGGGTTTTTTTTTCCTGATCCTAGCAGATCTCTGCTGTTCTCCCCCCGCCCTCTCCATTTTTTTCTATGTGTATGGGGGGAGGGGTACATGTTGGATGTAGAGGTCAAAGGACAGCTTAGGGGGTTGGTTCTCTCCTTCTGCCATATGGGTTCTGGATATAAAACTCAGGTCCTCAGGCTTAGTGGCAAACACTCTTGCTCGCTGTGTCATCTCACTGGCCCCAGTGACCTCTCTGTTCTTAGGGTCAGAAGCTGCTCCTTGTCTGTTTCTCCTACAGGCCAGCAGGCTTCTTTGTCTTCAAACTATCTTTTCTTTGTTTCTTTGTTCCTCTCTTCCTTCCTTTCCTCCCCCTCTTCCTCTTTTTCTCTTCCTCTTCCTGCTCATATAGATCCTCTCTCTCTTTCAAAAAAAAAGCAAAAATCAAAAAATAAAATAAAAAATAAACCTACCATGTGGGGGACCATGGAAGTGGCTCAGATAAGTCACCTGCCATGATGATGGAAGGAGAGAGTGAGCGTTCTCCACAGAGTTGTCCTCTGACCTCCACTTGAGTGCCGTGCTCCTGTGTGCACAAGTGCGTGCACACACACACCTAAACAAGTCCATGTTTTGAACAAACTATAACAAGGCTGTTGATTGGGTTAAGTTGGAAGAAAGGGAGGAGATATCAGGAATAGGTTGGGATCAAGTTTACTCCCCTCTTCTGCACATGTGGCATGGTGTCAGATGCATGATGGGACTGGGCAGTTTTGCAAAACTAACAATATGAAAATGTTGGTAGCCAGGCAATGGTGGCGCACGCCTTTAATCCCAGCACTTGGGAGGCAGAGGCAGGCGGATTTCTGAGTTTGAGGCCAGCCTGGTCTACAGAGTGAGTTCCAGGACAGCCAGGGCTACACAGAGAAACCCTGTCTCGAAAAACCAAAAAAAAAAGAAAGAAAGAAAGAAAAAAGAAAAAGAAAGAAAGAAAGAAAGAAAGAAAGAAAGAAAGAAAGAAAATGTTGGTAAAATGAAGCTAAGTGACAGCCATCATCTGGGTCAGACTTGTTGGTCCCAGCTGGTTTTGAGTGGTCTTGCATTGTTACCACTTGAGCAGTCACAGGATGCCCTACCATGATGCAGGACACTGATTGGCACAGCCTGGAGTCATCAAGACATTTTCCCACTATGGCAGTGAGCCTACTTCTCCTCATCACTCACCCACTCCTTGCCATCCATGATGATTAGTAGATTGGTAGACCCTAGACTCAACTGTTACTCTGGACATGCCTGTTGATTGCAGAAATTGGGATTGAGAAGACTGGCCCACTCTGGGCAGCACCAATCCCTAGCCGGGATCCTTGATCCTTGACTGTATGAATAGACAAAAGATCTGAGTGGCAGCATGCATTCACCACTCTGCTTCCTAAGAATGTGTTTCAAGCCCTGCTATCTTGACACTGCTTCCACATGGACTGTGCCCTGAATCCAAAGAAACCCTTTCTCCTCTAAGTTGTTTTTGTCACAGTGACTTGTTACAGCATCAAGAAGAGAAAGTGGGACA
Source organism: Grammomys surdaster (assembly GCF_004785775.1). Taxonomy (NCBI): domain Eukaryota; kingdom Metazoa; phylum Chordata; class Mammalia; order Rodentia; family Muridae; genus Grammomys; species Grammomys surdaster. Next base: position 1,573,325 of record NW_021604614.1, read on the forward strand.
CTATCTTAAAAAATTTCTCAGCTGGGCGGTGGTGGCACACGTCTTTAATCCCAGCACTTGGGAGGCAGAGGCAGGTGGATTTCTGAGTTGAAGGCCAGCCTGGTCTACAGAGTGAGTTCCAGGACAGCCAGGGCTACACAGAGAAAACCTGTCTCAAAAAAAAAAAAAAAAAAAAAAGAAAAAGAAAAAGAAAAAAATTCTCCCACAGTCGCTTTTCAGGAGCCCTTTTCTCTCTGATCTTCCTTCCTTCCTCATTCCCCTCCTGCTTCTTAGTATCGGTTGGGAGGAGACCTTCCAGTGTGGGGCTCTTCTCCATTTCTGATTTACATAACTAGAAATTTAGGGGAAAAAAATCCCTGCTACTCCTGGAGCCTCCAAGGACTAGACTTGGCCACCTTCCTGGACCTAGAATTAAATAAATGGAGGTGAAAAGCAAAGAGAAGATCGTCAGTTGGTACGTAGTGGAAAGAGAGGAGATAAAAGGGTCTGTTGGCCAGTGAGCTCCAGATGGTTGCCACCCACCCAGCTCCAGAGTTACGGATGTGTCCGGCTTTTAAATGTTTGCTAGAGATCATAACTAGGGTCCTGGTGCCTTCAAAGCAAGCACTTTTCCTACCGACGGAACCATCTCTCCAGCCCCCAGAGCTGAGGCAACTACTGAATTCCTGTTATAATTCATGGCTGCATGGTGTCATTACACAGTCCTCTCTGAGTCCCCTTCTCCCTCTAAGCCTGGGTCACCTCCTCATTCTCTCCTCAAGCCCTCTTTCTGTCACCCATCCTCCACCACCAGGGTCCATCCTCCTAGGTCCTCCACCCACTCCCACATGCAAATGTTCCCTTCTTTAGAAGCCTTACTGCCTTCTCTGGAATTTTCCATCTCCCAAGGAGCTTCCTGTGGTTCTCCACCCATCTCCTCCATCACTCATCCAGGGGAGGTGAACAAAACTTACAGTGTTTTTCCTCCCTCCCTCCCTGACTTCTTGTGTTTCAGGGTGTGACCAACACTTCCTTACTGTAGGGCTGTCTGTCCCATAAATATGTCTTAAATATGTCTGACGCTGGAAGCTTGAACCAACAACATCTGCCTACTCGGGTTGAACCAGACTTCTTTCTTGCCCCAGGCAAGGCACTCTGGCGTTTGCAGAGACCCCCACATGCTACTATGAGCTATAACCCCTCCCACCATAGTCAACCGTATCCTCTCCTCCAATTCCATTCCTTCCTCCCTGCCCCACCCTGTACCCCATCCCGTATCCACCCCTGTGCCTTCAGTATTTGGAGCAAACGGTAATCTGCAAGACCGTGATACTACAGGATCCCCCTTAAACAACCAGTATCCCATTCATAAAACTCTTCTGTTTGATGGCAGAAATGAGAGAGAAGAATCCTTCAGTGGAGTGCCGGGGATGTGGCTCAGTGGTGCTGTCTTGCCTAGCCTGTGAAAAGCTCTTGATTTTACACCCCCCATACCCTAAATAAATAAAAGGGAATAAAAAAAATTGGAGCAATTAATGGAACCTGAGGGAGGGAGAGACATTTCCTCCTGTAGTGTAGACACTAGTAAGCTACCCACACTCCACCCTTCACCCATCCCTGTAAGCAACGGAGTTAAAATAAATCACTGGATGAGCGAAAGGGGAGGGAGGAGGCTTGCAGGTAAAAGGAGGAAAGGTGGTTAGTTTAGCAGAGCAAGGGGGAGGGGGAGATGGACAAGAGAGGGTTACGGGGGTGAACATGACCAGCGTACATTCTACAGATAGAAGAAAATAGCATATATATGAAACCTGTTGTTGCAGGGTGTGGTGGCTCACAGGCAGGTGACTCTGAGTCTGATGCCAGGCCGGTCTAAATAGACAGTTCCAGGGCAGCCAAGGCTACGTAGCAAGACCCTATCTCATACCGATGAGCAGGGCGGGAGAAATGTCTCTGTGGTTAAGGTTACTCACATCTCTTCCAGAGGACTGAGGCCCCATCCCCAGCACCCATAGGATAGCTCACAATCATCTGAAATTCTAGTTTCAGGGGATCTGAATTCCTCTTCTGGCCTGTGAGTGCACCGGGCACGCATGTGGTACACAAACACATAGGCAAAACCTCATATATGTCAAATGAATAAAATCATAATTGGGCACGGTGGTACGTGCCTTTGATCCCAGTGCTTGGGAGGCAGAGGCAGGTGCATTATTTCATTGGGGCCAGAGGTCAGCCCCTCTACATGTGAGTTCCAGGCTATCTGGAGATCTACGTAGTGAAACAGTGTCTGGGGGCGGGTGGGGTGGGTAGAGAGAATGGCAAACAAAATAAACTCACTATTATAGATCATTAGGATATGCTAATAAAATACCTAAAAAGGGGGTGGGGATTAGCCCTTTCAGATGAGCAATAAAAGCATTGAGCGTTTGCTAAACAGAGTAACGCCCCGTAATCTTCACTGACTTTAGCTGACTTCATGACTTTTCTACCCCAGGCCTTCCGTGGCCTTTATTCTCATATTGTACCCAGTTCCACTGTGCTGTTTGCTTATTTCTTTTTAAGAACATTTATTTCTAAGCGCATTTATATCTTGCCTGCACGTGTGCCTGAGCGAGGGTCCCAGACCCTCTGGAACTGGAGCTACAGGTGGCTGTGAGCTGCCATGTGGGTGCTGGGAATTGAACCCAGGTTCTCTGGAAGAACAGCCGCTCTTAGCCGCTGAGCCATCTCTCCAACCCACTTCTTTATTGACTTAGATGGAGGCCATGCTATGTAGTCCAGGTTAGCCTCAAATACCTCTGTTCAAGGGTTCCTCCTGCTTCAGCTTCCCGGTCATCAGGACTGGAAGGTGTACCAGCTCTGCCTGGCTCCAGTCACATTTTTTTTTTTGTCATAGTTTAGAACTCAGGACCCCATGTGTGCAAGGCAAACACTTTGGCAGCTGAGCTATCTGCCCCAGTCCTCAATGAATACTGGGCTAGAGACACGACCCATCAGTTAAGAGCACTTGCTGCTCTTCCAAGAGGACCTGAGTTTGGTTTCTGGCACCTGTGTCGGGTTGCTCACAACTGCCTTTTACTCCAGCTCGAGGGGAACAAACCCCTTTGACGTTGGTGGGCACGTGCACACACGTGTGCACACCTCTCCCACGTACTCACAATTAAAAATAATAAAAAATAAATCTTGGCAATGATATCACTGGCTGTGCTAATTAGCATGTGTGGCGTTTAATTAAAAAGTCAGCTAGCTTATGAAATTCTAGCTTCATTAGAGAGTTTTATGAGTACTTTACACACATTCACTTTCAGTCTCAAAACAACCCTCAGAGGTAGCTATCACTGTCAGCTCTTTTTTGATGAGAAAGACTGAGGTGGCAGTGGAGACTCAAGGCTTCCAGTTTAAGTTTTTGTTTGTTTGTTTGTTTGTTTGTTTTTTAATATGTATGGTGTGATGGTTTGTATATGCTTGGCCCAGGGAGTGGCAGTATTAGGAGGTGTGGCCTTGTTGGAGTGAGTGTGTCAAGGTGGGTGTGGGCTTTAAGACTCTCATCCTAGCTACCTGGAAGTTAGTATTCTGCTAGCAGCCTTCAGGTGAAGATGTAGAACTCTCAGCTCCTCCTGCACCATGCCTGCCTGGATGCTGCCATGCTCCCACCTTGATGATAATGGACTGAACCTCTGAACCTGTAAGCCAGCTCCAATTAAATGTTGTCCTTATAAGAGTTGCCTTGGTCATGGTGTCTGCTCACAGCAGGAAAACCCTAACTTAAGACACATGGGTATTTTGCTTGCATGTACGTCTGCGCATCACGTACTTGCTCTGCCCACAGAAGCCAGAAGCACAATCGCATTAGACCTCTAGGAACTGGAGTTACAGACGGTTCTTAGCCACCATGAGGGTGCTGGGAAGTACGCCCCGGTCCTCTAGATGAGGAACCTGTACTCTTAATCACTGAGCCCTCTGTTCAGCTCCAGGGGCTTCTGGTTTACAGTCTTCTTGGTCTTTGAAACTATAGGATGTATTTCCTGTATGAGGGTCCTTAAAGACCCTATTACCTTTTCTCACCTCCCCTTCCCTCCTCCACCACACCCTTCCTATCCCCCCTCCGCTTCCATCCTCTCCCATCTTATCCTCCTCTTTCTTCCTTCCTTCCTCCCTCCCTCCCTCCCTCCCTCTCTCCCTCTCTCTTTCTTTTCCTCTCTCTCTCTCTCTTTTTCTTTCTTTCTCTCTCTCTTTTTCTTCCTTCCTTCCTTCCTTCCTTCCTTTCTTTCTTTCTTTCTTTCTTTCTTTCTTTCTTTCTTTCTTTCTTTCTTTCTTTCTTTCTTTCTTTCTCTCAGACAGGCTTTCATATAGCCCAGGCTAGCCTCAAACTGGCTATGTCCTTGAGGTCAACCTTGAGCTCTTAATCGTTAAACCTCCACCCCCCCAAGTGTGCACAGGTGTGCACCACCACACCAGACCTCTCTTTTTAAGACAAGGTGTCATTGTATAGCCTCGGCTGGATTCGAACCCAGCTGTCTTCCTGCCTCAGCCTCTTGACTGCTGGAATGGCAGCAGTCCTCCCTCCTCCTTTCCTCCTTTTCATGCAGGCCTGTGCTCCCAGCCGCTCCCAGCACGGTCTACCTGCAAGAGCAGCTGCATCTTGCTAAGTGGTTTTTGTACAGAGTCCATGTTGAGACTCTTAAAAAAAAAAAAAAAAGAAGCCCAGGGGCTGAACTTGAAGCTAAAAATAACCTAGGATCAATTTAGGGACGGGGCTTGTCTTCTTTCTATTCTCTCTCCCCCAGGGCCTGTGAATTGCTGCTGTTTGACGGCTGGGCTGGGCTGGCTTCCTGTAAAGATATAATAATATGGAATTACCCTGGCTGGTAGCCTCCCCAGGGCAAGGGTGCTCACACCGCAGCATCTCTGAGCTGGAGCCGCTGTCCTCTTTTGATCCACACTTGTACTCACGTATCTCTACCTCTGACATAACTGAGGCTGCTGTTATGGTCCACTATCAGCCAAGCAAGCAGGAGGATCACCCGTTCTAGGGTAGCCTGGACTAAATACTCACACCCTGTAAACAGATGAAATAGCTGGACAGAGGTATGATCCTGGACATTGCCTCTTAAGGAAGAGCCCTTGAAAAACTCTCTTAGAAGTTGCGGCTCATTGCTTCTGGGCTGGGCAACCAAGGAGCTTCAGGACTGCTGCCTGCCGGGAGGACCCCACTCAGGCTGAGGGCCAGGCAGGACCAAGGAGCGCCAACAGACTTGGGTCCTTGGCTGAGGTTTCCAGGCTGGTTGCTGACTAGGGGCTATGCTTGACTGGCTCCCAGCTCTCTCTGTGTATTTAATGTCCCCTTACCACTGCTGGCCACCCACATCCCACACAAGAAGACTTTCAAAACCCCACTTTTTTGCATCATAGAACCTGATGGTGTTAACATCAGAAGAACAGGCCTGTGCTGCTTCCCTGCGAGGTCTGCCTTGCAGGACTCTCAGGGGACGGAAAGGGCCTTTCCCAATAGCTTAGCCATTTGGAAATTGTCACCAAAGGCCTTGGCTGCCTATATTTTGGCATTATAAAGGTGCGAAAGAGATCTCTTAGGGGCAAAGAGTTTAGAGATCTTCATTTACAGCTTACACACAGTCTGTGATTAATGAATGGAAAATTCCAGGAGGAAACTTGGAAATTCCCATTGTAGGAGAAAGGGAAAAGGAAGTCCCACACATCCTCCTCTCCTGTACCCATTGGCTTCAGCCAAGAGCAGGTTAGGTTCCTGAGTCTTAGCTCTAGTTGTTGAGTTGTTCCTTGTGTGGGCTTTAAGTGCTGGGGGCATGGCTCAGTGGTAGAGCCCCTGCCTAGAATCCCCCAGTGAGGGGCTGGGGGCGTGGCTCAGTGGTAGAGCCCCTGCCTAGAATCCCCAGTGAGGGGCTGGGGGCGTGGCTCAGTGGTAGAGCCCCTGCCTAGAATCCCCCAGTGAGGGGCTGGGGGCGTGGCTCAGTGGTAGAGTCCCTGCCTAGAATCCCCCAGTGAGGGGCTGGGCGCGTGGCTCAGTGGTAGAGCCCCTGCCTAGAATCCTCCAGTGAGGGTCTGGGGCCGTGGCTCAGTGGTAGAGCCCTTGACGTGAATTCACTAGTATAGGGCTGGATTTTTATTCCTAGCACTGAAAAGAGGAAGAGAGAGAGAGAGAGAGAGAGAGAGAGAGAGAGAGAGAACACCAGAACATCCAAGAAAGCTTTTCTCCCAGCATTGACTGTATGTCACAATGTCCTGAAGTAACTCTAAAATGCTGGTGCCTAGTCTGTCCAGAAATATCAGAAACCCTTGGGTAGGACCAATGTCTCAAAAGACTGCAATGTAGAGGCCAATTTTTTTGTCCGGACTGGGATCCAGCGTTACCCTGAATGCCGTTTTCCTATGACCTTTGGATTTACTGAGGCCTGGAAGCCAAGCGGCATAGGCTTTATGAGCCGAGCATGGGGAAGGCGGACACAAGCGGATGCCTGGAGCTCAGCAGCCAGGCAGTCTAGCACCTTGTGAACCTCAGGCCAGTGAGAGACCTTGTCTCAAAAACTAAGGTAGGGGTCTGGCAGGGCAGCTCACACCTTCAGTTCCAGCGTTCAGGAGGCAGAGGGAGGCAGAGTTCTCTGTGAGTTCTAGGCCAGTTTGGGAAATATCATGAAACCGTGTCTCTAAATAGATACATAAAACAAAAATAAGGTGGACAGTTAGTTGTCTTAGGGTTTCTATTGCTGTGATGAAACACCATGACCAAAGCACTGGGGAGGAAAGCGTTCATTTGGCTCACACTTCCACATCACTGTTCATCACCAAAGGAAGTCAGGACAGGAACTCACACAAGGTGGAAACCTGGAGGCAGGAGCTGATGCAGAGGATGTGGAGGGGTGCTGACTGGCTTGCTCCTCATGACTTGCTCAGCCTGCTTTCTTTTAGAACCCGGGACCACCAGCCCAGGGGAATGGCCCCGCCCACACTGGGATGGGTCCTCCCATTGATCACTAATGAAGAAGATGCCCCACAGCTGGACTTTACGAAGGCTTTTTCTCAGTTGAGATTCCCTCCTCTCTGATTACCCTAGCTTATGACAAGTTGACAGAAAACTGGCCAGTGCAACATGGTTTGGCGAACAACACACAAGGTTAACTTCTGGCCTCCATATGCATGAACAACCCCCCCCCACACACACACACACATGCACCCTCCCCAAACATACAGACAAGAAAATATTGAGGCTGAGTCCTCTGGGTTAATACACACTATAGTGGAGACCAGAAGAGAGACACTTGGAATTCCTCAGCTGTCCCTCCTAGGAGCCAACCATCCCTTTGCCAGAGTAGGAGGCCATACTTCCAGACACAGTATGTCAATGACTGTGCCACTAGGTTCCTGGAGGCCCCAGACTGACCTTCACCATGATAGCTGAAGAGCACTTAACCTTTGCTGGCTCCGAGTGATGTTTCAATCCTCTTCTCAATACTCATTGATGCTGAAGCTCTCCCAGCCTTCCCTGGGGACAGCTCTGACATCCCCAGCTGGAGCCCAGAGAGTGCCCCCAGGACACACCTGTCTTTGCTGATGGCCTTGCTCCCAAAGAACAGACGAATTGTCAGCAGAATGTGATTGGAGACTTTCCTGGCCTGAGTTGACCAGTGGAGGCAGGGTGATAGATAGGGCCACACGGACACATCCTGGCATGCCACAGTGAGAGAGCATCCTCATCCCGTGGCAAAGTACGGCTACACAGACCTCATTGGTTTTCAATACCTGTAACTAGGCTTCTTTGTTTAATTGCTGGTGTTCTGTATGTGAACGTATCACACACGTATCTAGAGGCCAGAGTTCACTGACAGGCTGCTAATCTCAGCACTCCTGAGGCGGAGGCAGGAGCATCTCTATGAATTCGAGGTCAGTTTGGGCTACATGTCAATTTCCAGGACAGCCAGGGATATGTGTGTTTGTGTGTGTGTGTGTGTACATGTTTACACGTCCATGCTTCAGTGCTTTTGCAAGCCGGTTCTCTCCCTTTACCATGTGGGATCTGAGGAATCAAATTCAGGCCATCAGGTTTGGCAGCAAGTGACATTCCCCACTGAATGGTCCCCTGCCCTTCAGCTTGCTTTTTTGAGGCAAGGTCTCTCACTGAACTTGGAACTTCCTGAGTAGGTGGGACTCAGTCCACTGAGCCCCAGGGATCCTTCTGTCTCCACCTGCCCAGCTCCTGGATTACAGGCACGTGCTGCAGTACTGGACACTGGGTCTCATGTAGCCCAGGCTGTTCTCTAACTCACACTAGCTAAGAGGTGACTGTCAGAAGCCACCAAATCTTGAATGCTGGGATTATAGGCATACGCTGTGATGCCCTGTTTATGTGGTCCCAGGGATGGAACTCGGAGCTTCATGAGTGCTGGGCAAGCGCTCTATCAACGGAACTACGTCCTCAGCCCTGGAACTCCGTCTTTACTGAGCCGCCCTTGCCAGTACTTGGGTGCTGCCCTGCTAATGCCCTTGAGGGAGATTTGTGGAGTTTGCAGTCCTCTTTCCTGTTTGGTCCATTAGGCAAACAAAACACATATGGGGCTGTCCTTCCCTCAGATGATTGCTTGTGGCAGGTCACCAGGGGACCTGAGGCCCAGCACCTGCTGTGGGGTCAGCTCAGGACTCTGACCAGAACTACAGACTAGTGTCTGTCTTTTCAGGACCACAGAGGGTGACAAGCCAGGGAAGAGACATAGGCATTTGTCATTCTGAGTATGAGTCCAAGAAATCCAGGGACCAGCTGCCCCAAGAGCTGTTTAGCTCCACCCTCTTCCCTGCTATACGTGGTGACTAACCTTAACTGAATACGTGGTGAGGTTTAGAATCTTGTGTCTTGGGCCAGCAAGATGGCTGGGCTGGTAATTCAATCCCTGGGACACATGTTGTGGAAGGAGAAAAGTAACTTCTTCAGGTTATCCTTTGACCTTGACATATTCTCTCTGCCCTTCTCCCTTTCTCTCTCTGATATACACTGCACACACACACATGTGCGCACATGCACACACACACACACACGTCCACACACACAGACACAAACACACACAAATGAATTAAAATCTGCCAGGTGTGGTGGTGCACGCCTCTAATTCCCCAGCACAAGGGAGGTAGAGGCAAGCTTATCTCTTGAGTTTGAAGCCAGCCTGGACTCCGTGTAAAGTTCCGGGTCAGCCAGGGCTACACAGTGAGACCCTATCTCGAAATAAATAAATAAATAAATAAATAAATAATTAAATAATTAAATAAATAAAATATAATAAATAGAAATGTTGAGGTGTTTGCAGAGATGTCTAACTAGGGAGGAAAGACCGGCTCTGAATGCGGGCAGTAATATTTCACAGGTGGTTATGCAGGCCTTTCATCCCACACTTGGGCTGGCAGAGCTCTGTGAGGCCACCTGGTCTACAGAGCTAGGTCCAGGACAGCCAGGGTACACAGAGAAACCCTTTCTCAAAAAACAAACATACAAACAGGAAAGAAAACAAAAGAAAAGAAACAAAGAAAGAAATGAAGAAAAGAAAAAAGAGAAGGAAAGCGGACTGGGGACGTAAATCGGTGAGTACTTGCCTGGTTCACAAAGCTCCGAGTTCCGTCCTTGGCACCACACAACCTGGGCATGGTGGGAGGATCCCAGCACTCGGGAGGTGGAGGGAAAGGACCAGGAGTTGAAGGCTATCCTCAAGTGCATACCAATTTTGAGGGTCGCCTAAGTGACATGAGATGCTGTTTCAAAAAAAAGTCATACCCTGTGACTTTCCTCCAGCTGGGCCCCACCCTGCCTTTGGCCACCTTCCCTAATGGCATATTATGAATGCATTAAATGATTAATCCACTGATTAGGTCAGAGCCCTCAGGATCCATCTCTGGAGGCACCTCATAGACACACCCAGAGAGATCTTAACCAATCCCTAGGGTTATTTTTCTTATTCTTTCTCTCTTCCTTGCTTTTGTTTTCTTTGTTTTTCTTTTTTTTTTTTGGACAGGGTTTCTCTGTGTAACTCTGGCTGTCCTGGAACTCACTTTGTAGACCAGGGTGACCTCAAACTCACAGAGATCCATATGCCACCAGGCCCAGCTTTTTTAAAAGAAGATTTATTTTATAGCCGGTGCGGTGTCACGCACCTGTAGTTCCAGCACTCGGGAAGGAGAGACAGGCTTATCTCTGAGTTTGAAGCAGGACATCCAGGATTACACAGAGAAATCTTGTTTTTTGTTTTTTGTTTGTTTTTTTTTTTTTCTGGTTTTTCGAGACAGGGTTTCTCTGTGTAGCTCTGGCTGTCCTGGAACTCACTCTGTAGACCAGGCTAGCCTCGAACTCTCGAACTCAGAAATCCGCCTGCCTCTGCCTCCCAAGTGCTGGGATTAAAGGCGTGCGCCACCACCGCCCGGCTTGAGAAATCTTGTTTTAACAAACAAACAAACAACAAAGACTTACTGTATTATTTTATTTGTGTGTGTCTGTGCCATACATGTGTGTGCAGTGTGCAGGTGTTCACAGAGGCCAGAAAGGGGCGCAGATCCCCTGGAGCTGGAGTTCGTGGTACTTGTGAGCCAGTTGTTGTGGGTGCTTCACACTTCACACTCCACACTCCCGACAGAGCAGCGGCGAATGCCGCTAACCGCCGAGCTCTCTGCTCTTCCCTTACCCTTTCCTCTGTATCACCATCTCTTCCTTCTTTCCTAACTTTATATTTATGTAACTTGTTCTTGTGTGTCGTTTATACGCTGTGGCACCCGTGTGAGGATCAGAAGACAACTTTTCAGAGTCTGTTCTCTTCTTTTACCTACCCACGGGCTCCAGGGATCGAATTCAGCTTGCCAAGCCTTTCCAGGCAAGAGCCTTTATGTGATGGGCCATCTCTCCAACCTAGGTTGAATGTTTTGAAAAAAAAAAAAATGCCTCTAGTAGCCCAGGCTGAACTTAAACTCACTACGTAGCCAAAGATGATCTTGAATTTCTAATCCCCCTGCCTCTGCCTCCGGAGAGCTAGGATTACAGATATGTTCTACAATGCTGGGTTTATGTGACACCAGGATGGGCTTCATGCGTGCTAGGCAAGGACTCTACCCACTGAGCCACAACCTGGGCCATCTCTTCACTGCAAATATTAAAGCGTAGAATGAAAAGTTGATGAAACTTAAGGTGGGTGTGACAGTGCACACCTGGAACCCCAGCACCCTGGAGGCTGGTCAGGGGCTGGAGAGACGGTGGCTCCGTGTTTAACAGTACTGCCTGCTAGGACCTGGGTTTGATTCTCAGCACCCACAAGCGACTCACAACCACAAATAAACAGTTGAAAAAAGATACAAAAAACAAATCCAAGATGCTCTGGCCCATCCCTGCTTATCCCCAGGTTCCATGGTCACTGTTCCTTGAGCTCTCAGCAAGCATCGCTGGAGATTCATAACAGTGCATTCTACTGCAGCCTCACTGATACTCATAGGACTGAATGAGACAATAGACCAAAAGGTATTTTGTAAACACCGCAGCCCTGTAGAGAGCCTTATTTTTATTTTTTTATTTTTTATTATTTATTTATTTATTTTGTTTTTTCGAGACAGGGTTTCTCTGTATAGCCCTGGCTGTCCTGGAACTCATTCTGTAGACCAGGCTGGCCTCGAACTCAGAAATCCGCCTGCCTCTGCCTCCCAAGTGCTGGGATTAAAGGCGTGCACCACCACCACCCGGCGAGAGCCTTATTTTTAAAAATAACAATAGTTGCTAAAAATAGCGTAACAACTAAGGCTACAAGCCCTTCTACAAGCATTGTTTGATTACTAACAATTAAGTGTATTACTAGGAATTACTTAAATGTATCAACTCTACAGCAAAATGCTCTGCCCTGGCTTGACACTCAAGGCCATTGGTGTGGAATATGTAGGGTTAGGCTGCACAAATCTGGTCACCAGTAGGTGTCAGCCTCTACCAGGACACATCCCATGGTCTGTAGGGCAGCCTTCTCCCCTTTCTGTAAAACTTTCTTTTATGTGTAGTACTGAGGGTTTCACATCTGCTAGGAAAGCACTGTCACAGAGCCACACCCCCAGCCATCACACGGGGCTCCTAGGTAGGTGCTCTACCACTGAGCCACGCCCTAGTCCCTCCCTGGGGGATTCTAGGCAGGGGCTCTACCACTGAGCCACGCCCCCAGCCCCTCCCTGGGGGATTCTAGGCAGGGGCTCTACCACTGAGCCACGCCCCCAGCCCCTCACTGGGGGATTCTAGGCAGGGGTTCTACCACTGAGCCACGCCCCCAGCCCCTCACTGAGGGATTCTAGGCAGGTGCTCTACAGCCTAGCCACACCTCCAGCCCTCTTTATGCTGTTTTTTTGTTTTTGTTTTTGTTTTTTTACTTTGCCACAGAATCTTATTTAAATTGCTCCAGATGAGGAGTCTGGTGACGTGGAGGGGTGGGAGGCTAGGAGAAGGTAGACTACAAGGGTGGGAGAGGAGGTCGAAGCATTAAAGGACTTGGTACAACGTAAACCAAACTAGGATCTGCTTTTTATTTGAGGTAGGCCGATGGGAAATTGGAATTAAGTTATTGTAGAGAGAATGAGAGAGGAAGAGACTGCAGGCAAATGTGTAGATCACATGAACGGGTGTTTTTGTTTTACAATTTTTATTACATTGATTTACTTATTTCTATGCTTATTCATTTGTTGGTGGGGCCCATGCTTCGCACCTGTGCCACAGTCCTTGTGTGGAGGTCAGAGGCCAGCCTCCAGGAACCAACTGACTCCTTGTACCACGTGGGTCCCAAGGATCGAACTTAGATCTTCTGGGTTGTAAGCAAGTGCCTTTATGTGCTGACCCAGCTCAACCGCCCCCAGAAGCTGTTTTCTAAGGCACTCTGCACAGGCCTTGCCCCTGTACATGGAAGAAGGTGCATTCTTGCCCCAGGCTGAGATGACACCATAGAAAACATCATAGCCCAAGGGCAGTTTAGGCAAGCTTGGGCACTTGCTGGCCTTTGAGCAGTCTGTGCATTTCCAGTAACTGCTCTAAAAAAGCTGACCACAAGTTCAGTAGTTAAAACTTCAGAATTCTGGGGACACTGATATGGCTCAGTGGGTAAGGGTGCTTGCCAACAAACCTAATGAACTGATTCCTGCAAGTTTACACACACACACACACACACACACACACACACACGTGCGCACACACAAGTAAATGTAATAAAACCAGAAACAGCATCTTGTCTCCTCTTCTCATGGCTCTGGAGCCCAGAAAGTGGGAATTTATGTTACTAGGTCACAATCAAAGGTTTTGAATGAAAAAAATAGAAAGAAAAGGACGAGACTCCTAGGTCCTAGGTGTGGTGGAGGGTTATTATAGATCAAAGGGAGAGCATAGCCAGAGGCAGGGACACCTGACAAGAATCAATTGGGAGAGTCAAGAGTGGTCATGCCCCTCAGCCACAAGGAGAGAGGGGAGGGGAGGGAGTAGGTAGGAGGGGAGCCAGCTACAGGAACTCCGAGGCCCAAAGAGTGAAGACCAAGAGGGCAGGCAGGTAACCAAATGGTTGGATTATAAAAGGAGGGGCAGCCGGGGGAAGGGCAGCACAGCCCCCCCATCCCATCCCCCCAGAGTTCAGGGTAGTGGTGGGAGTTGCCAGTCATGGGTAGGGACTGAGGGGTGCAGGGAGAACCTGGTTACCAGTGTGCCCTTTGTAGGCACCTCAGCCATTTGTCCCAGGTTTGAAACTGTGTTGACTAGGGCTAAGGAAATGACCCAGTAGGTTAAGAGTGTTTGTTCCTCAAGCATGAAGACTCAAGTTCAAATCCTCAGTGCCTTTGTAGCTAGGTGCTGGTGCAGACCCTGTCATTGCAGCACTCTGGAGGCTTAGCAGTCTAGAGACTGCTGTGAATTCAAGGCCAGCCTGGGCTATCTATGTATAGTGAGTTCCAGGGTGGGGGAGGGGAGAGTGGGGGGGGGAGCCAGGAGTGGTGGTGCAGGCCTTTAATCCTATCACTCAAGGGCAGTTCCAGGCCAAGTTCTAGGTCAGCCAGGGCAATGTGGTGCCTGTATGAAAAATAATTAAAAATTAAAAAGCATTGCCTAACCCAGGCAGTGGTGGCACACGCCTTTAGTCCCAGCACTTGGGAGACAGAGGCAGGCGGATTTCTGAGTTCGAGGCCAGCCTGGTCTACAGAGTGAGTTCCATGACAGCCAGGGCTACACAGAGAAACCCTGTCTCAAACAAACAAACAAACAAACAAACAAACAAACAGCATTGCCTAAACTACTACAGGCATTTACAGCTGGACACAGAAACACATGCCTTTAATCTCAGCACTCTGGAGTCGGAGGCAGGTAGATCAAGGTGATTTTGAGGCCAGCCTGGTCTACATGGTGAGTTCTAAGCCAGTCAGGGTTGCACACCGAGACCTGTGTAAATTTAAAACGAATAAACAAAAACAAATCAGCATTTGTAAGAAAGAGACGGGAGAAACAGAACGACTACACAGAGCATGCAAGACCCAGTTTGAAAACAACAGAAGCCCACATTCAAATATAAAGGCAGCAGCTGTTGGGAATTCTTTATCTGTTAACCAATTCCAGGCTTAATAGTTTACAAACTTGCTGGGCGGTGGTGGTGCACTCCTTTAGTCCCAGCACTTGGGAGGCAGAGGCAGGTGGATTTCTGAGTTCCAGGACAGCCAGGGCTACACAGAGAAACCCTGTCTCGAAAAACAACAACAACAACAACAACAAAAAAGGAATAAAAAACAGTTTACAAACTTTGTTACTGTCCCTTGCTGTGGTAGCTCCCGGCTGAGCCACCCAGGCTACTCTGGAAACCCTGGTCCTGCCTTAGTGGCCAGAGGGCTAGGATTTCGGATAGGAGCCAGCACACCTAGCTCTGCACATAACTTCCTCCTTTAGATCACTCTGATTTTGTGCTCCCCCACCCACCACAGGCTTGCGGAAGAATGGCCCCAACTTCATAGATAAGAACTCTGATTCCAGGGGAGGGGTGCTGCTCACCCGCCCAGCAGGCTCCTTCCAGCAGGTACAGAGAGGCCCAGGGTCAGCTTCTTGGTAGTGAGTGGAGCCCCTCCCTCTTCTTTTGAAAATCTTGTCAAGCTCATCCTCAGCTACACAGAGTGCTTGAGGCCAGCCCTGGTTCTGAACCTGTCAGGGCTATTGGAGGCCTCTGGTCCCAGCACTGCAGATCTCTATGGGTTTGGGGCCAGCCTGGTTTATATAGAGACTTATAGGCCAGCTAGGGTCACATAGTGCAACCATCTCAAAAAAAAAAAAAAAGAAAGAAAGAAACCAAGGGTTAGAGAGATGGCTCAGAGGCTAACAGTACTGGCTGTTCTTGTCGCGGACCTGGGTTCAGTTCCTGGAACCCTTACTGTGTTTCACAACCATCTGTGGTTCACCCCCAATTCAAGGGAATCCTGTGTCATCTCCTGACCCCTACATGCATCAAGCGTGTCCATGGTACACATACATGCAGGCAAACCACATACATAAAATAATATAATTAAGCCATCGAAGGAGTTGGTGGTGGTTCAGGGAGAGGACGTTGTCAGTAAGGAGCTTGCCATGTAAACAGAGCTCTTGAATTCAGAATCGCAGAGCCTGTGTGAAGAGCTCAGCACAGCATCTATGACCCTTATGTTGGGGAAGTGAAGAGAGATTCCTGGAACTCACTGTCCTATGAGACAAGCCAAGTGAGTAAGAGACCCAGTGTCCAAAAAAAAAAAAAAAAAAAAAGGCAGAACCAGGCAGTTGTGGTGTATGCCTTTAGTCCTAGCCCTTGGGAGGCAGAGGCAGGGCGATCTCTGTGAGTTCAAGGCCAGCCTGGTCTACAGATCAAGTTCCAGGAAGGTCTGTTATCCAAGACCCTACATGATGAAAGGAGGGATCCGACTCTTGAAATTGTCCTCCGACCACCACGCTTGTGTTACGACACCGTGTGTTCATGTGCACAGAGACTAAAAAGAAGAAATGCCGGAGAGGGATTGAAGAGGATGTGTCCCCTCTGGCCTCCATCTTACCCCCCTCTCTATGCCCCGTCCATAAAAATACAAGGGTTTTTAAAGCAATATGCTCCAACCGTGGGCCTTCTCTGGAAGCCCTTTGAGACTTGGGTGGCGCTGTCCCTATTGAGGTTTATTACCAGGGGTCAATTCACTCTCCTCTGGGCCTGTTTCCTCCCTGGATAATCGCAGAGTTGGCCTAAGTGGACTGTCAGGTCCCTGGTGTCTTAACTACACGGCAAAGCGCGCTGCCTCTGATTTGGGAGGAATAAGATGGCAAGCTTTTGTCTCCTGGGAAACCTTACACCAAAGGAGCCTTTGCTAGGAATCCTGTGCTAGGCACCAGCCGTGCCTCGCAGAGCCCCCGGGGAGCCGGCCAAGGGCTTCTCTAAAGGATGGGAAGCTGATGGGCAGCGGCGTTGGGCTGTGAAGGTAGGGGTTCTGAGAGGGAATGGACTCCCAATTTAGAAGCCAGGAAACCTCTTCTCCGGAAAAGGGCAAGCTTTTGACCATTTGGGAGCAGGGGCTTGTCCCTAGAACGCTGGAGGGGAGAGAGAACTGGTACCATCATGCCCATTCGCCCATCTGTTTAGAGCCCCCAGCCCTGTATTGGAAGGCCCCTGGGGATTAGCCTCAGGATACCAACCACAGCCTCTCAATTACCTCATTGTCCGGGGAGGGGGGGAGCCATGTAGGGAGGGGACAAGGGGGTGGACCCCTGCCCTCGTTGGAATGTGCATGCTGGTGGTTGAAGGGGCATCTCTCCCGCCCCTCTGCCACCTCCCCCACGCACTTCCTGAGTCCCACCGAGCCCACCACCACGGAAACACGCGCGCGCATACATGCACACACACGCGCGCGCGCGCACACATATACACACACACACACACACACGCACACACTTCCTGGCGGTCTCCAGCTCCTGGCTCTCCAGTGATCCTGTCCCATCCGCCTGGACAGCTGGCGAAAGAGACCTTTTGTTATTCAAATCACACCCTCCTCCCTGAGCTCCCGGGGACCTCACGGTCCCGGAATCCATCGCTGGGTGTCCCCGCCTCTTGCAGCGGAACTAGGGGCGGGGGTCCCGGGCCCTACCCTCAACAGCACATTCTCCAGCTCCACCGAGGGACCGCGCCTCCCCCGCCGGCGCCCTTCCCCTCCCGTCCTCTCCCCTTCCATCCCCTCCCCACCCCGCCCCGCCCCCGCCGTGCTCCGTCCAGCCGCGGTGCCGCCGGCCACCACCAGGGCCCCCGTCGGCCGCTGTTGCCAGCAAGCAGCATGGCACCCCCGGGGCTGCAGTAGCCGCCACCAGCCTTTCACTGGGGGGTACCTGGTATCTCCCGGGGCGTGGGGAGGACACCCTGACGCTTCGGCCATGGATGTGAACAAGATGGTAAGTGAGCGCTTTGGAAGCTCTGTCGCCGAGCTCCCCGCCCCCACCCGCCTCGCATCCCATCTCTCCCCCTCCCCCCTAGTCTGCAGCGTGATCCATTGAAAGTTTTCTGGATTGTTGATTCTTCCTGCCTGTCGGCCCCGCTCCGCAGAGCGCTGGGAGAAAGGGAGAACCCGGCCAAGGATCTGGAGGCGGCTGGCCCGCGGGGCTGGGGCTCCCGGTTTCCCGCCGCGCCAGCTGCCGGGGCTGCCCTGGGCCGGGCTCCCTTTCCTAAATTAGTCAACCTGTGAGGCGGCGGAGGGAGGGCAGCGCTGCAGGAAGGGGCTTCGGCTAGCCCTTCAGAGCCCTCTGCTAGCACAGTGCTGGGGATCTACTTGGAAGGTTTGTGGCCTGGGAGGTACAGGTGGCCCTGGGAGGGCTAGTGAAGAGAAACCCTGGCTTTGGCCAAAGTGAGGGGGCGGGAACGAGACCCCCTCCTCCCACAGCCGAGCCCCGCGCGCGGGCTCTCAGAGGGGCCATGTTCCTAGATTGGTCACTTGTAAGCCTCAGACTTGGTGGGCTTGGGGAGCAGCGACTGCTTTCTTGGTCCTTTAAAGTATCTAATCTTTTGGTCCCTTTAGAATGGAGGGGTCTGTGGTCTGCCCCCAGGGCAGCCCCGCCCCCACTCCAAATACTGCGGGAGATGCCTAGATTGTGGCTCATTGATTGAGACCAAGGAGCGGCTCTCAGCGGGAATCAGGATGGTTTTTTGGGAGACCCTAGATGGATGGAGGGAGGGAGTATCTCTCTGGAGGGCACTGCAGGTTTTCCCCGAGGGATCACCACCACTCCGGCTGACTTTAGACCTGCTTTCTCCATTTTTGCTGTTCCCCTTAATGGTGGGCTATGACTTTGAGAGTCCCGAGGAGGCAGGGGAAAGAAAAATACTTGGAATCTGACTGTGTGTGTGACTGTAGGTGACTTGGGGACCTGTAGCTTACAGAGAAGAAGGGTTGAGGTTAATTTTCTCTAGAGAGTGCATTTTTAGGGTGCAAGCATACCCTGGAGAAGACAAGTCCATTCTGGTCCCTGCATACCTTGGTGCTATTTCTAGGTTCTGGATCAAAGCTGGGTGACAGGTGTGACCCCCCAACCCCCCCTCCCCCCCGGAGGCCCCTCGCCAAAAGTCTTGAGGTTCAGCACCACCTTCCCCTCCCGCCCCCCCCCCCCCCCCCCCCCCCGCCGTGAGGGGTGAGGACTGGGCGAGGGATCTCCTGAATCCTTGTCTTTCTGTGAAGACAAAGCTTGTCTGTGGTGGGACAGTGCCAAGAGGCTAGACCCTGCCTCCATTCCCTGTGTTTGTATTGCAGATAACTTTTTTTTTTTTTTTTTTTTTTTTTCAAAAAAAGCCCTCTTGAGGGCTAGACAGATAAGTCAGTCTGTAAGGTTCAAGTATGAGAACCAGAGATTATTCCCCCCAGCCCTGTGAAAACAGACCCGGGTATGGCAGCACACACATTTGCAATCCCTGCTCGGGGGAGGTGGAGATAGGTGAATCCCTCTGGGCTCGATAAGTGGCCAGGGTAAATTTCATTTGCAAGTCCCAGGCTGAGTGAAAAGTTCTGTGTCAAACAATGTGGAGAGCACCTAAGGACCACCTGCCCCTCCCCCACCCCCACCCGTGTGCTCACTTGAACCTGCGTATTCACGTGCCCATACATAGACCCCCACAAACAGGTGGGAGAAAGAGGGTTGATGGCATGGCTCAGCCGGCAAGTCTGACAGCCTGAGTTCAGTCCCCACCTGTGAAGGCGGAAGGAGAGAATCAGCTCCATAAAGTTGTCCTCTGGCCTCTACACGGGACAAACACGCACACCACAGCCAACACCATGAAGTTGTCCCTTGGCCTCTCCATGGCACTTATTCACAAATGCACCAAATGCACACACAGATGGTGATGATGATAAAAACTTAGGGCCGATGAGGTGGGTAGAGAGACCTGTTGTGAAGCCTGATAACCAAGGAGCGGCTCTCAGCGAGAATCAGGATGGTTTTTTGGGAGACCCTAGATGGATGGAGGGAGGGAGTATCACTCTGGAGGGCACTGCAGGTTTTCCCAGAGGGATCACCACCACTCCGGCTGACTTTAGACCCGCTTTCTCCATTTTTGCTGTTCCCCTTAATGGTGGGCTATGACTTTGAGTTGGATCCCTGTGACCAACATGGTGGAAGTAGAGAACCAACTCCTGAAGAAGTGGCTTGTGGGAATCTTGATTGACTGCTCCTTCCCTGTAGGTGTCATAGCCACACACCAGAGTAACCCGTCTGAGCTTTAGGTGAGGGTCCATGGCTGCTACCCAGATGGCCCTGAACCTCTGTCTGCATTCATTCAAGTTCCATCCAACCTGGTGGGGTCAGGCACTTCTACCTTTAGATTCTTAAAAAAGAAATTCCCATTTCTGTATGTACATACACCATGTATGTACATACATCCACCATGGATCATGTGTGGCAGTTGGAGGACCATTTACAGGAGTTTGATCTCCATTGTCTATCTAACCTTCCATTGTGTAGGCTTCGGGGATCGAACTCAGATCCTTCAGCTTGGCAGCAGGCACCTGGACCCAGTGAGCCATCTTGCCACCCAGCTTATCCTTGTCTTTATAGTCACATTACCTCTGGCGCTTCTCCTCCCTCCAATCCTTCGTATCCCATGGTAATTATTTATTTCTTACCATTGTCGTACCAAGCGCTGGAGTGAAGGGCACAGAGGGATAGAGCCCACGGGACCAGCAGGCCAGGCAGCCGGCAGCGGTCTGCGCAGCCTCTGAGCAGTAGATACAAAGAGCCATAGAGACTCAATACAGAGTTTAGATTCTGTGTGAGAAAGAGACTGGGGGGTGGGGGTGGGGAGGGGATTGGGTGGATGGTGAACAGTTGTAATCCAAGCGTTGGGAAGGTGAGTGCAGGCACATCCTTGGGGCTGGCCTAGCCCAATTAGGAAGCTCCAGGCCAGTGCGAGATTGTAAGTGGGTAGCTTCGGGGAGGGTTCAGTGGGTAAAGTGCTAGGTACATGAACGTGAGTATCCAGGCTTGGATCCCCGCCACTCACATGAAAGCTGGGCATGCTAGTGTGTCTGTGACCCAAGGGCTTAAGGCAGACAGAAGCTGGCTGGCTAGCCAGTCTGCCCAATCAGTGAGCACTGGTTACAGTGGGAAATCACATTTCCAAAAAGGATGTAGAGATAGGGATGGTCTTGCATGCTTTTAATACCAGTCCTGAGGAGGCGGAGGCAGGTAGAAGTCTGTGAGTTCGAGACCAGGCAGGGCTACATAGTGAGACCCTGCTTTTTAAAAAGACTAAAAGTGGAAAGTGAATGAGGAGTATTTCTTGATGTCAATCAACCTCTGGCCTCTGAATGCATTTGCCTGGGTGGGCACACATGTGTATAACACACACACACATACTTGTGCACACATACTAAGCAAACTGGACAGTTCCTGAGGACCAGCATCCAAGATGGCCTTCACATACACACATACACACAATAATAAAATTAAAAGCCCTGGCTGTCTCTGGAGGGCTGGGTGGAGTTGGTTATTCCAGAGCAGTGAAGGGTATTGCTCATTGGCAGAGGAATGGGCAGAGCCCACTGGGTGAGGCTGGGCACAGAGATTGGAGATCAGGAAATAGCTGGCTGGTTAGTTGCGGCCAGGCCAGGAAGACCTTAAATGCCAATTATGGCGCCCAGCCTGTAGGGACTGGAGACGCTCCTGGGAACTGTATGCAGAGGCTGGGTATTGATGGCCTCTCTCCCCTTTTAGCTTGGAGTCTAAACAAAAGTGATATTTGATTCTCATTAATCATTGAGCAGCCCAGCGCCCAGCCCAGAAGCCATTGTCCCCGATTCTTTGTGAAGAACACAGACCCTGGGTTGTGTCGCCAAGAGAACCTCTCCAACCCTGGGCACTTGGCGTCTGCTTCCCGTTCCCACAGGAGGCCTGGGTTGCTTTCTGTTCTGGCCCCTTCCTACCCCCATCTTTGGTATGAAGCTTCACTATAGTGGCCTAGAGTTTCAGAGTTGACCCCCCCCAGCCCATTATTCCAGCCACATTCCTGACAGAACCCAGCATTACTAGCCTTGAGGGTTTGACCCCTGTGGTGGTCTTTGTTGAAGGAGAAAAGCCAGGTTATAAAGTTCACCCAACTCCCTGAACGACTATTAAAAAAAGTAAATACGTTTGCATATATATGAATGTTTGCACACATAGACATATCTATATATAGGGTGGGGGAAACTTGTAAGAGCCAGTCACCTCTCCTACCATGTGGGTCCCACGGGGACTCAAGTTGTCAGGCATAGAGGCAAGCACTTTTGCATATGTTCTGAAGAATTGTACTTGGATTGTATCCAAGGGTTATTCTTGATGTGATGAAACACTATGACGGAAGCAACTTGGGGAGAAAGAATTTATTTGGCTTAGACTTCCACATCACTGTTCATCATCAAAGGAAGTCAGGACAGGAACTCAAGCAGGGCAGGAGCCTGGAGGCAGGAGCTGACGCAGAGGCCATGGATGGGTGCTGCTGACTGGCTTATTGTCAAGTGGACATAAAACCAACCAGCACAGATTGCTTCTGAGATTTTTTTTTAAAAAATCAGGGTAACTGGGTTTGGTGGTGCATACCAGCACTAGGGAGACAGAGCAGGTGGATCTCTGAGTTCAAAGCCAGCCTGGTCTATTCGGTGAGTTCTTAGACAGCCAGGGCTATACAGCAAGACCTTGTCTCAAACAAAACAAGGCAAAAATGAGAAAAATATAAAATAAAATAAAACAGTTGTCCATCACTGGAAATCATTTTATTGATTTACTTTTTTGCGATGCTGGGGATGGAACTCAGAACCCTGCAAATGCTAAACAAATATAGCTTAGACTTTTTTTTTTTTTTTTTTTTGGTTTTTCGAGACAGGGTTTCTCTGTGTAGTCCTGGCTGTCCTGGAACTCACCCTGTAGACCAGGCTGGCCTCGAACTCAGAAATCCGCCTGCCTCTGCCTCCCAAGTGCTGGGATTAAAGGCCACCACCGCCCTGGGTATAGCTTAGACTTGTTTCAAGTCCCTCACTGGGGGATTCTAGGCAGGGGCTCTACCACTGAGCCACGCCCCCAGTCCCTCACTGGGGGATTCTAGGCAGGGGCTCTACCACTGAGTCACGCCCCCAGACCCTCACTGGGGGATTCTAGGCAGGGGCTCTACCACTGAGCCACGCC
>NW_021604614.1:1596381-1609182 GCF_004785775.1 Grammomys surdaster
GATTCTAGGCAGGGGCTCTACCACTGAGCCAAGTCCCCAGCCCCTCACTTGGGGATTCTGGGCAGGTGCTGAGCTATGCCCTCTGGTTGTTTTGTTTGTTTTTCCTAAATTCAGATTGATTATCACTTTATAGTTGAGACTGACTTGGAACTCCCAACCCTCCTTCCTCGGCCTCCCAAGTGCTTGGGATTATGGGCACGTGCCACCATGCCAAGCTACACCTATAATAGGAAATATTTTTACCCTGTGGTTCTTGTGACAGTGTGATACCTCAAAGCCTGGACCCTGAGGTGACTAATTCTCTCCATAACCCTTCAGCTCCTTGATTGGCCAGAAGAGCGGAGCCTCATCTGTTTTAGTTGACAGTTCTGGGAACCGATTTTCCCAGGTCTCGTTATCTCTCTGAATGAGGGTACAAGTGAGTGCGGACTGACCACCTGATGCCACTAGTGAATATATGATGACGTCAGATGTGGCCTTCAGGGAAGCCATTGAGTGATGAACTTGGGGGTGAAGTGCAGATGCTATTGGGGCAGATGATGGAGCCTGCCTTGGCCATGCAGGGAGCAAGCTGAGTGCCGCCATCGGGGGAGCAGACAGCAGTATCTGTCCTCACAAGAGCATAGATGCGCAGAACAGTTTGTGTTTGCGTGAATGCTCAGCAGTGCACGAAGCATTTTCATACCTGTCAGGGAGGTAGGGCAGGAACAGGCAGACACGCACGCACGCACGCACGCAAGCGTGCACGCACGTTCTTTCTCCCTTCTCTCTCCTTCCTTCCTTCCCACCTTTCTTCTACCGCCTCTCCCATTTCTTCTTTAGACTAGATCTCAGTCACTCTGGCTAGCCTGGAACTCCATACGTAGACCAGGTTGGCCTTGTTCACAGAGCTCTGCCTACCTCTGCCTCCTAAGTGCTGGGATTAAAAGCATGTGCCATCATGGCTGGCACACACTTAGAAAAAATGAGAATGTGATTGATTATTATCCTGTGGGTGAAATGTTTGTGTGGAGTAGTGGTTCCAACCTATGGGTTGCATCCCCTTTGAGGGTCGAATGACCTTTTCACAGGGGTCACGTAAGACCATCAGAAATATCAGATATTTACACTATGAGTCGCAACAGTGGCAAAATTACAGTTATGAAGGAGCTATGAAAATGATTTTATAGCTGGGGGTCACCACGACATGAGGAACTGTATTAAAGGTTCACAGGGTTAGGAAGGCTGAGAGCCACTGGTGTGGAGGGTCTTCCTGACTTGGAGGTTAGAGGGCAACTCGTGAGCTAACTCTCTCTAGGGAATCAAACTCAGGTCATCAGCTCCTTTATCTGCTGAGCCATCTTGCCGGTTCTTGTTTCTCTGCTTGTTTTTGAGGAAGGGTCTGTTGTGTATCTGAGGCTGGCCTCAAACTCACTGTATAGCCAAGGATGACTGTGAACTCTTAATCTCCTGTCTGTAATTCTCAAGCACTGGGGCCTCTGCCTGTTGTGGTTATAGAATGTTCCCGGACTGATGAATCCACACACCAGAATCTGTAAAGCCATTTAAATCAACGCCTGGCACAGAGCAGGTACTTGGTACAAAGTCAGGGGCTGCTCTGGTACTTCCAGCTGGTGATATGACGTCACTCTGTCCTGGTATATCCAGCTGGTGATATGACATCGTTCAGTCCTGTGTCTTCTGCGAACACATGTCCCCCTGTTGCTGTGGGATCTTCGTGCATCTGTCAAAGACAGTTTCTCCATTTACTGTTGCTTAAGACAGGGTTTCACTGCATAGCTCAGGCTGGCACAAACCGGAACTCCTCCTGCCTTGGCCTCTTCAGTGCTGGAATTACAGGTACATGGTAATGCACAGTTACAAGTCACTTCTTTATATTTTAAGGGCTCGGGCTACTGGGCAGTGGTGGCGCACGCCTTTAATCCCAGCACTTGGGAGGCAGAGGCAGGCGGATTTCTGAGTTTGAGGCTAGCCTGGTCTACAGAGTGAGTTCCAGGACAGCCAGGGCTACACAGAGAAACCCTGTCTCGAAAAACCAAAAAAAAAAAAAAAAAGGGCTCAGGCCACATGGCTTTAGCCTGTATGTGTGTATGCACGCATGTGCCTGTATGTGTGTACACGCATGCGTGTGTGTCTGTGAGTCTGAGCATTCAAATGTGGATTGGTGAGAGATCTCAGATGTCTATTGCCTTATTACTTTCTGCTATATTACCTAAGGCTTTCTCACTGAATCTGGAGCTTACCTGCTCCAGTTTGGCTGGCTGGCGAGCAAACCTCATCTATCCTCTTGGCACCTTTTCCTCTCCCTTCTTCTGTCTCCGTGCTCTGTGCTCTGTGTCTGAAGGACCAGCCTCTTTTGTAAGGCCATCTATCCCATGTACGAGGGCAGAGCTCTTACAACTTCATTACTTACTGAAAGCTCTTGCTTCTTTTTTCCTACCGATGAGTTCAATGGTAGCCTGGGCTGCATGAGATGCTGTCTGAAAAAGTCAAGATTTGCATAGAGCTAAGGAGAGCTAGGAACACAGCCTGGTGGTACAGTGCCAGTATGTACAGGGTCATTGTTTCAAATTCCAGTATTAAAAAACAAAACTATATTGTATAGGCTGGGAATCAAACCTTCAATAAAGAGCCGGTGAGGGACACTTAACCAAGACATAGCGTGTGCTAATGTCAGAACAGTGCTTCACACATTTTTATAATTAGGCCTTTATTTATTTTGTGCACATGTGTGTGGGTGTACCCAGAGGTCTGAGGACAACTTGAGGGAGTCAGTTCTCTCCTTCCATCATGTGGGCCCTGGGGATAAAACTCATGTCATCAAGATTTGGCTGCAATCCCCTTTCCCCATTGAACCATCCTGCCAGAACTCTGTTTTAGTAAGATGAGACCGTTCTGAGCTGGGCATATAGCTTGGTTGGTAGAATGGTTGGTTGCTTGGCTAGCATGTATGAGGCCATGGGTTCTGTCCCTAACACCAAATGAAAGTGGACATGTGATGCACACCTGTGTTCAGTGAGTTTGAGGCCAGCTGGAACTGTGAGACTCTGTGAGAAGCAGGGAGGCGGGGAGGAGAGAGGGCAAAAGATGGATCTGGTGGGGTTGCCACCCGGAGCTGATAACCAGCAGACCCACCCTCCGGGAAGTCTGGGTGGGGGTTGCCCTGCCCAGGCACTGTGGAGTGCCCACCTCATCCCTACCCTTCTCCTGGCTCTTCCTCTCCCCTCCTCTAAGGAAGCGGTCCCCTTGGCCCTGGAGACAGAAGTGAGAGTTCTTGGTGGCTTTGCTTTGAGGAAGTCAAATCTTAACCCTGAAACTGATGAAATCCTTCTCCCAAATTAGCAACTCCCCTCCCCCACCCCACCTCAAGAAAATTCTAGACCATTCTCCCCAGCTAACTCTGACTGCCTGTGGTCAGAAGAGGGAGGATCCACTCTGCTCCTGCCCTGTTGGTGTGACAGTCTGTCGCCTGCTGAGGATGACCGTGCCCTTTATTACTGGTTCACTTTTTCTCCTGTTCTTCCTGTGTACTCGAGCTCGTATGTCTGAGGATACTCTGGCCCATGTGTGTGGAAGCGAGAGAACAACCACAGGTGACATTCCTCAGGTGTTGTCCACCCTGCTTCCTTGAGACATGGCCTTTCACGGGGGTTGAGCTGTCTAAACTAGCTGACCCGGGAGTCCCCGGGATCTGCCTCCTCCATTTCCTCAGATTTCCTCAGTGCCAGGATTACAAATGTGCCACCACCCCATTTATTTATTTATTTATTTATTTACTTATTTATTTATTTATTTATTTATTTAGAGACAGGGTTTCTCTGTGTAGTTCTGGCTGTCCTGGAACTCACTCTGGACACTGGAACTGCCTCTGTAGGCCAGGCTGGCCTCGAACTCAGAAATCTGCCTGCCTCTGTCTCCCAAGTGCTGGGATTAAAGGCATGCGCCACCACCGCCCAGCCACCACCCCATTTTTAAAAAATGGATTCTGCGGATTACGCTTGGGTCCTCATGCTTTACAAACTGAAGTATTTCCCCAGCTCTTTCCAGTCTCTCTTGAGATATGCATTTGAACTCCCTGTATAGCTAAGGGTGGCTGAGGGTGGCCTTGAACTCCTAGTCCCCTTCCTCCACCTTCCCAGTGCTGGGATGATAGGCATGTGGGCCAGTACACACTTTTAGTTTCTGGCCTAGTATAGTGAGGCCTGCACTTCTGTTGCTTGGCTAGGTTGGTGCCCAAACTGGGGACTTGGCATGTGTCTGATCTGGGGATCTGGCAGTGTGTTCTAATCCGCGGAAAAGACTGCTGGCCTTGCCTCCTGTTCTAGTTTGCTTTCTGTTGCTGTGGTGATAAACACCGAGACTAAAAAGCAGCTGGGTTTTCTTCATCTTCTAAGTTACAGTCCACCATAGACGGAAGCTAAGACAGGAACTCAAGGCAGGCACTTGAAAGCAGAAACTGAAGCAAAGGCCACAGAGGAACACTGCCTACTGGCTCGTTTGCCTCTTCTTTATTTTTGATTTAATTTTCTTTATGGGTGTTTTGTGTACATGCTCGCCTGCTGCCCAAAGGGGTCCGGAAGAGGATATTGGATCCCTTGAAATTTGAGTTGCAAACAGTTGTGAATCACTATGTGGGTGCTGGGAATTGAACTCAGGACCTCTGGAAGAGCAGCCAGTGCTCTTAACTGCTGAGCCATCTTTCTAGTCCCACCTCCTCCATCCCCCTACGCCCATTTGCATTCTAATAAACTCAGGCCTGCTTGTCTAGGCCCACCTACCATCAGTGGGCTGGGCCTTCCTATGTCAAGAAAATGTCTCACAGACATACCGGTAGGCCAGTCTGATGGAGGCAATTCCTTTACAGAGGTTCCTTCTTTCTTCCCAAGCTATTCTAGGTGTGTGGGTTTTCTTTTTCTTTTTCTTTCTTTTTTTTTTTTCTTTTTCTTTGGTTTTTTGAGACAGGGTTTCTCTGTGTAGCCCTGGCTGTCCTGGAACTCACTCTGTAGACCAGGCTAGCCTCGAACTCAGAAATCCGCCTGCCTCTGCCTCCCAAGTGCTGTGATTAAAGGCGTGCGCCACCACTGCCCAGCTTTTGTCTCTCTTTTATGTTATGTGTATTGGCTTTTTGCCTGTGCGTGACATGCATACCTAGTTCCCGTGTTTAGAAGAGTGAGCACTGGAATTACAGATCATCGGGGACTCTGGAAGAGCAACCAGCGTTCTTACCCACTGTGCCATCTCTTTAAATTCCTGTCTCTTCGTCTTAAAGCTCTCCTCAGAGAGGAGGGAGAGTCCCAAAGGGACTGAATATGTTCCAGTATTGATCTGTCTGGCCCAAGGATTTAAAAGCTAAACACAGAATAAAGGAGAGAGAGACAAACTGACTAGAGGGAAGACAGGAGGCCTGGGGAGGAACGGGGCTGGGGCTGAGGGGCAGAGCTCAGGCTCATGTCACTTCCTTCATCCAGTGGCACCTGCAGAGGACTCTCATCCCTATCCCCGACCCGGCTTCCTCTTTACTCAGAAGATCCAGTTGGTCCCTCGAAAGCTTGCATGGCCATTACTGTCTGGACCATCTGTACCCCTCTGGTAGACCTGGTGACTCCCAAATGTGCACACATGTTGTCATCAGTCCATTTGAAACAAGCCAGCTTGACCCACCACTCCTTTCCAGCTGGGTCCCCCAGATCTGCCTCATGAAAGCAACAGAAATACTGCTAAGACCTAGCTAGCTGCCTACACTTCCCCTCTCTTCTTTCCTGGGTCCTTCCAAGGGACCCAAGCAGCCCTAGTCACATTCACTGTGACTGTCTGCAGAAAGGTCAGTTTTCAGTTCAGCTCCCCACCCCCACCCCCAACAAGGTCTCACCGTGTAGACCTGGCTGGCCTGAAACAGGGCATTTGTCTCCGGCCTCTTGCCTCCAGTGTTGGAATTAAATCTGTGTGCCATACTCAGCTCTGTTTTTTCTTTTTGATGTCCTTGGCTGCTTGCTTAAGGATTCTGGGTGTCTCTGTACAGTTTCTACGGCTGTGATAAAATGCTATGACCTTAAGCAACTTGGGGAGGAAAGGGTTAATGTCATCTGACCACTTTCTGGCCGTGCTCCATCACTGAGTCAGGGAAGAATTCAAGTCAGGACCAAAGTTCAAGGCAGGAACTGAAGCAGAGGCTGCAGGAACTCTGCTTACTGGCTTGCTCCCCATGGTTTGTTCAGCCTGTTTTCTTAGACACCCAGGACCACCCATATGGGCCATGTCGGGTCCCTCCCACATCCTCACAAAGAAAATGCTACACATGCTTGCCTACACTTCAGTCTTACTGATGTATTTTCTCAATTGTGGTTCCCTCCTCTCAGAGAACTTTAGCTTGTGTTAAGTTGACAACAACAACGAAAGACACTTGACATGAGCCGGGCAGTGGTGGCGCATGCCTTTAATCCCAGCACTTGGGAAGCAGAGGCAGGTGGATTTCTGAGTTCAAGGCCAGCCTGGTCTACAGAGTGAGTTCCAGGACAGCCAGGGTTATACAGAGAAACCCTGTCTCGAAAAACCGCCCCCCCCAAAAAAAAAGACAGTTGACATGCAATTATTTGTGTCAATTGGACACACACAAATACATCACTATTCAGTTATGACCTTTCTTTCTTTTTTATCTTCAAGCTCTCATTAATAATGGTATCAAAATATACAACATAAGTAACTATAAAAGTCCCATAGTCTTTAAAAATTCAAATACTTAAAAAGTTCAGTCTTAAAATATCCAAAGTCTCTTACAAACTTCAAAGCCTCTCTTCCAAAGTCTTACAATTGTGGGCTACAGTGAAATAAAAGAATAAGTTACATATTTCTTGTTTCAAAAAGGAAGATCTGGGGCACAGTGAAAGCAGAGCAGAATGGAAGTCTAACAGTGTAAAACTCACTGTTGGGCTGGGACTCATTCATGATCTTCTGGGCTCCACAGGGCTTGAGCAGCTCTGCCTCGTTAGCTCTGCCTTCCACGGCATACTCAGCTTGTCTGGTGGGACCAAACCAGCTCCATGGTACACCTGCTGATGTCCTGGGTGGTCATCCCATGGTACTGACATCTCTAAAACACTGGGGTCTCTGCTAAAGCTGGGCAGCATTCCTGAGCTCTCTTCAGGAACTCGGATCCTGTCACATAGTACCAAGCCTCAAGGTCTCTCCATGACCCCTTCAATCCTGGGGCTGTATTCACTGTTGACGTCTTTTGACCTCTCTTGACCTCTCATGGTGCCAAAGCTCAGGTGCTCTTCATTGGCTCCTTTCTGTGTTCAAAACCAGTACCACTGAGAGATGTTTACACATTTCCAAGTTTGGCTGCTAGCATTAGAGCCTGGGCCCCTCTGGACCACAGCTTCTGTGTGCTAACCCTGAGGCAATACTCCCAGGAGATTTCGCCTAAGTGATGTTGTTCTCATCAATGTCAGCTGATTCCTCAGCCCTGGCTGCTCAATATCCATTGTCCAAACAAAGCAAAGGTTTCATTTAATGGTTCCTTGTTAATTACAGCAGATATCTTGGCCCCGGCTGATCAGAGTGACTGATTCTTCACGGTCTTAGTAGGGTCTTTAAGGGACTTCCAAAGTTCCCTCTGAAACTCACTTGCATTACTCTCAGCATCATCTTCTAGATTCCCACAGCGGTTCATTAAGCTCTGAACACTCAGTGGCTTTTCTAGCCCAAAGTTCCAGAGTTCCTCTACAACCCTTCCAAAACAGAGTCAGGTCTGTCCCAAGAATACCCCATTCCTGGTAGCAATTTCTGTCTTAGGGTTTCTGTTGCTGTGATTAAAAACAGCCACAACCAAAGCAACTTGGGGATGAAAATATTTCTCTTACAACTCTACCGTCAACACTCCATCTCAGCAGGAAACCAGGGTAGGAATTCAAGGCAGAAATGGAGGCAAAATTCATGCAGGAACGCTGCTTATTGGCTTGATCATTCACCTCAGGCCACCTGCTTCAGGGCTGACACCGCTCACAATGTGCTGGACCCTCCCATGAGATCACTAATGAAGAAAATGTCCCACAGGCTTGCCTCACTTGCCCCACACGCCCCCAGCCCCTCACTGGGGGATTCTAGGCAGGGGCTCTACCACTGAGCCACGCCCCCAGCCCCTCACTGGGGGATTCTAGGCAGGGGCTCTACCACTGAGCCATGCCTCCCGCCCCCCTGGAATTCTTCTAACTTCCCTATGTGGCACATCCTACCTGTTCATTTCTCCATTTATAACAAAGAAACCCCGTGGTAGGGATGTAGGTCAGTTAGTAGAATCCTTGCCTAGGTTGCTTATTTATAGTGCATATCAATTACATGCCTGAAAACAAGCTCCCGCGTCCTCAAACTTTTCCCAGCATTCTCTCCATTGCGTTCATTTATTTTTGGAACTGGGTTTCACTATGTTGCTTAGACTGATCCCACCCTCTCTGTATAGCTCATGCTGGCATTGAACTTGAGATTCTCCTGCCCTGGGCCCTTGAGCGCTGGAATTACACACCTATGCCAGCACACCCATCTCTCTGTCTTGTCAGTAGTAATTTGGTCCCTCTGTTTCCTCTGGAAGATACTCACTGTGTCATTTTTGACCTTCCTCCGCATCCATGGAACATCTCATCAGCAAATCCAATGTCAGGTCTGCCTTACAGATAAATTCTAGACTGAGGAGACAGCTTGGCCAATGAAATGCTTGCTGAGCAAGCATAGGAATCAAAGTTTGCTTCTCGCAGATACTAGGTAAAATCCTGTAACCCCAGCCTGGTGAAGGCAGAGACAGGATTCCTGGAGCAAGCTGGCCAGCAGGATGATGAACCATACTGCCAAGTTCGGGGTTCAAAGGAGAGACCTTGTGTGGAGGGAGTGTGACTGAGGGAGATAATGTCAGCCTCTGCCTACACACACACATGCATGCACACACATGTGAAAAGGCATACACATACATGTGCACACTATATCCACATGTAAAAGTAAATTCCAACAACATTCGCATAATCCCTGGGTTCAGCCCTGAGTGCAGAAAAGAACAGATGAGGAAACGAACTGTGACCCCAGGGCATGCTCATCACGGTTCCTGCCTCCCTCCCCTAAGATACTATCATTTGGTCCCTACTTGAGAGCTTGTTTCTGTAGCCAGAGGAATCCTTAGAAATATGACACTAGGGCTGGGTCCGCGGCTCAGTCTGTAGAATGTTTGCCTAGCATGCACAAAGCCCTGGGTTCAGTCCCCCCACCCCCCAACCCCGCACTGCATAAAACCAGGCCCAGTGATGCATGCCAGTACTCTAGAGGTGGAAGCAGGTGGACCAGAAGTTAAAATTCATCCTATGCTACATTGTGAGTTCAAGGCTAGCCTGGAATGCATGAGCTCATGTCTCAAACAAGTGATAGAAAAATTAGTCTAGTTGTGTCACCTCTGTGCTCAAAATAGTTATGGTGACATATGCCTATCATCCTTGCACTCGGGAGACTGAAGCAGGAGGAATGGGCCAGCCTGGGCTACATAGTAAGTTCAAGTCAGAGTGATCCATGTTAAATGACCATATCTCACAGAAGCAAAATAAGTATCAAATAAGTATTAAAGAAATGAGTGTTGAATGCAGAAAGAATTTGGAACTGTTTCTCCAAGTTTGAAGTAGACTTGGGTTGCCCCCTAAAGACTTACCAAGATTGGGGTTATTCATTGTATTGGGTGAGTGGTGGGGTACCTTCTGGAAGGCAGGTGACCATCTGTGCTGTGCTGGCTCTATAGTTAGAGGCTACATGGGAAGGAAGGTCTTTCTGAGCATTATGTAACAGATGTGGCTTTGTGTAAATCACACTTCTGTAAACACATCCCAATTTTAAATGTACTGACGGGAGATGGCTATTTAAAGGCATGTGATGCCAGTCTCCTCTGTAACGTGAATAATCTCTTCATTTGCGCTCCGTGTCAATTCCCGTTCTCCGTGAAGAAAAGTTACATTTACTTTAAAAGAGAAAAGTAAAAAGTGCTGGAGAGATGGCTCAGTGGTTAGGAGCACTGTCTGCTCTTCCAGAGGTCCTGAGTTCAATTCCCAGCAACCACATGGTGGCTCAGGACTATCTGTCATGAGGTCTACTGCCCTACTTCTGGTGTGTCTGAAGACAGTGTACTCATGCATACAATAAATAAAACCATTAAGGTGAGCCCATCGGTTATCACATTGTCATAGTCTGTATTTCTCCTTCTTCACCCTCCTTCCTCTTGCTTCCTGACACCCTTTAGCTGAGCTCTTTCCTCACGTATGGAATGTTCTTCTCTGTCATGGTGGTATGTACTTGTAACTCCAGGTAGTGTAGAGGTCGAGGCAGGAGAATCAAGGGTTGCAGACTGGTGTTGGTGGTGTGGGTCTGTGGGCAGAGCGCTTGTCGGGCACGCATAGCTCCAGGTTTGATCTGAAGTCCTGCTTTAAGCCGAGCATGATGGGACAGGCTGCTAATCCCAGTTACTCGGTAGGTAGCGGCATTGGAAGCTCAAGAGTTCAAGTTGTTCTTGGCATAGCGGTACCAGGTAGGATGGGCTGAACTACGCAGCGTCAAGGCCAGAAAAAAATAATAAAAGACAGTGTAATGTTTGCGGTGTCCCCATCTTAGACCAGATGAATTTTCGTGGGAAGGAGGGGAGCAGAGTTAAGTTCCAGGGAAGATCGAGTGTAGCCAGCCTTGGGACTAGCAACCGAAGTGAGGACTATTTGCACACGTGACATTCTGTATGATCAGTTTTGCCTTACTGTGACCAAAGTACTACACAGAAACGACAGGAGAGGAACAGTATGATTTGAGTTGTCATGTCGGAACCTATGTCAGTGGGGCTCTTCCCACCCTGGCTGACCAGGAAGCACACAGGCTTTAAGAGGAGAGGAGAAGGGGGGCGGGTGTGGGAAGGGGGCTGGCTATAACCCCAAAAGGCTTGCCCTTAAATCCTGCTTCCCTCAGCTGGACCTCAAAACAGTCTCCCAAAATAGCATCCTCAGCAGGGGGTAGGAAGTGAGGGGGACATTTCAGATTTAAATCATACAGTCTTCTTCTTTTTTTTTTTTTTTTTCTTTTTGGTTTTTCGAGACAGGGTTTCTCCTTATAGCCCGGGCTGTCCTAGAACTCACTCTGTAGACCAGGCTGGCCTCGAACTCAGAAATCCGCCTGCCTCTGCCTCCCAAGTGCTGGGATTAAAGGCGTGCGCCACCACCGCCCGGCCATAACAGACACTCTTGTACTTAGTAGCGCGTGCTTTGTAACAGGTGACTGGCGTAGCATGTGACTAGACTACCTGGGTTGGATAAGGGAGGGTGGGGCTGGAGTTCAGGGCTCTGGAATGTCCCCTCCCTGCATATCGCCTGTCCCGCTAATACTTTAAATGGGAGCCAGGTCACCTGGCTACTACCTGATGGTCTTGTTCTGACTTCCTAAACAGTGGCTGCCTGCAGTGAATGCAACTGCTGTTTGCCCCACAAGGGGGTAGGTCTGTCTGTGTGCGAGAGGGGGGGTAGGTCTGTCTGTGTGGGAGAGGGCACGTTCTTACACAGGACTCTTAGCAAGGACACCTAGGGGCAGACAGTGAGCAACCAGTACAGACTGCTTCCTTGAAGGCAAAAGGTCAATTTGTTAGGAAGCTGTTCAAGTTTACATTGTCTTTTCTGGGTTCTCGTTCTTGGTTGTCTGACAGACTTTGTCCTTTTGACTCTTAACAGGGTCAAAATTGGCTAAACGTCTGCTGGTAGGAAAAGTTAGATTTTTTCCCCCTTCTTTGTGATGCTGAGGGTGGAACCATACCTGGGCCTAGCCCATACCAAGCACATGCTCTACTGCCTAGTCAGACCCCCAAGCCCCTCACTGGGAGATTCTAGGCAGGGGCTCTACCACTGAGCCACGCCCCTAGCCCCTCACTGGGGGATTCTAGGCAGGAGCTCTACCACTCAGTACTGAGGTAGGAGTGCCTGTTGTGGGATTAGAACAAGAGTTAGGAAGGCAGAGGATGTTTGGGAGGGAGAAGTGATGGGCCTTAGCATTGCTGGGCTTGCAGCAAGTACTTCCTGACTCAGTCATGGGACAGACGGGTCACTAATGAATCAGTTCCATGACAGCTGCCGGGATCCCAATTCTGCCCATCTCAGCCCTTTACTTGCTTTGTGAAATCGTTGGTGTGACACTGCAGTGGTTCCTTACTAGAGGAGCGAGAAGCAAAGCTCCCACCAACTGTGGAAGTGGGGTGTGGCAGAGGGCGTGGCAGAGGACGTGGTGAGGTTACAGAGCTGTTGGACAACATAATGGTTTGAGGGTGGACTTGCCCCAGCCATGTCCATCGGAACATCTGCCGCAGAAGCCATAGCAAGGGATACTGCCCACAGTATGGTGAAAAACTTTATCTTGGACTGTGCCTTACCTGTCTGCCATTGTCACCAAATCCTGAATATGTAACTTAAGGGTGGAATAGTTTATTTTAGCTCACAGTTTAAGAAGTTAGTCTACCTTGATGGGGGGAAGGCTTAACTGAGTTCACAGTGGCAGGAACTTATGGTCAAGACTCCCTTTCTCTGTGGATCAGGAAGCTCAGAGATAAGATCGAAAGAACTATCAGGCTATCAAGGTTTGACCCACAGCGCCCCGTCAGTGACCCACTTCCTCCAGGAAGATGCTGTCTTTCTGCATTCGAACAGATTAGCTTCAGGAAGGAGAATGGTTTACATCTCTGTTGGTTCCTTTTTGTTGCTGTGAAAGGAAGGAAGGAAGGAAGGAAGGAAGGAAGGAAGGAAGGAAGGAAGGAAGGAA
>NW_021604614.1:1609192-1610612 GCF_004785775.1 Grammomys surdaster
GAAGGAAGGAAGGAAGGAAGGAAGGAAGGAAGGAAGGAAGGAAGGAAACAGAAAGAGAAAGAGAGAAAGAAAGAAAGAAAGAGAGAGAGAGAGAAATTAACAAAAGCAACTTAAAGAAGAAAGGGCTTATTCTAACAGATTCCACCATAGTAGAAAAGCCAGGCCAGCAAGTAAGCAAGGCTTGCTGGGAGCAGAAGCCCTACTGTGCAAGTTGTATTCACAATCAGAAAGCAAATCGAGCCCAGCTAGAGAGGCTCAAGCTCCCCCCCCCCCCCACCGACCCTCTTACTTCAGAGAGACTCTACCTCTCAAGGGTCCCATAACCTTCCCAAACAGTGCCACCAGCTGGTGGCAAGTGCTTTCCTACATAAACTCTGTGGACATTTGTCATAGCACAACAGACTGTGAGGGCCCCGGCAGCAGAGGGGCTTCTGGGAGGTGTTGAGGGTCACGATGATGGAGACATTGGAGTTTCTGCTCCAGACAGATGGTCTGATGGCTGACACTGTCAACAGGATCTAGAATCACCCAGAAGGCGAGGTTGCTTCCCAGCTGTATGTGAGGCCTGGAGTGTCTACATTAATTGCAGTGGTTAAGTAATCCTGCAGGATTCTTCAGAAGCATCCTGCTCACCTACCACCGCCACTGGCTCATACTCCCTTTCCATTCGTCTCTAGCTGGAGTTTTGCTGTGGAGTTACTGAGTATTTCCTGTTAAAAAGAAGCAAGCCCAGGAAACGAGAGCAGGAAGGGGGAGAAGAAAAGAAAAGTGGAAAAGGAAATGGAAAGAAGGGGAAAGAAAACAAAAAAGTTAAAAGCAGCACTCTCCTCCTCCTCCTCCTCTTCTCCTTCTCCTTCTCTTACTCCTCCTCCTCCTCCTCCTCTTCCTCCTCTTCTTCTTCTTCTCCTCCTCCTCCTCCTTCTTCTTCTTCTTTGTGTGTGTGTGTGTTTGTGTATGGTGTTTTGCTTGTGTGCATGTCTGTGTACCATGTGTGTGCTTGGTGCCTGCAGAGGCCAGAAGAGGGCATCAGGTTCCCTGGAACTGAAGTTTGAGACAATCGTGAGCCACCATGTAGATGCTGGGGGAAGAACAATCAGGTTCCTGACCACTGAGCCTCTTTAGCCCCTTTTTATTTTTGTGTGATCTGAAAACTAAACTGAGGGTCTCCTTTATGCAAAACACACACTGTGGCACTGAGCCAGTCTTTAGTCCTCTACCAGATGATTCTAGGCAGGGGCTCTACCACTGAGCCACACCCCCAGCCCCTCACTGGGGGATTCTAGGCAGGGGCTCTACCACTGAGCCACGCCCCCAGCCCCTCACTGGGGGATTCTAGGCAGGGGCTCTCCCACTGAGCCACGCCCCCAGCCCCTCACTGGGGGATTCTAGGCAGGGGCTCTACCACTGAGCCACGCCCCCA
>NW_021604614.1:1610622-1625649 GCF_004785775.1 Grammomys surdaster
CACTGGGGGATTCTAGGCAGGGGCTCTACCACTGAGCCACGCCCCCAACCCCTCACTGGGGGATTCTAGCAGAGGTTCTACCACTGAGTAGAGCCTTTTTTGTTGTATGTCTTCTATTTTATTTAATGTCCTCTTCCTCACTACATTTTCCTTGGGTGTTCTCTCTGGCCTCAGCAGTAGGTCTTCCGTTGGCCCCTTGCTTCAAGGCTGCATCCTGAACCTTTAAAACTAGCCTGGCCTTGGTAGCCCAAAGGCTGGGCTGCAGCCCAGAGCTGTGTGCGTGACTCGACAATGCCCAGTTGCTCCGCAAGCCAGCCCCTGCAGGCTCCACTGCCTGCTCTATCCAGTAGCAAGGCCCCAAACCTTCCCATTGGTCACAGGCATGCTGATCTGCCTGGAGGGAGTCTGTAAATAGAGAGGACTGGAGGGGGAGGCAGAGAAGTGGAGAGAGAAAGCCTCCCTTCCTTCAGTGCCTGCTGATAATTGGCTCTCGGGGACCAGCTGGGGACACAGGGGCCAGCTGGGCCAGGAAGTGCTGCACAATGCTGTCCTTTCAGGAGAGCCCCTGCTGGCTGTAGGTCCCGTGTGACTCCAGCGGAATAAAGAGAACAGAGTGTTCTCAAAGGATGTTCTCGAACCTAGACCCCCCTCCAGAGGTGAGACACAGAGCCCCCAACTTCCACCCTCTGTCTAGGAGTACCCCCACCCTCTACTTACACTTGCACCCCCCTCCCTTGCAGAAGAACTGGATCTTTCGGGGCCGAATAATTTCCCTCAGAGTCAGGGTAGCAACTGAGTGGTGTACGGGAGAAGGCAGCATGGAGGCCTGGGGACTCCGTGCTGTCCTGCCTTAGAGAGTGTAGGGCCATATGGAAGGACACACCAGAGCTTACATTCTGGATATGTGTTATATGTTCTTGTTGATGTGTGCACATGTGTGTGTGTGTGTGTGTGTGTGGCCATATGATGTACAGACGTGTCTGTGTGCATGTGGAAACCAGAAGTCGGCCTCAAGCGTCTTCCTTGCTTGTCCTCCAGCTTGCTTTATTTCCAGACAGGGTCTTTTCCCTGAGCCCCGAGCTCACCTGCCCCGTGAGCTGTAGGGATCCGCCTGTCTCTGCCTCTGTGTTGCGCTCCCTAGATGGAATTGTAGAGTTATAAGATGTGCCTCACACCTGGATTTTATGTGGGTTCCCTGGATTGAACTTGGGGTTCATGCTTGTATGGCAGGAACTTTACTGAGTGAGATGTCTTCCTCAAGCCCTTGGATGATCTTCTTCTTCCTCCTCCTCCTCCTCCTCTTCTTCCTCTTCTTCTTCCTCCTCCTCCTCTTCCTCCTCCTCCTCTTCTTTTTCTTCTTCAGTTTTTTGAGACAAGATTTCTCTGTGTAGCCCTGGCTGTCCTGGAACTTGCTCTGTAGACCAGGCTGGCCTTGAACATAAAGATCCATTAAAGTCATGTGCCCACCACCACCTGGCTTGGATTTTAGTCTTTATCGGAGAAAGGTAATTGCTAAGTATATACAGCACCTGAGTGTGGTGGTGTATACTTCTACCCCTGGCCTTGGGGGGCTGATGTAGGAGGCGAGCCTGGGTGGCATAGTATATCCTAGTACAGCCTGAGCTACCTAAGACGTACTTCTAAACCAGAACTGGGAGGGGCATTTACCATACCGAAATGTGGTAAAATGCCATCTTTAGGTCTTTTTTTTTTTGTTTGTTTTTGTTTTGTTTTGTTTTTCGAGACAGGGTTTCTCCGTGTAGTTCTGGCTGTCCTGGAACTCACTCTGTAGACCAGGCTGGCCTCGAACTCAGAAATCCGCCTGCCTCTGCCTCCCAAGTGCTGGGATTAAAGGCGTGCGCCACCACCGCCCGGCCATCTTTAGGTCTTTTAAAGTGACAGTTACTGGTTTATGCCGATGTGGAGCCTGCACATGCCTAGGCGTGCATGTGGAACTCAGGACCATATGCAGACGTCTACTGTGTGGGTTCTGGGGATCGGACTCAGGTTGCCAGGCTCAGCAACGAGCACCTTTTCCTGCTGATTCGTCTTCACCAGCCGCAGAATGTAGTGTCTGCAATATGGATGGATACAGGAGCCTGTGATGTCGAATGGGATATGAGGATGTCATCTGGGCAAAGTGGTCTCAGTGGAATATCTGCCCCAGACACAGAAAGGTGACTGGTATCCTGAGGGCTCTGGGTGACCCAGATCTGTCCCCATCTCCCCTTCTTTTATGACAATGCATTAGCCTTGCCTGGCGAGGCCTTGAACTCACTCTGTAGTCCAGGTGGGCCCTGAACCATCTTCCTGCTTCAACTTCTCCCAGCGGCTGGGATTACAGCCCAGCACCTCCAAGCTCACATCACGGCTTGCTTTTAAAAGCCCAGTATGAGCCACAAATGGGAGCACATGCCTGTTATTCCTAGCACTGAGAAGACTGGAGCTGGAGAATTGTGAGTTCCAGACCACCGTGAACTGGTGAGATCCTGTCTCAGAAGGGTGGGGAGGGGAGGAGAGTCGAGATAAGCCCAGTTGGTGGACTGCTAGCCTAGTATGCTTGAGGGCTGTGGGTTCAGTCCTTAGCACCACATAAACAGGGCGTGGTGCTGCACACCCGTAATCCCAGCCGTCAGAAGGTGGAGGCAGAAAGATCAGAAGTTCACGGTCGTCCTCTGCTACGTAGTGATTTTAAGGCCAGCCTGGGATAAATCAGACTCTGTCTCAGCAAAACCCAAAACTCGAGAATGTTGACGCTCAGACCTGCCTTGTACCTCAGTGTCCTGAAAGGCCACGTTGGCTTCAGAAGCTGATCTGTAGCCAGGAGCCATGGGCAGGTCTCTGACTCATAGGTATCTCCACACTGGTGACTATTGCCAGGACGAAAGCAGGTACGCTAGCAACACTGAAGGAGCTCTTGCCAGCATAACCCAACTCCCCCACTCCTCCACGCCCCGTCCCATGTGCGATCCCAGCTACAGGAGTGGATATGGGGTAACAGTTTGGTCTGAGGAGGCCTTACGTGTCCCCCAAGGGACTTATGACAGTATTTTCATTTTACATTTGTTTACTCTGTGTAAACAGAGTAATCAATTTTTCAGAAACAGTAATCCAGTTTTCAGAGTAATCTCTCTCCTACCGTGCACTTTTAACCCACTGAGCCATCTTGCTAGCCCAGTAGTTAATATCTGTTGTCAGCGTGGCAGGGCTCAGGATCACCTGAGACAAGCCCTTGTCTATGAGGGAATTTCTGAATCGAGTTAAAGTAGACAGGAAAACCCACTCTAAATACGGGCCGCATCCATCTCTCTCTGCTTTCTGACTAGATTGTGACCAGCCACCTCACGCTGCTGCTCCCCTGCCTTCCCCGCCATGATGGACTGTTCCCTCAGACCGTGGGCTATAATCTACCCTTTGTCTCAGGACTGAGAGATATCACTAAAACATGGCTTCTTCCCCAAACCCTGTGCTAGGCCAGAAAACATCTCATTGGCAGCACGCCCCTGCCTTGCTCGAGAGCCTTCTGTGAGTCCCCAGCACTAGTCACACTGTCCTAATAT
The DNA here is from genome assembly GCF_004785775.1 of Grammomys surdaster. Lineage (NCBI taxonomy): Eukaryota > Metazoa > Chordata > Mammalia > Rodentia > Muridae > Grammomys > Grammomys surdaster. The sequence continues at coordinate 1,614,183 of NW_021604614.1, forward strand.
CGGTGATCCTCTCCCACACAGTGGGGGTCTCTTTTAGCTTTAACCAGTCAGTCTTTCTCACAGTCAACCAGAGAAGTGATTGACAGGTGACCTGATCTAGAGTCTGGCGTTGATTTGCTTTGGGGAATGAGGCGTCAGTGGTTAGTGATAACTGGGTACAAGATCTACAGGTGGCACCAGCAAGAAGAAAAGCCCACCCACCACAGGTTTTTAGTTTATTCCTTTTGAGGCAAGGTCCTGTGTAGCCCAGGCTGGTCTAGGGAGCTGAGGATGGCTCTGAAGAAGATCAAGGCATCCTCCTGCCTTGACTTCCAAAGTATTAGGATTACAGATAAGGCACCATCCACTTTTGAAAGTAAAGTGTCAGGGTGCTTGAATGTCGCTCAGTTAGTAGAGCACTTGCCTGGTATGCATGAAGACTGGGGTCCCAGCACCATTATAAATCAGTAATGGGGGACAATCAGGAGATAGAGGCAGGAGGACCAGAAGTTCAGGGTCAGTCTTGGCTACATACCAAGTTTGCAGCAGGCCAGTCCGGGATGTATTTATATATGTTTCAGTGCTTCTATAAAGGTCTAAGCAAATATAATTTAGTAAAAAAAGATTTTTATGCGTATGGATGTTTTGTCTTCGTGTATATCTGTGCACTGTATATGTGCTTGGTACCCGCAGAGACAGAGAAGGCCATCAGATCCCTTGGAACTAGACTTACAGAAGGTTGTGAGACACTATGTGGATGCTGGGATTTGAACCTGGGTCCACTATAAGAACAGACGGTGCTCTTAACCACTGAGCCATCTCTTCAGCTCCGAACAAATCATTTCAGTCTACGCACTCTTGCTCCTGGAGATCTACCCCTTAGAAAAAAAACATCAGTTACTATGACTATGTAGAGCTAGACCTGGTGGTACATACCTGTGACCCCATCTGCTCCAGGAGGCTGAGAGGGGAGTGTGAGGGGGGGAGGGGGGGCGCCTTATATCAATCTGGGATAGAAAGTTGATTGGTGAGACTTTGCCACAAAAATCTAACCTGGTGGTAGTGGTGGATTCCTTTAATCCCTGCACTTGGAAGGCAGAGGCAGGCAGATCCGTTAAAAGTAAAACAAGAGGTTACAGTCCACCTCCATGATGAACAAAATAAGTAAATGTAATAATAGTAATAATAATAACTTTTTAGAAGAAAATAAACAACAGAGTCTTGGGAGGTAGCTCAGCAGTTAAGAGCACATAGTGTTCTTGCAGAGACCTGAGTTCGGTTACCAGCGCCCATATCAGGCGGCTCACAACCCTAGCTCCAACACCCCTGGCTTCCTCTGGCACTCAAGTGCACATACCCATAATCACCCATGCATACATAAAAGTTTAAAAAGATAATAAATCTCTTAAAATTTTTTAACAACAGCAAAATAGTCTAGGTGACATGATTAGCATTTGTGTACGTTATTCACGTGTCTTTATTAAAATTAACAGGAAAGTCGTGACTTTTGAAAACAACAGGAAAGGAATAGTTTCAAGATTTTCCGGGTAATTAAGGAAGGAAAAAGGGATTTAACCATCAAGTTGGAAGATGGCCAAGAGTGAATGGGGAATCAGAGAAACCCTGTGGAAAATTTGGTTATTATTTGGGGGAAGGTTCTTACCATGAAGATCAGGGGACATCTTGGTGGATTGGGCTGTCTCATTCCATCTTCATAGGGGTCCTGGCAAGGGGACTCCAGTTGTCAGGTTTGCTGGGCTAGCATCTTTACTTGTTGATCCATCTTGCCAGCCCCTGGTGGGAAGGGTTTAGAAGTGGCAGAGGGGTGGCTGGCTGGGCTCAGGCCGCAGTGGCTCCCTGACATCAGCCTCTCTTCCTCTTGTATTCTGAGGAATAATGTTTCCCCCGGGGTGAAGAAGCCTTTCCTTTGTGTGGCCCCTTAATTACCACGCTGTTGTGCCAAGCCAGCGAGTAGCAGGCGGGTACAGCAGCTGGGCACAGCCAATGCCAGGCAGCAGAGCCTGCTCCCTTGGGACAGCTTGGGACAGCTGGTCTGGGAGTGCTGCCCACCTCTGCGCCCCCTTCCCCCAAGCTGCATACTCGAGGATCTAGAGGGCCCTGGATGGTCTCTTGGCTCCAATACCAAGGGTCATTGGAGGAGTGGGGTGTTGGGGAGGAGGAAGGGGGGAGGGTCTCAGTAACTCTCAGAGGCTTGTTTATTTCATCCTCTTCCCCTCCCCCATCTTGTTTTTGCAGACAGTCAGCGTCAATAAGGCCATTAATACGCAGGAAGTGGCCGTGAAGGAAAAACATGCCCGGAATATCCTTTTGGCCTGGATCCTCGGGAGGCCGACCCTGGAAGGGGGTCAAATGGTGGGAACTGAGGTCAGGAGGAGGCTTCCTGCTCAGCAACAGGAAGAGTAGCCCTTGCCAGGGACAGGAGCCTGCGGATGGAAGCCACTTCTGGTATAGCTACACACTCAGAGAGCTCTACTCTCAGACACCCCCTCCTGGCAGTGTCCAAGGGTCCTAGGAGGCCAGCAAGCCATCTTTTCTTTTGTAAGATTTATTTATGTATTTTATGTATATAAATATTTTATCTGCATGTACACCTGCATGCCAGAAGAGGGCATCAGATCCCATTACAGATGGCTGTGAGCCACCATGTGGTTGCTGGGAATTGAACTCAGGACCTCTGGAAGAGCAGCCAGCGCTCTTAACCACTGAGCCATCTCTCCAGCTCCCAGCTCAGGCCTTTTCAATTTATTTAGTTAGTTACATTTATTTTGATACAGGGTCTCATATAGCCCAGACTGGCCTCAGATTCACTGTGTAGCTGAGGGTAACCTTGAACTCCTGACTTCTGGAATGCTGGGATTACAGGCGTGTACCACATCGATCAGTTTTTATGCACTGTTGGGATGAAACCCGGGTCTTCACGTGTATGAGGCAAGTTCTTCATCAACTGAGCTACACTTACTTTATTTATTTATTTTTGTTTTTGAGACAGAGTTTCTGTGTAGCCTGGGCTGTCCCTACTGGGCTGGTCTACTCTGTAGACCAGGCTGGCCTCGAACTCAAAAATCCGCCTGCCTCTGCCTCCCAAGTGCTGGGATTAAAGGCGTGCGCCACCACTGCCTCGCTACGCTTACATTTTTTATTTACTTGTTTATTTTATCTTACTTATTATGCGTATGGGTGTTTTGCCTGCATGCCTCTCTATGCATGTTTGCAGTGCACATGGTGGCCAGAAGAGGGCATCAGATCCTCTGGAACTGGAGTTAGGGACAGTGATGTGCTGGGAACTGAATCAGAGTCCTTGACCTTTAACCACTGAGCCGTCTCTTCTTCTTTATTGATGGGTTTCAATGGTGCTTTTGAGACAGGGCTTCATTGTGTCTGCCAGGTTGGCCTCAACATTGGGATTCTCCTGCCTCAAGATCTCACTGAGGTTTATAGGTGTGTGTCACCATGCCCAGCTTCTAACCTCACTTTAATAATGTATAGGAAAGCCTCCTGAGCTGCCTGGATCAGCAGGCAAAGGCAGCACCTCGCTAGTCAAGCCTGACACCCTGAGTCTGGTTGGTAAAACCCACAGTGCCAGAAAACCCCTCGAGGTTGTTCTCCGGCACCCATACGTGTGCTGTAGCTCCCTGACACTCACACAGGCATGGCACACACACACACACACACACACACGAACAGTGATCATAAGCAAAACAAAAATCAAAGAGGATCTAGGTGTGGTGGGCACATGGCTTTAATCCCACACTCAGGAGACAGAAGCAGGAGGATCTCTGTGAGTTCGAGGCCAGCCTGGTCTACAAAGTGAGTTGCAGGACACACAGAGAAACCTTGTCTCCAAAAAAAAAAAAATGTGAAAGAGGAAACACATGTTAAAATGTTGGCATTGGTCCCAAGAATGAATCCCATCCTACATCTGGCTGGGCCAGAGACAATAAATAAGCCAAGACCAGTCCTGGTCCAGGGCCACATGTTTAGATTACAGGTGACATATGCCTTTAATCTCAGCCACCAGGAGGATGCAGGGTGATTCCCATGAGTTGGAGGCCATCCTGGGTTACAGAGTGAGACTATTTCATTAATACCAAAGTCCGGCAAGGGGCTAGGGATGTGGCCCAAATGGTAGACTGCTTGCCTCAGGCACAGAGCCCTCGGGTCCAGTCCAAGCATTGTATAAGCAAGGTGTGGGCCTGCATACCTGTCATCCCAGAAGTCTGGAGGTCAAGATCAAATAAAAGGATTAGAAGTTCTAAGTTCTAGGATAACTTGGGCTACTTAAATGTTGACCCTGCCTCAGAGACAGGTGATGGGCCAGTAAGATGGCTCCGTATATGTAAAGGAGCTAGCCTTCACGCCCGACGACCTGAATTCATCCTGGAGAGCCCACATGGAACTGACTGCCAACAAATTGCCCTCTGACTTCCACACACGTACCCAGGCATATGAGTGCCCACACGTATACATGCACATGTGCTGTATACACACACGCACATAGACACACCCACACACACACACAGGCACACACGCACACACACGCATACACATCATCATCATAATACATAAGTAAATTTAAAATTAAAATTTTTAATTAAATTAAAAAGAAAGAATTTCTTTTCAGGGGAAACTGTTATAAAATAGGGAACGAGGTATTTATACTCTCAGCCTCCAAGTTGCCAGGCAAACACGTAGAACTGTGGGGTCTTAGCTGTAAGCAGTGCCCCGCCTCCCCCTTACCTAGCTCCACCCACCAAGCGCTTGTCTTCCTTGACTCCTCCCACCGTGTATTCTGGGCACCCACCATGAGAAAGGGGCGCAGACCTTTTGGTCTGTGGTCAACCGACTTCCTCTCTCCAGCAACGCCATGCTGTGCTGGAAGTTCTGCCATGTGTTCCACAAACTTCTTCGAGACGGACATCCGAACGTGAGTCTCAGGGGCGTCAGGGGAGGCCAATGGCACGTGGGGATTGTGACACCTGAGTTCTGCTCCTGCTCCCCGGTACAGATGCCCGGGAGCAGAGACGGAAATCAAAGCTTTAAAGATATGTTTTTATTTATATGTGCGTGTATGTGTATGCCACATGTGTCCAGTTGCCTGACGAGGCCAAAAGCGGGCGTCAGATCCCCTGGGACCGGAATTACAGGATGTTTCGAGCTCCCGGGAAAGAAACTCAGGTTCTCTGCCAGAGCTGCAAAACACCCTTGACTGCAGAGCCATCTCTCCAGTCCCTGGAATGGGATCTCTGTTTTACTCAGAGAGCTAGCAACTGGTGATCATTCATGTCTACTAGCTAATCTTAAACCAACAGATTAGTTAGGGATGAAGGGGCAGAGACAAAGCCTTGTCAATCATTTCAGGATTCAGGCTTGCCCCATTGGCCAGGTGATCAGCCATATTTCTGATCAAAAAACCCCACTCTCAGTGTTTTATTATCTTTTATTATCATCCCTTGCAATCTTCTCTCGTTTGGTGGATCTCTGGGCCCAAATACTTATTGAAATACTGAGCCAAGTAGTATTTATCCATGTCAACCTGTCCCAGAGGGACCTGGGCTCGAGGTGGGCACTCAAAGCAAACCCTGGCTGTGCTAAGCCAGTAACATTGTGTGTGTTCTGATTATGTCTATATGAAGCAAGTGTATTACAGTATAGAATATAGATGTGCCCCCACCCCCTCTCATCCCTCCTGGCCCCTATGAAAAGCAATTGTCAGCCCAGCACAGTAGTCTCTGGAACCGAGATGGAAGGAGACAACTGATTTCTAAATATTGTCCACCAATCTCCACATGTGTGGTCTGGCACCTGCATGCACATGTTCACACACACACACACACACACACACACACTATAAAAAAGAAGCTGCTGCCTGCTGCCCACCCTCACCTCAGATTTCCCATAGGAGGTGAGAGCATCCCTTCTGGTGGGTCTCTTCCCCACCCGAGCCGCAGGTAGGCGACTCTCCGGCCACCCCGTCTCCCCTCATGACTCTTCTTCTTTTCTAGGTACTGAAAGACTCTCTGAGATATAAAAACGAATTAAGTGACATGAGCAGAATGTGGGTGAGTATGCAGATGTACCAGGGACCCCCACTTCTCCCCAGACACTGCCAGGCACAGAGCATGGGATGTAGCAAGTTACCTCCTGTCTCTTGGTTTGGTTGAGACATCATCATCTCTTGGAACCTGGCCAGGGCATGGCTCACCATGCAGCCAAGGTTGACCTAGAACTCGTGATCTTCCTGTCTCCCCTTCCTGTGTACTGGGATTGCATGTGTGCATAGCCAAGTTCAATGTATGAGGGGAGGCAAGCCCACTGAACCACATCCCAGCCCATCTCTTGATTACTTTCTTCCATGAGTCGTAGGAGTGAGCTAGACATGCGTTGTCTTGCCGGAAGTACTGGAAGGTACAGGAAAGCTCTGGATTCTCAGAGCCACAGAGTTCCGTATCATGGTGTTAGGATTCCCTCACAGAGACTAGCCATTGTGCCTGTGCCCTTTGTGATCACGATACATTGCAGTGCTGCTCTTCCAGAGGCCCCGAGTTTAATTCCCAGCACCCACTTGGTGGTCGCTATCACCTATAACTCCAAGGATCCAGTGACCACTTCTGGCCTCCTGAGACACGCACATGTGCAGGGCACAGATCTACATGCACACAAAGCTCCTATATACATAATAATAAAAGGTAAAAAAAAAATTGAAGATTTATTATTTGTTTGTTGGAGGGCTCCAAAGGTAGCCCAGGCTAGCCTAGAACTTGTCCTTTTCCTGCTTTAGCCTCCTAAACACTGGGATTATCGGTATGCAGTGAGGGGAGGGTGGTAAGGGTTTGAGTATATGCATTGGATGTGACGGCCAGCTGTCAGTCACAGGTACTCTTCCTCGGGAGCTGTTCATCTTGTTGTTTTTTTTGTTTTTGTTTTTTTGTTTTTGTTTTGTTTTTCGAGACAGGGTTTCTCTTGTAGCCCTGGCTGTCCTGGAACTCACTCTGTAGACCAGGCTGGCCTCAAAGTCAGAAATCCGCCTGCCTCTGCCTCCCAAGTGCTGGGATTAAAGGTGTGCGCCACCACCGCCCGGCTTCTTGTTGGGTTTTTGATCTTGTCTGTTTTTCAGGTTTTTAAGACAGGGTCACTATGTAGTGCTGACTGACTGTCTGGGAATTCACCATGTAGATCAGGTTGGACTCAAATTTGGTCTTTCTATGTAGTCCTGACTGTCCTGGAATTCAGTATATAGACCAGACTGGCCTTAAGTTCACTGAGATCGCCCCACCTCTGCTTCCCAAGTTCTGGGATGTAAGGCAGGCCATCACACTATGCCAAGCCTTCCAACTTTAAGACAAGAGCTCCTCGGACCTGTGGCTCACCGATTAGGTTAAGCTGGTTTGTCAAGTGAGCCCTGGGCATCCTCCTGTGTCTGCCTCCTCAGCTCTGGGATTGTAGCCATTCCCTGTAAGTCCTGAGCATGTAGCTCAGGTCCTTGGCAAGCACTTCGCCAACCAAGCCTCTCCCCAGCCCCGTTTTTCTTCTTTTTTCCCCCATCTGCCTTACGATAGGATTGATTGGGTCTCACTTTGTAACTCAGGCTGGCTCCTACTACAGAGCCTCCTGCCTCAGCTTCTCCAGCACTGGCATTGCAAATGTACAAGGCCATACCTGGATTCCTTTTATTTGTTTGTGTGTGTGTGTGTGTGTGTGTGTGTGTGTGTGTACTGACATAGGCCAGAGAGGGTGTCACATCCACTGGAGCTGGAGTTACAGGCAGTTGTGAGCTGGGAACTGAACTCAGGTCCTCTGCAAGAGCAGCATGTGCTCTTGACTGCTGAGCCATGTCTCCCGTCCCTCTTTATGCCTTGCAAATTTTTTATGGCTATATTAATGATACCCGTGCCATACATTGCTTTCTATAATCCCTTTATCCGTCCTTGGAGCTCTGCTTGGCCATCTGGCATTTCTGGTGAATATTAGTTATTCTGCATATTTTCCTTTTGTGCTGTTTGATTCCCTGCTGGGAACACAATTCTTTGAAGTCTGTAAGGAAGACAGGTTCCTCCAGAGAGAACCTGTGCTCGCCTCCACAGAGATCTCAATTAAACGCTCCACTGGATGTTTATGAATTCTGGGAGGTTCCCCCGGGAGTGTCAGCTGGGTCTCCTTCCCAGCAGTGAAATTCTCTTGTTTTTATCACACAACTGAGCGGAGGAAATTGAAATTGACTGCTCTCAAGATCCCCTCCATATTAAGAGTGCTGGCTGGAAATGAACACCCTTTATATTTTGATTTTTTTTTTTTTTAGGTTGCATGTGTGTGTGTGTGTCTGTGCATGTATGTGCACATGCATGTGTGTGGAGAGGAGGGTACATGTATGCCAACAAGCATGGCTGCCGGAGTTTTCTCCTCCTCTGTCTGGAACCCTGAGATTATCAGGCATGGTGGAAAACAGTTTCACCCTCTGGGTCATTTTTCAGCCTCATCTTTTAAAATGACATTCATTCTGTGTGTTGGCGTGAGTGGGGCACGGGCACACAAGTGATAAGTCGGAGGACGCCTTGTCTGTGGTAGACAGGCCTCTCCTTCCACCAGGCGGGTCCCAGGGACTAAACTAAGGTTGTTGTACCTGGCAATGGAAGCCCTTGTCCACTGAGCAATCAGCCAACCAAGAAGAAGATTTAAGAGGCAGCCCTGCCTCAGTACTGACGCAGCTTCCTCTCTTCTCCCCCAAGGGCCACCTGAGCGACGGGTATGGGCAGCTGTGCAGCGTCTACCTCAAGCTGCTGAGAACGCGGATGGAGTACCACACCAAAGTGAGCATCTGCCTGCCATCCTCCACGGCTCCACTCCCTCGCCCCACCACTCCTTCAAGCCCAGCCTCCCCTCCTTGGCCTTTATTATCACTTTGGGGAACAGCCTGGGACCTGAGGGAGTGAGGATGTTAGGGCCTGACTCTGTGAGGGGAAATCAACTGGTAGAACAGTAGTGTGAAAGAGCCCAGGATGTGACCAGCCTTTTGATGGATGCTCATGGGTTGTTCTGTTCCTCATTTCACAAATAGGAAAACGACTAACATTTTGTGGGAGTTGTTCTGTGTGGAAAATTGCAAACATCTATCTATCTATCTATCTATCTATCTATCTATCTATCTATCTATCATCTATCTATTTATCATCTATCATCTGTCTATCTCTATATCTAGATATATTGATATTTATATATCTAGATATAGAGATATAGTTTGTGTGTAGTCTGCATATATGTATGTGCACCATGTGCATGCAGTGCCCATGGAGGCCAGAAGAGGGCAGCAGATCCTCTGGAAAAAGAGGTGTAGACAGTTCTACCTTTTGTGAAAGAGGAGCAGGTGCTGTTAACTGTTGAGCCACCAAAATCCCTCGTGGCTTGTTGGTTTGGATTGTTTGTTTGTTTGTTAATTGGTAGTGGTAGGGTCAGAGGACATCATATGAGAGTCAGTTCTCTCAGTGCTGGGAAGATAGCTCAGAGATTAAGAGCACAGGCTACTTTTTGTTTGTTTGTTTTTTGTTTTTTTGAGACAGGGTTTCTCTGTATAGTCCTAGCTGTCCTGGAACTCACTCTGTAGACCAGGCTGGCCTCGAACTCAGAAATCCACCTGCCTCTGCCTCCCAAGTGCTGGGATTAAAGGCGTGTGCCATCACCGCCCGGCACAGGCTACTTTTAAAGGAGAAATAGGGTTCAGTTCCCAGCACCCACACTGTAGCAGTCATCTGTCATTGCAGTTCTAGGAGATCCATGGCTCTTTCAACACTGTGTGGGCACCAAGCATATACCCGGTATACATTCATACGTACAAGCAAAACACTCATACATATAAATAAAAAATAAACTTCAAAAAATTGTTTAGAGCCAGGCAGTGGTGGTGCACACCTTTAATCCCAGCACTTGGGAGGCAGAGGCAGGCGGATTTCTGAGTTCGAGGCCAGCCTGGTCTACAGAGTGAGTTCAGGACAGCCAGGGCTACACAGAGAAACCCTGTCTCAAAAACAAACAAACAAACAAACAAAAATTGTCATCGTTGTCCTTCGCTACATAGTATGTTTCAGTTCAACCTGGGCTACGTCGGAGCCTGCCTCAAAACAAAAACAAAAAATAAAAAATAAAATAAACAACTTGAACACATGGGCCTGTGTCTTCTGGGCTCCCATGAGCTCACAAGAGCAGCTCTGGTAAACTGCCAAGGCCGAGGAGATTGACTGGGAATCAGAAGGGACCCGAGACAAGTGAGAGTGAGCTGCCCGGGGATTCCAGATGATTGGTGGAGGAGCATTCTCACAGGCTAGGTCTCATCGTTCCTTGGGAGAACATGCTGGGAGAACATGCTTAGAGTGTTCAGGGGTCTCATGCTGCAAGAGCGGACCCTTCAGCTCCCAGGGAGGAGCCTTGAGCTCCGATGATGGATATTTGGTAGTATGTGTTCTTTCTTGGGAGCCAGGAAAGGGTCTGTTTGTGTTGGTGAGACCTTATAGACAGATCCTGTCTTCCTCAAAAGGGTGTAGTTGACATAGGACCTGCTATATGCTTAATATGGGCAGCTTGTATCCACCCTGGTCTCTTTGGGCTGTACTGGGGCTTTTTTTTTTTTCCTTTTTCCTGAGGTACCGGGCATTGAACCCAGGTCTTTGTGCTTGCTAGGGAACCACTGTACCTCCAGCAGCACTCCACGCTCCGAGCTGCATCCTCCGCCCTCTGTGCTTCATTCTATCTTCCTTCCCTCAAATTCCTTACAGAATCCCAGGTTCCCGGGCAACCTCCAGATGAGCGACCGGCAGCTGGATGAAGCCGGAGAAAGTGACGTTAACAACTTGTAAGTGGTCCTCTTTCTGCTCCAGGCCCAGTAGGGAAGTAAGCTTTTGTGATTTTGCCCCTGGTGATGGTGAGAGGGTCTGACGGAAGGAAATAGAGGCTTGGTGAAGGATAAGTCCCCTGGGTAACTTGTCCTCAGGGTGCTGAATCTGTCTGGAATCCTCCCCAGACAGATTTCAACATGGCTTCCCTGTCTTAGCCTCCACTTTCTAATCTAAAACGAGGCACTGTTGTCTCTTTTTCCCTGTGGAACATTGAGAGGTTTAGTCTTTAAATCATGTTCACACTGTATGCTTAGGAGGAGGCATGTCATGCATATGCAGACAAATACACCTGTGTGCACATGGGAACCCTCAGAGTAGGGAAGCAGGACAGAGCATGGAGGTGTTGTAAAAACCTGGTTGTGGTGGCCGGGGTGCATGGCTCAGTGGTAGAGCACCTGCCTAGAATCCCCCAGTGAGGGACTGAGGGAGTGGCTCAGTGGTAGAGCCCCTGCCTAGAATCCCTCAGTGAGGGGCTGGGGGCGTGGCTTAGTGGTAGAACCCCTGCCTAGAATCCCCCAGTGAGGGGCTGGGGGCGTGGCTCAGTGGTAGAGCCCCTGCCTAGAATCCCCCAGTGAGGGGCTGGGGGC
>NW_021604614.1:1625659-1637329 GCF_004785775.1 Grammomys surdaster
CAGTGGTAGAGCCCCTGCCTAGAATCCCCCAGTGAGGGGCTGGGGGCCTTACCTTATCTGTATCATACTTCCTTAGCATGTACAAGGTCATGAATTTCATCCCCTGCATTGGGTTCGGGCGTTGAGGGAGAGTCGGGCCTATAAACTTTAATTTCTGTTTCTTATGTTAGTTTTCAGCTCACAGTGGAGATGTTTGATTACCTGGAATGTGAACTGAACCTCTTCCAGACTGGTAAGTCCCTTCCCTCTTTGCCGAGCCAGGCTATGATGGGAATCAATCTCCTGCATGGTCCAGCTGGTCTAGCCCCTTTGCTGTTGGTCTTTGTTTTCATTCCTGACAAAATCTCTGTAGCGCAGGCTGGCCGTGATCTCCCAGCATCCTCCTTGCCCAGCCATCTGAGCATCGGGAGTACAGGCTTGCACTTCCATTTCCATCTGGCTGAGGTCTGTTTGTCACGCAGCTCAGCAGAGAGCATCGAAGCAGGCCTGTCACGCCAGCCTTTGCTTTCTCCTCGTAGGCAGAGGTAGACACTCCTGGACTTTTTTTTAGATCTGCCCACCTCTGGCTTCAGAGTGCTAGGACTAAAGGCGCATGCACCAGGCTGCTCCCGAACATTATTGGAGAAGGTTATTTCATGTCACATAGGGAGACCGGCCACTCCCTCCCCTGACCCCAAGGAGCTTCCCTCCAGAAGTCCTGGCCATCAAGCTCCCAGGGACTATTTTGTCCTTTATAATAGCCATGGATGGTGGCCACAGTCCCAGCAGGTCCTGTCTGTGATTGGACCTGATCTCCTACCAAGGCACACTTTCTGCTAAGAAGGAGGGTCAGTCTTGAGCTGGAGATACGGATCAGCTTGTAGAGTGCCTGCCTGGTGCACACACAGCCCTGTATATGACTGGATATAGTGCGCGTACCTGTAATTCCAACACTTGGGATTAGCAGATCAGGGACATCCTAAACTCCTCGTCGTATTGGGACCAGCATGGTGTGTCAAAGACTATCTCAGAACAAAAGCAGGATTTACAAGCCCTATCCAAGAACTGCGAGTCAGGAGGCAGAGAAATCTGTAAGTCTTCCTGCCCAGCCTGCTTAGCCAACCTGGTGAACTCCAGGCCAGTAAGAGACACCAATGTCCACTCCTTCTCTGCCACCCCTTACTTAAATTTGTTCCGTTTTGTTTTCTTGACACAAGGTCTCACTAGGTAGCTCTGACTGTTCTGGAACTAGCTCTGTAAATCAGGCTGGCCTCGAACTCACAGACATTATCTGCCTCTGCCTCCTGAGTGCCAGGATTAAAGGTGTCATCACTGCCTAGCTAGATTTTTAAATTATATACGCATGTGTACGGAGGTTTATATACATGAGTGCTGTTGCTTGTAGAGGCCAAAAGAGGGCATCAGATCCCATGGGGCTAAAGTTACAGATAGTTGTAAGCTACTCTGCCCTGTGCGGGTACTGGGAACGGAAGTTGGGTCATCTGAAAGAGCAGTGAGAAATTCGGGACTACTGAGGTATCTCTCCAGCCTTGAATCCTGTCTTTAAAAAGAAAAGAAAAATGAAGAGTGGAAGCAACTGAGGATACCAGGGGTTGACCTTTGGCCTCCATATGACCCCACCACCACCTACACACCTGCATACTCCCCCAACACACACACCACACACACGTTTACCCAAAAAGCCAAAGCTGAAAAGCCTGGCTCAGGCAGCCTTGAATTGCTCACTGGTTTCATCAGACCTTGTGAGACATGGTCTATCATACCCATGGTGCTTCCCGAACAGCAGCCGAGGTCCAGCCAGGCTGAGGACTATATCTACAACCACGATGCTGTAGCTGGGGTTGGGGGTCAAGGGGCATTCCCGGGAGCAGATGGAGATAGCTCCGGTTTCTTGTCAGATAGGAGCCTGAGGAAGCTGGTGGACACCGATGCCTGCATTATAATGACAACTGCTTTTTTTTTTTTTTTTGGTTTTTAGAGACAGGGTTTCTCTGTATAGCCCTGGCTGTCCTGGAACTCACTCTGTAGACCAGGCTGGCCTCGAACTCAGAAATCCGCCTGCCTCTGCCTCCCAAGTGCTGGGATCAAAGGCGTGCACCACCACTGCCCGGCGACAGCTGCTTTTAATTTGTGTCAAGAAAGGCTGCCTTTTAATTAGGGTGGTTTGGTGTGGATGGTTCTTTTTTCTCTCTCTGTCTCTCCATCTCTGCCACCTGACAAGGTGAAACAACCCTAGGGCTCTGTGCTTACTCATGGCCCCTAGTAAGCTACCCACACGTTGAGCAACAGGGAGGTCTTGCGTTGCTGCTACGTATAGTCTCCAGGCTCAGTGGACAGCTAGTGCAAGACAGTCAGCCTTTGCCAGGGAGTGAGATGACAGCCTACAGCCAGCTCATCCGCCATCTGAGTATAGAGGAAGGGAATGTGGGTAGATGCCGGGACTAAGAAATTGAGGAGAAATCTGTGGCACAGTTGGTAGAGTGCTTGCCTAGCATGCATGAAGTCCAAGGTTCAAATCCTGTGTAAACCATGCATGGTAGTGCATACTTCTCCCAGCACTGAGGCGGTAGAGGCAGGGAAAAAGTGGAAATACGTTGAGTGTTTCTGGTCAGCCTGTGGACAGACTTTTTTTGTTTGTTTGTTTGTTTGCTCTGTGTAGTCCTGGCTGTCCTGGAACTCACTCTGTAGACCAGGCTGGCCTCGAACTCAGAAATCCGCCTGCCTCTGCCTCCCAAGTGCTTGCAGGCACACTGAGTCTGGTTGTGTATCATGCCTGCTTCTGCCCTCCTGTGGAGCTTCCTACCTCACTGTGGTCTACCTTCCATCTTCCTCCGTAGTGTTCAACTCCTTGGACATGTCCCGCTCGGTGTCCGTGACCACAGCTGGCCAGTGCCGCCTCGCACCGCTCATCCAGGTCATCCTGGACTGCAGTCACCTCTATGACTACACGGTCAAGCTGCTCTTCAAGCTCCACTCCTGTGAGTATGACAGTCTCAGCCATCTCCATCAGGCTAGGCACAGGCTCACAGCCTCAGCACGCTCCCAGACGTCTGCAGGCAGCGCACTCCGTACCCTTGGCCTTCTGCTGTGGTCCAAAGGGCCTTTGGCTCCCAGTGATCTCACAACGAAAGGGAGCAATCCAAGGTTGAGATCACCAAGTCCAGCTCCTGTCCTTGCAGTCTGTGTCTTAGGATGGTTCTCTCTGTCCACCTCCACCTCCAGCTCCACCATTCACCAGGATATGATGTCTTCTTAGACCCACAGAGAGAACAACACACCTACAGGAGCTAATAGTGACCTCCAAACCATCTAGCAACCCAGTTCGTTATAACAGATGGAATTTTATAGAGAAATAGGAAACAAAACAAAACTAGTGTAGCTCACTAGTAGAAAACTTGCTGGGGCTGGGCGGTGGTGGCGCACACCTTTAATCCCAGCACTTGGGAGACAGAGGCAGGTGGATTTCTGAGTTCGAGGCCAGCCTGGTCTACAGAGAGAGTTCCAGGACAGCCAGGGCTACACAGAGAAACCCTGTCTTGAAAAACCAAAAGAAAAAAAGAAAAAAGAAAACTTGCTGGGAAGCCCTTAGCTGAGGTTTATGGTACAGCATTTGGTATAATCCCCCAGTAAGGTGTTGGGGGCTTGGCCCAATGTTAGAGCCCCTGCCTATGAGGGGCTGGGGGTGTGGCTCAGTGGTAGAGCCCCTGCCTAGAATCCCCCAGTGAGGGGCTGGGGGTGTGGCTCAGTGGTAGAGCCCCTGCCTAGAATCTCCCAGTGAGGGGCTGGGGGCATGGCTCAGTGGTAGAGCCCCTGCCTAGAATCCCCCAGTGAGGGGCTGGGGGCGTGGCTCAGTGGGAGAGCCCCTGCCTAGAATCCCAAGTGAGGGGCTGGGGGCGTGGCTCAGTGGGAGAGCCCCTGCCTAGAATCCCCAGTAAGCTGGGGTGTGACTTAGTTGCCAAGATCTTACCTAGCATACATATTGCCCTGAATTCAATCCCTGCCGTGCAGAATGATGAAATACACATGGATGTGGTGGCATATGCCTACAGTCCCAGCAGGAGGCAAAGGTAGAAGGATCTCTGCCAGTTCAAGGCCAGCCTGAGCTATGCTCCATTCTAGGCAAGCCTTGTTCATACATTAGGATACTTTCTTAGAAATAAACCAATTAACAAATCACAGTTGATCCAAGAAAGGGAAGGCTATATCCTGCCCAGCAGCGACCCTCTGTACCTTAACAAAGCATAGTCTGAGAGCTGTGAGCTTGCAGAACTTCTTAACCTTGTTGACCTCATTTTAAAATCTGGGGTGATGGGGCCTCCTGGTGTTAAGGGCAGGCTGGTTGGGGCTACAGGCGTGCTGGCAAGATGGCTCAGGGGACAAGCACTTGCCACCAAGTCTGATGACCTGGTTCTCTTTTCAGAGCCCACATCATGGAAGGAGAGAACCTACCACACAAGTTGCCCTTTGACCTTCACACATGCACATGGATGCAGGGGCACAGCCATACAATCAATCAATTCATTTGTTTTAAATGTGGGGGAGCAGGCTCCTCCAGGGCCAGCTTAAATAGCTGCCTCATACCTTCAGAAACTCCATCTTTAAATGCAAATTCCCCAGCTAAACCTGTTGTAAATCTTCACTGGTAGATTTTAGGCAGGCGATCTACCACCAAGCCCTGCTCTCTGCCCTTCATTGTCAAATGCCAAGGTGGCTACCCTGAGGAATGCCCACAGCATGGTGGGAAACCTAAAACCTTGAATGGATGCAATTCAGGTTTCATAGCCCAGAACAAGCGTGTGTGACTGAGCTGTGGCAGTAAGTACCATAATCCGAGAATTTTGAAGGTTCAAGAGGATTGGAAATTTATTGTCAACCAGGGCTACATGATAAATCCAAGGCCTTCCCAGTTGACATAGCAAATCCCTGTCCCAAGAGGAAAAAAATAAATAAAATTAAACTTTAAAAAGTGTGTGTATGCACACAACACACACACACACACACACACATATGAAACAAGCAATATTTCATAACAGTTGACTTACAAGTAATGACCTGGTTGTGGCTTTAGTTTTTACATGTTTTTTATTTCATTTATTTATATGTTTATTCATGTGTTTGCTGCATGCGTGTGTGCTTATACACACATGTAGAAGTCAGAGGACAGTTTCCAGGAGTCAATTCTCTACTTTCATCATACAGGTCCCAGAAACGCAGGCCATCAGGCTTGGCAGCAAGTGCCTCTACCTAGAACCACTCCCCAGCCACACCTGGTTATTTGAAACTGGATAAGAGAAGCAGTCCTTGATTAATCTGGGGTCATTTCCCTCGAGGCTGCATGCAATTTGCAATTCCAGGATTAGAAGGGTTTGGTACCCTAGGGTATCCCTACAGGAAGCAGAGAGGATGGACCAAATCCCAAGGGAAGGAGAGCCTGTTGCTTAGAAACCCGTCAGTTACAGGCAAGGAGTAAGCCCTGTTGGCAGAGGGCTTTCCTCGCTGGCTGGTGTGGGAACCTGCAGTCCCGGCCCTCCACCCCGACTCCCTCCAGGACCACACCCGTGTTCTCAGCCCTTGAGATATAGAGGCAAGAGAATCAGGTCAGCCTGGATTACACGTCAAGATATAAACAGATACAGATGGGGGCTGGAGACGTGGCTCAGCAGTTAGTAACCCTGACTGCTTTCTCAAAGGCTCTGGGCTTGATTTTCAACATCCACATGGCGGCTCAGAACTATCTGTAACTCTAGTTCCCGTAGATCCGACATCCTCTTCGGTCTCCTGAGGGCTTTTCATCCATTTTGTACACAGACATACATGAAGGTTAAGCACTCGTGCACAAGCATAAATTTAAAAATAGTTAAATAAAAATAAATACCAAGTATAGGTGAACTTTTTTTTTTTGTTTTTTGTTTTTTTTTTGAAACTGGGTTTCTCTGTATAGCCCTGGCTGTCCTGGAACTCACTCTGTAGACCAGGCTGGCCTCAAACTCAGAAATCTGCCTGCCTCCCAAGTGCTGGGATTAAAGGCGTGCACCACCACTGCCTGGCTTACTTATGTATTTTTGTTTTGTTTTGTTTATTTGAGAGAGTTTTGTGTACACCAGGTTGGCCTTGAACTCAAAATATAGCCCAGGATAACCTAACCCTCCTATCTCTTCTCTGCTCCCAGACAGTGGGATTACAGGCATAAGCCACCAAGCCCAACTTTCTGTTGTTAATGTATTAGCATGTTATTAATGTATTAGCATTAATATAGGCTCATAAACTGAGCCTATATTAATACTGTTCTGTGTGCTATAAAGGAACATTTACTAGGCAAGAACTTTACTGCTGAGTCACACCCCCAGCCCCTCCCTGAGGGATTCTAGGCAGGGGCTCTACCACTGAGCCACGCCCCCAGCCCCTCACTGGGGATTCTAGGCAGGGGCTCTACCACTGAGCCACACCCTCAGCCCCTCACTGGGGGATTCTAGGCAGGGGCTCTACCACTGAGCCACGCCCCCAGCCCCTCACTGGGGGATTCTAGGCAGGGGCTCTACCACTGAGCCACGCCCCCAGCCCCTCACTGGGGATTCTAGGCAGGGGCTCTACCGCTGAGCCACGCCCCCAGCCCCTCACTGGGGATTCTAGGCAGGGGCTCTACCACTGAGCTGTGTCCCTAACATTTTATAACATATTTTCAGCTAAAGTTAGTACTTCAGTCCGTTATTCATAATTCTTACGCAGTTTCCTTTTTCTAAGATGGGATCCCGTAATACTTAGTCACTGCTTCTTCTTAGGCCCATTGTAGCTTTGACAGCTTGACAGACTTCCTTTGTTTTTGATGACCTTGACAGGTTTGAGTTCCGGGTTTTTTTTTTTTTTAAATGGAATCTTCCTTATTTCAGCTTCTACTGTATTGGTGTCATAGTATAACAGGTTAGGGTTTTGGAATTAAGTGCAATTTCTATCCTCAGTCTAATTCTATCTTTTTGGCTTGTTTTTGAAACAAGGTCTCCATGTAGTCCTAGCTGATCTTCAGCTCTGTATCTGCCTGGCTCAAAGTCCTCACTCCTCCTGCCCCCGTCCCCCACCCCTAGACAAGATTTCTCTGTAACAGAGCCCTGGCTCCCCGGGACTCACTCTGTAGACTAACTGGCCTCCAACTATCAAGATCTGTCTGCCTCTGTCTCCTGAGTGTTGGGATTAAAGGTGTGCCCCACATAGTCACATTGGCACATTCATATTACCTTCAAAAATGAGAATTTATACATATACTTTTTGATTATATCACTCCTTCAAAAACAATTAAAAACAAAGCTTGTTGGCATTTATTTGTAATCAGAGGCAGAAACAAGAGGATAGTCAAAAGTTCCAAGCCAGCCTGGGCTACATAGTTAAGTTCCAGGTCAATCAGGGCTACGGTGTGAGAATATGTCTCTAGTAAATGAAGAAAAAGCACAGCATGGTGGCAGGGTTTGTTGTTCTTGGTACCAGAGATGGTGAGGCAGGAATATGGCGTATATCCAGGAGTTCAGGACTAGCCTGGGTAACATACTAGACTCATGTGTCAGAAAATAAAACGAGAGGTAAAAGGAGGGGAGGAAACTTGGGAAAAGGGGCAGGGGGATTTAAATTGGTAAAGGAAATAAAGTCAGGTGTGTAGCCTGTTGCCTGTAATCCCAGCACATAGGAAAATGAAGCAGGGGGCTCATGAGTTCAAAGCCAGCCTGAGCTATATGGCAAGACCTGCTCTCAAAATTAAATAAGATGGCTGGGCAGTGGTGGCGCACACCTTTAATCCCAGCACTTGGGAGGCAGAGGAGGGTGGATTTCTGAGTTCGAGGCCAGCCTGGTCTACAGAGTGAGTTCCAGGACAGCCAGGGGTACACATAGAAACCCTGTCTCGAAAAACCAAAAAAAAAAGAAAAAAAAAAGAAAAAAGAAAAAAATTAAATAAGATGAAAACTGAGTTTTGATGCATGGTTCAAAGCCTTTCGTGGTCGGCCAGATGAAGGGATTTCAGAGAAGCAACTCCTTAGTCAGGGGTTAGCTCTGAGGACCAGTGCTTCTGCAGTGTGACAGAATTAGCCATCTACACCCTGTGGCCTAGGATGCACCCCACCCCTGAGAGAGAACCCCGCCCCCACTTGCTCTCATCAGTCCTGCAGTTGATGGAGCCACGCCTTCCCCAGGGATGCAGACTCCCATCTTGCCAGGCCCAGAGCCGTGAAGTGGAAGAATGCAGTAGCTGAGTATCCTCCAGTTGCAGGGCTTCCTTAGTTACCAAACTTCAGGACATCTCAGCTAGGAGTGCTAGCCTGGGAAGGCTGGCCCCTCCCTTGGCCCTGGTGGGGCTTGCATGCCCCACCCCCACCCCCCATGAACTTATATGTTCCAACCGTTTTCCTCCAGGTCTTCCAGCTGACACCCTGCAGGGCCACCGAGACCGCTTCATGGAGCAGTTCACAAAGTAAGTGGCCCTAGGGAAGGGAACGAAATCCAAGCACTAAGTACCATCCAGGGCCAGGGTAAAGTACCTGCAGCCTAAGCGTTAGGACCTGAGTTCAGATTCCTGGAATGCACGGAAAAAGCCAGGTGTGGCTGAGCACATCTGTAACATGGGAGACAGAGCCAGTGGGACCCCTGAGCTCAGTGCCCAGCCATACTAGCAGAGTGTCGAGTTCTAAGCGCAGTGATAGACCCTGACTTAAATTCAAGTGGAAAGTGTTAGAGAGGAAGACATCTGGCATTGACTTATCACCTCTGCACCTGTGTCGCATATATGTACTTGTCATCTGTACACACACACTTATTCACACCACATACAAATATATACACAGGCTGTGGTTTGTATATGCTCGGCCCAGGGAGTGGCACTATTAGAAGGTGTATCACTGTGGGTGTGGGCTTTAAGACCAGCATCCTAGTTATCTGGAAACCAGTATTCTGCTAGCAGCCTTCAGATCAAGATGTAGAACTCTCAGCTCCTCCTGCCCCATGCCTGCCTAGACACTGCCATGCTTCTGCCTTGATGATAATGGACTGAACCTCTGAACCTATAAGCCAGCCCCAATTAAATGTTGTCCTTATTAGAGTTGCCTTGGTCATGGTGTCTGTTCATACCAGTAAAATCCTAATTAAGACACATACAAATGTCCACACTCGGGGTGAGCCTTCCCTCTTCAGTTAAACCTCTGTGGAGAACCTGGAGGTGGTTGTGGTGTGTACCTTTAGTCCCAGCATTCCAGGTCTCTGTGAGTTTACCACCAGCCTGGTGTACATAGTGAGTTCCAAGAGAGCCAAGCTTAAGTAGAGAGACCCTGTCTCAAAAAACCAAAGCCAAACTAACAAAATCTCTGTGGCCACACCCAACAGACATGGCCAGGGTGTGTCTCTTACATAATTTTAATTCTAGTGACGTGAACACTGCAGATCACACCCCCACCTCACCCTTCCTCCCCAGAGCTCTTGTTTTGTTTTGTTTTGTTTTCTTCCTTCCCCCTCCCCTTTGCCTCCTCCCAGCCACATATCCCCTTCTGCTCAGGTGTTCTACACATGCTTGTATTGAAGTCTAGAGCCTACGTAGTAGAGAAAACATGTAAACACTTGACTGAGTCTGGCTTCTTTCACTTAGCTTGATAATGCCCAGTTCCCTGCACGTGACATCCCTTTAAAAATCATTTTATCACATTTATGTAGTATGTGTGTGTATGTGTGTGTGTGTGTGTGTGCACGCGAGCGTGCACATGAATCCATGGAACATGCCTGAAGGTCAGAGAACTATTCTCAGGAGTCAGTCAGTTCTCTCCTACCACGTGAGACCCAAGGATCTAATGCAGGTCTTAAGCTTGGTGGCAAATTTCTTTACCCACTGAGCCATCTTGTCAGTTCTATAATTTCTTCACCCTTGTGGCTGAATGAAACCCCTATCCTGTACATAGACCGCATTCTTTTTATCTATTCATCTGTCGACAGACATAAAACGCTTTCCGTGTCTTGGTTGTGAATAGCACCACGGTGCCCACCGGTAGGCAGGTATCTCTTTGCTGGATGTTGAATTAACATTCCTTCAAGCATATACTGAGCCGTGTTACTGACAGACCATATGGTATTTCTAGTCTTTTGAGAACCTTTGAGTTTCATTGTGCCTAGACCACTATACCTTCCTGCCAACAGTGTGTTAGGGTCCCTCTTAACCAATATTTTCACCCCCATGCTTGTTTTCTTGAGAGAAAAATGTCTCAGTGTGGTTTTAATTTGCATTTTCTTGGTAGCTAAAGAAGATTATTGAGCCATATGTATGTATGTATATATGTATGTATGTATGTATGTATGTATGTGTACATATTTGTATATATGTATACATTGGTGTCTTAGTTTCATGTCTATTGTAATAAAAATACTCTGACTTAAGGCAACTTAAGGGCAAAAGGGCTTATTGGATATAGAGTTCCAGGTACAGTCTGTTATTTCAGGGGAGTCGAGGTAGGAACTTGTGCGTCTAGACACATCATATCCACAAGCAGAGAAAGAATGGACGCATGCATGCTTGTTGCTCAGCTAGCTTTATCTACTTCAAGGCCCCAAGCTAGGGAATGGTGCTGCCCACAGTGGGCTAGGTCATTCCATATCAAATAAGACAAATTAAGACAATCCCTCACAGTCAACTTCGTGGTCCCATGATGAGACTCTTTCCAGATCATTCTAGACTGTGTCAAGTTGGCAATTCAAGCTAATCTTTATAGTTGACCCTTTGTATTTCTTTACTTTTGTGAATTGTTTGTGAGGCAGCCGTGTTGACTTAGCTTGTTTTCTCTGTTAACGTCTTCATCCTTGACCGTGGCTTCTAAATCCCTGGCTGGTGCTTCTTATTCATTCCCTTGGGAGAAGTCAAAGAACAAACACAGGGCTGAACTCCAAACACAGGGTTGAACTAAGCCCTTAAGTTTCCTCGTTCCACTGGGGAAGTCTGTTGTGTGTCCTATGATGAATGACTTGCTAAATCCTGGGAGACAGGCCCTGAGGCTGCTTTCCTGGAATGTGAAATTCCAGTAGCTTGCAAAAGCACTAACATCTATTACTGTTGGCACCAACCCAGAGAGCCAGGACGTGTGCTCAGCTCATTTTATTTCCTTCCCCATCCCCCACCCCAGCTTATGAAAACGTCTCCTGTGAGTAGCTGCTTCATTTTGTCTTCCACATGTTCTAGGAGGCCTCGCTGTCCTGAAGTACAGGGATACTTTAGACTTGGGGTCTGATAGGCCATGGTGAGACCCTGGGGAGGGACTAGTTGATGGGCAAATGAAGTTCTACACTGCAACCAAGGTCTGCTGGAGCTTCAGCTCCTCCTTTATGTCGGCTTTCTTGGTCTATAATGTTTTCACTCTGATTAGAGTCTTGACAAGGAGGGAAGTGCATTCTGGGGCTCAGCGTTTGGCTTAGTTGTACAGTGCTTGCCTACCATGTGTAAAGCCCTGGGTACCAACCTGTGGCCCTGTGGAATAGCCTGGGATAGTGAAGGGAAACAGGATAGGGTAGGGTAGAGAAAGAAATAGAATACAATAGAGAAGAGTGGAAGGCAAGGAAGAATAGAGAACTATGGGATAGGATGGAATGAATAGAATAGAGTAGAGGATAGGGTAGGGTAGGGTAGGGTAGGGTAGGGTAGGGTAGGGTAGGGTAGGGTAG
>NW_021604614.1:1637339-1638108 GCF_004785775.1 Grammomys surdaster
AGGGTAGGGTAGGGTAGGGTAGGGTAGGGTAGGGTAGGGTAGGGTAGAGAATATGATAGATAAAATGGAATAGAATGTTACTTTTCTGGTTGCTGTAATAAAACTCATGGCAAAGCAGCCTAAAGGAATTTGAGGGTGCAGTCCATCCTGCTGTGGAAGTAATGTGTTTTACTTAGGGTTCTGTTGCTTTGAAGAGACATTATGAGCAAGGCAACTCGTATTAAGGAAAACATTTAACTGGGGCTGGCTTACAGTTGCAGAGGTTCAATCCATTAGCATCGTGGCGGGAAGTATGGCGGCCTGCAAGCAGACCTGGTGTTGTATAAGGAGCGGAGAGTTCTGCATCTGGATTCCCAGGCAGTAGAAGAGAGTGTGAATCACTAGGCCTAGTATGAACTTCTAAAACCTCAAAAGCTCTGCTCCTAGTGACACACCCACTCCAACAAGGCCACACCCACTTTAACAAGGCCACACCTCTAATAGTGCCATTTCTTTTTATGGGTTTTTTTTTTTTTTAATTTGTTTGTTTTGTTTTGGTTTGGTTTGGTTTTGGTTTTTCGAGACAGGGTTTCTCTGTATAGCCCTGGCTGTCCTGGAACTCACTCTGTAGACCAGGCTGGCTTCAAACTCAGAAATCTGCCTGCCTCTGCCTCCCAAGTGCTGGGGCAAAATTAAATTTAAATTTTTAAAGAAATCTTTAAAAAAAAAAAAAAAAAAAGCCGGGCAGTGGTGGCGCACGCCTTTAATCCCAGCACTTGGGAGGCAGGGG
>NW_021604614.1:1638508-1647556 GCF_004785775.1 Grammomys surdaster
GGCCGAGATGGATGTTAGTGTCCATGTGGCTCTATTTCTCCAGGATCAGGGCTTGGTATAGGCTGGCCACGCCTCTGTCTCAGTGTTTGAGTGACTCCTCTATGCCTGGAACTTGGCTGACTAGCTCAACAGCGTGCTCGACCCTGACTACTTGAAGTTTCTGTTCTAACCTGGTGGTGAATAGTTCAGAATCAAGAGAGGGATCTGCATTAGTCAGTAAACGTTCCTCCCTGTTCCTGTGGCTCGGTGCCGCGTAACTTTGGAGAAAAGTTACTTCCCTTTCATCTTCCTCTACATTCACTCTTCCTCAGAAGAGAAATCTGCCAATGGCGGTGTGTATTCCACAGCCATGAGGAAACGGGTTTGGGGACTGGGGGTTGTTGGGGGGGTGTTTACTATGGCTCACAGTCTGAGGAGATAACAGTCTATCATGATGGGGAAGGCATGACAGGAGGGTCTTGGGCCAGCTGGTCACACTGCAACCATAGTCAGGAAGCTGCTGCTGCCTCAGTTTCTCTCCCTACACACATGCACATGTGTATTCATTTCGTAGGGCACATGCATGTGTAGACCAGAGAACAACTTGAGAGAATCAGTTCTCTCTCTCCACCCTGTGGGCCCCAGAGGCTGAACTCATGTCTTCAGCCTTGGCAGCAAATGCCTTCACCCCTCTGAGGCTTCTCGAAGGAGCCATTTTGTCCTTATTCAACCCAGAGGGATGGTGCTACCCAAATTCATGGGGAAAGAATTCTTCCTACCTCAGTTAAATCTCTGTGGCAACACCCTCATAGACACACCCAGAAGACTGTCTCCGTGGTGATTCCAAATCCCATCTAGTTACGTTAAGATTGGCCATCTCTGAGACTGACCAGTCTTCAATGGGGTCTGTAGTATTAGTTACTATTTTCTCACCACTGGTGACTGAGAATTCACTCTAAAAGACTGCAATTGGTGCCGAGCATGGTGGTGCAAGCCACTAGTCCCCAGCACTCAGGAGGTAGCGGTAGGCGGATCTCTGAGTTCAAGGTCAGCCTGGTCTATGGAAAGAGTTCTAGGACAGGCAGTTCTGTCTACACAAGGAAACCCTGTTTCAAAAAAGAAAACAAACAAACAAGCTAAAAACACCTCAGCCTGTTACATCATTTTTGAGATTTCATTTTCATTTATGTGTGTGGGCGGTGTGGAGAGAGAGGGCCGGATGTGTGTGCCGTGGGAATATGCACGTAGAGGGCAAAGGGCAACTTCATGGAGCTGGTTCTATCTTTCCACTGTATGTGGGTTCCAGGAATCAAACTCAAGTCACCAGGCTCACTCCATGGAATGACAAAATGCCTTTCCCCACTGAGCCATCCCCCTGCCTCGGTAGTATCATAATTGAATTCTACCATTAGAGAGGACAAACCACCAACAGTTTGTGCCTTTAAGGTGACAGGGTGGGGATGGATGCTGAAGAGGTACAACCACCCACACTTAGCATCCCTGAATCCCTTTGCACTCCCAGGTTGAAAGATCTGTTTCAGCGTTCCAGCAACCTGCAGTACTTCAAGCGGCTCATTCAGATCCCCCAGTTGCCTGAGGTGAGTGTGCCCGCTGGGCTCTGCATGGCCCCAGGGCCTGGCCTCTGAGCATCCTTTAAAGATGTGTCTCATCTCGCTTCTCCAGAATCCACCCAACTTCCTACGAGCCTCGGCTCTGTCAGAGCACATCAGTCCTGTGGTGGTGATCCCGGCTGAGGTGTCATCTCCAGACAGTGAGCCTGTCCTAGAGAAGGATGACCTCATGGACATGGACGCCTCCCAGCAGGTAGAGACAGACCCCTTGTGAGAGAAACGTGGCCCTTCCAGAACAGACAGAAGGGCAGGACAGGCTCCTAGCTCAGGTGTATCTGCTTAGATTAGGTCTGCTCAACCCTATTATTTGGAAACGGTGTCTCACTGTGTTGCCCATGCTGGTCTCAAACTCCCAGGCTCTGGAAATCCTCCTGCCTCTGTCTCTAAGATGGGTAAACTACATGTGCATGCCACAGTACCTCGTTGGATTCCTTTTTCTCATAACCAAGTAGGAGCCTAGACTGAGCCCCCTGCACTTGGGCTCCTGGCGTAATCTTAGGTAGGTCTTGGTCAAATAAAAACAGATTCTAGATACCAAGTGTGATCATGCAAGCCGCTGATCACAGAACATGGGAGGTGGAAGCAGGAGAAGAGGGGTTCAAGGTCAGCTTCAGCCACATAACAAGCACATCGTGAGACCCTGTCTCAAAAATACAAAGGACTAATCCCAGCACTTGGGAGGCAGAGGCAGGTGGATTTCTGAGTTCGAGGCCAGCCTGGTCTACAGAGTGAGTTCCAGGACAGCCAGGGCTACAGGGCTATACAGAGAAACTCTGTCTCAAAAAAACCTTAAAAAACAAAAAACAAAGGGCTAGAGAGATGGCTCAGCCATTAAGAGCATTTGTTGCTATTGGAGGGGACCTGGGTTTGATTCCCAGCAGCCACAGAATGGCTCACAAATGTCTTTTTTTTTTTTTTTCCTGTTTGTGTGCTTTTTGTTTTGGTTTTTTTTTTTTGAAAAGGGTTTCTCTGTGTAGCCCTGGCTATCCTGAAACCAGGCTAACCTCAAACTCACAGAGATCTGCTTGCCTCTGCCTCCCAAGTGCTGGGATTAAAGGTGTGTGCCACCACCACCTGGCTTCAGAACCATCTTTAACTCCAGTGCTAGAAGAGTCCCACCCTCTTCTGACCTCTGTGAACACCAGACACATACACACATGCATGCAGATGAAACACTCATACATATACAAATAAATAAATATTTTAACGTTTTATTTAATTACAAAGAGAGAAAAGCAGGAAGAAGTGAGCCAAGCAAGGCAGCATACACTTTAATTCCAGTAATCGGGAGACAGAAGCAAGCAGATACTTCTATGAGTTTGAGGCCATTTTGGTCTGTATAGCAAGTTCCAGGCCAGCCAGAGCTACATAGTGTAAACTAAACTACGAGGTATAAACTAAAGTAATAAATTGGAAGCACCCCTTCCTTGCCCATAGAGTTTCCTGGGTCTCTGACTTGTGCTTCCCCTCCCCCACCCCACTGCTCGCTGCAGAACTTGTCTCACAGCAAGTTTGATGACATCTTCGGCAGCTCGTGGAGCAGCGACCCCTTCAATTTCAACAATCAAAATGGCGTGAACAAGGACGAGAAGTGAGTCCATGCTGGGTGGAAGTACACGGTCGAGAAATGAAGCTAAGCTGTGGTCTGTCTGTGACGGCTACCCCAAGAGGAAGGGGCTCTACCTGTGTGTGTTTGTCTGTGTGTGTGTGTGTGTTCTTATTTGTATTTATGTATGTGAAAATGAAAATACATGTTTGTTTATGTGAGTATGTTTGTGTATGTGAGTTTATGTGTTTTATGTGTGTGTATATGTGTGTAGGTACATCTGTGTTTGTGTATGTGTAAGTACATGTGTGTGTTTGTGTGTGTAAGTACATGTGTGTGCTTGTGTGTATCCGTGTGTTTATGCCAGAATTCAAATTCAAGTGTTATTCCACAGATGTCCTCCATCTCCTTTGTTTGGTGTTGGATTCTGTGTATATGTGTTTGCATGTGTGCATATGCATGTGTGTTTACATGTATATACATGTGTGTATGTTTTTACATGTATGTGAGTGGCAGGCAGTCGATATATACACACGTGTGTGCTGGTGCACTTGCCTATCTATGCATGCATGTGTGGAACCTAGAGGTCAGTGTCAGGTGTCTTCTTTATTACTCAACATCTTTTTTTAGTGTCTGTGCTTTATGTGTACATGTCTGTGTATTCATGTGGGCCAGAAACAGATGCAGTTTTGACTGCATAGGTATTGGGAACTGAATTTGGGTTCTCTTCAAGAACAGCAAGTACTCTTAACCACAGAGCCATCTCTGTAGTACAGCATGTCTTTTTTTTGGTTTTTCGAGACAGGGTTTCTCTGTGTAGCCCTGGCTGTCCTGGAACTCACTCTGTAGACCAGGCTGGCCTTGAACTCAGAAATCTGCCTGCCTCTGCCTCCGAAGTGCTGGGATTAAAGGCATGCGCCACCACTGCCTAGCTACAGCACGTCTTTTAAAAGAAAATGTTCTGTTGTATTCGTTTGTTTGATTATATGTGGGTTGTGGGTCAGGGGATGTGGCAAGGTACATGTGGAAGACAGAGGATTTTACAGAGTCGTTTCTCTCTGCATTTATATGGAGTCCAGGGATCAAAGTCAGGTTGTCGGGCTTGGAGGCAAGGGCCTTCACTCACAGATCCACCTCAGCCACACACTAAGAATCCCTAGTATCTGGGCTTTTTGGAAACAGGTGGAATGTCACTAGTGGGACCACTAACTCAGCATGCTAAGGGCTGGGGTTCCATCTCCCTGCTAAGAAAGGGACCAGGGTTATAGAAATGGCTTAGTGGCTAAGAGCCCTTGCTACTTAAAGTTCATTTCCGGGCTGGAGAGGTGGCTCAGCAGTTAAGAGCACTGACTGCTCTTCCAAAGGTCCTGAGTTCTATTCCCAGCAACTACATGGTGGCTCACAACCATCTGTAATAGGATCTGGTGCCCTTTTCTAGTGTGTCTGAAGACAGCTACAGTGTACTCACCATATATATAAAATAAATAAAATCTTTAAAGTTCATTTCCTAGTACCCACATTGAGTGGCTCACAACTTCCTGAAACTCCTGTGTATCCAACACCCTCTTCTGGCCTCCAAGAGACCCTGCACACATGGGCACATACTAACGGGCAGAGGCATACCGTAAATTTGAAAAGCTGTCTCAATTTCTTACCCTTTCTACAAACATATTCACCTTGAATCCTAGATCCATCACTGTGAACCTGTGGGTATCAGGGTAAGATACCTAATGTTTAAAGTCCAATAACACTAGGTATCCAAGGGTATCCAGAATCACCCTCACAGACAGACAGGGATATAAAATTCAGCCACTGTGCAAGACTCCTTTATAAGATGAATACTGTTTGTGTGTGTGTGTGTGTGTGTATGTGTGTGTGTGTGTGCTGGGACAGAGAGGTGCTGCATACACGCTATGCCATTAGTGTATAAACAAGAGCATATCTTCCAGATGTCAGTTCTCTCCTTTTACCGCATGGATCCCAGGGATCTAAGAAAGATTGTCAGGCTCGGCGGCAAGCAT
Organism: Grammomys surdaster; assembly: GCF_004785775.1. NCBI lineage: Eukaryota > Metazoa > Chordata > Mammalia > Rodentia > Muridae > Grammomys > Grammomys surdaster. The sequence goes on from NW_021604614.1 coordinate 1,643,686, forward strand.
CTTTACCTGCTGAGCTGTCTCACCAGCCCGTTTTTCTGTTGTTTAAGAAATGATGACAAGAACAAAAGTCTATATGTAGTTAATATAGATGCAGTTTTTTTTTAATCCCCAAATATTTTCCATCCCCAATCAGTTGAATGCACAAGTATAGAATCTCAGATGAGAAAAGTTGACTGTAAAATTTATACAGCAAAGAATTATCATCATCATTATTATTATTTATTATTATTATTATTCACGGGTCTAGAGATGCAACTTCATTTGTAGAGTGCCTGTCTAGCATACGAGACAGCCCAGTACTAAATAAAGCAGGTATAGTAGCACATGTGTATAATTCTAGCACCCCAGAGGAAAGGAGACAAGGCTGGTCGTGGTGGGAATAGAGACAATCTTCCTCCAATAAATATCTAATAACAAGAAAAGTTGTTTGTTTTCTTAAAGAGAATGGCCCCAGTTAACACCAGCTTGGACCTCTAGTCTCCCGACTTACATGGAGGAGAGGGGCGGGACATAGTGACGCCAGGCCTGTTTTTTCTCTTCTCAGGGACCACTTGATTGAACGTCTGTACAGGGAGATCAGTGGACTGACAGGACAGCTGGACAACATGAAGACTGAGGTGCGTTCTAGGATCCATGGTTTCACCAGCATGCGACACATGGCATTCTTGATGTCTCATGAGATTGGCTGGACCCATCCTAAGACAGGTTGATTAATAGACATGCCTGGCTGTAAATGATGGTGCTGGCCTTTAATCCCAGCACTTGGAGGCAAAGGCAGGTGGATCACTGTGAGTTCCAGGACAGCCAGGGCTACATAGAAAAATCCTGTCTCAAAAAATAACCAAACCAACACCACCAATAAAATACATATGCCAAAATCAATGAGTTTGCTCCTCTCAAGGTCTCAATTAGAATTTGTTGTCATAACACGTGACTTTAGGTATGCAGTTAAGCTGGGTACCAGTATCCCGTGTACCATGACTATGGCTTCACCATCAGTGATGACAAAGACCACTTCTCATAAGCTCTTGAGAAAACTTGATTTAGGAGCTGAGGCTGTAGCTCAATGATAGATTGCTTGCCTAAATCTATCAGAAGGCCTGAGCATGTGACAAAGCACCTGCCTAGAGTCCCTCAGTAGGGGCTGGAGGATATGCCTCAGTTATAGCGTACTTGCAGAAAATTCATCTACAATGGGCTAGAGGTGTGGCTTCGTTGTAGAGCGCTGAGCTAAAATGCCCCAGGAAGGGGCAGGAGGTATGGCTCATTGGTGGAGGCCTTGGTGAGAATCACGTTAACAGGCTGGAGGCCTGGGGTCGTGGCTCAGTGGTAGAGCCCCTGCCTAGAATCCCCTGCCTAGAATCCCCCAGTGAGGGGCTGGGGGCGTGGCTCAGTGGTAGAGCCCCTGCCTAGAATCCCCCAGTGAGGGGCTGGGGGCGTGGCTCAGTGGGAGAGCCCCTGCCTAGAATCCCCCAGTGAGGGGCTGGGGGCATGGCTCAGTGGTAGAGCCCCTGCCTAGAATCCCCCAGTGAGGGGATAGGGATGTCACTCTGCAATATAGACACTGGTCACATGAGCAAGACCCTAGGCTCTCTACCCAGAGTACCAGAACAACAACAACAAAAAGTTTTCTGTCCGTGGTTGGTTGAATCCATGGGTCGGGAAATATGACGATTCAGAGATCAATCATAATTGGTGAGTCCCAGCAATGTGATAAGTCATTCCTGCCCTGCCTGGTGCCCCCACGGGCAGCCTGGCAGTAGCGAGCTCCTCACCTCGGGTTCCCCTGACAGAGCCAGAGGGCCATGCTGCAGCTGAAGGGTCGCGTGAGTGAGCTGGAGGCAGAGCTGGCCGAACAGCAGCACTTGGGACGACAGGCTACGGATGACTGCGAGTTCCTGCGCACAGAGCTGGATGAATTGAAGAGGCAGCGAGAGGACACGGAGAAGGCGCAGCGCAGCCTGACTGAGATAGAAAGTGAGGGGCGGGGCCGGGCCTGAGGGTGTGGGCAGGAGCAAGGCAGATCACGCCTTCTTCATGGAAGTAAAGCCGGGGTGCTGACTCTTGTCCTCCGAAGTAGGAACAGGCTTGGTGGCACTGCTGGGCTCAAAACAACCAAGGACACAGTGATGGCTTGAGTCCCTATCCTGGGAGAGGGAGCTTCCTAGGAGAGGAAGCTGGATAAAGACCTAAGGGAACGGCGAGGGGAGGGGGGGCGTGAGCGTGAAGCTTGAAGCCCTGCTGATGTGAATGCTGTGTTTGTAAGCACTGGTCTGCAGGGAAAAGTTTACTTAAAGAAGACAACCTTTTATGTCCAGTGTAGCAGTGATTACATGTAACTCCAGAACTCAGAAGCTAAGGCAGGAGATGACCATAATGCCAGCTTGGGTTACAAAGCAAGACCTTATTTCCAGAAAACCCCCAACTAATGACTATGTAACTTCTAGCAGAGTATGGTGGTATACACCTGCAGTCCCAGCACACAGAATCAGAGGTTCAAGGTCATGTTGCCTATATAGCCTGAGCTTCAAGAGACTGTATCTTAAAAAAAAAAAAAAGATAAAAATATTGTTAGTGTCCCCACCTTACTGGAGGGAGGATGAGGGGGATCCCAGCCAGGGCAGAGACCTCATCTTGATCTTTCCAATGTAGGAAAGGCCCAGGCCAATGAGCAGCGGTATAGCAAGTTAAAGGAGAAGTACAGTGAACTGGTGCAGAACCATGCTGACCTGCTGCGGAAGGTAGGTACTTAGGCCTTTTCTAATCCTCCCATATACTCCACGGGAGAAACAGTGCAAGCCTTGGCGGGAGTTGGGGGGGAGCGTGTCTCCAAGCTGCATTCCTCTGTATGTTTTCTTCCTCCTATGGCCTGTAGGCTTGTGTGTGGGCATGTGTATGCAGTTGCTTGAGGAGGCCAGTAGGGGCGTCAGACTTCTGAAGCCGAAGTTAAAGGCAAATTGTGAGCCTAGCATGGGTGCCAGGAACCCTAACCCCGGTTTTTATTTTTTTTTTTTTGGTTTTTTTTTTTTTTTTTTGGTTTTTCGAGACAGGGTTTCTCTATGTAGTTCTGGCTGTCCTGAAACTCACTCTGTAGACCAGGCTGGCCTCGAACTCAGAAATCCACCCTCCTCTGCCTCCCAAGTGCTGGGATTAAAGGTGTGCGCCACCACCACCCGGCCAAACCCCAGCTTTTTAAGACTTCTTGAGATCTGTTTTGTGTGCCCGCCATACTTAGAATTACCCTTCATTTGAGCTGGGCATAGTGGGACTGGCCTATAATCCTATCAGTTAGAGGCAAGGTCCTATCTCAAACTCAACACTGGAGACCAGGCAGGACTAAATAGTCAGATTCTATTGCAAAAAAATAGACAGGTTGGTATACTATCCCACACTTGAAATTCCCAAACTTAGATAGCAGAGACAGGAGGATTGCTGTGAGTCTGAGGCTAGCCTAGGCAACATAGTGAATTCCAAGCCAGCCTGGAAAAATACTACATCAGACAACCCTACCCCTACCCACTCTTGTATACTTTCGTAAACACCTGTAAGTCTAACATCTGAAGGTCATGGTTTCCTTCTGGGTAGAAAAAATCTTCTCCCGTGTCTGCCTTCTTGTTACTCACAGTCTGATAGAAGGAAGATGGGCTTTGAGCCCGAGTGATGTCAGCTAAAGACTTTCTACTCCTCTTTCAGAATGCAGAGGTGACCAAACAGGTGACCGTGGCCCGGCAAGCCCAGGCGGATTTGGAAAGAGAGAAAAAAGAGCTAGCAGATTCCTTTGCACGTGTAAGTGAACAGGCCCAGCGGAAGGTAAGCCAAGAGGCACTTGGGGATGTAGAAGGGAGGTGTGTGTGTGTGTGTCTCTCTCTCT
>NW_021604614.1:1647656-1705749 GCF_004785775.1 Grammomys surdaster
TGTGTGTGTGTCTCTGTGTGTCTGTGTGTGTGTGTCTCTGTGTGTCTGTGTGTGTCTGTCTGTGTGTCTCTGTGTGTGTATCTATGTGTGTATGTGTGTCTCTGTGTGTCTGTGTGTGTGTGTCTCTGTGTGTCTGTGTGTGTGTGTCTCTGTGTGTGTGTCTGTCTGTGTGTCTCTGTGTGTGTATCTATGTGTGTCTGTGTGTGTGTCTATGTGTGTCTGTGTGTGTGTATCTATGTGTGTGTTTGCACCTGCAACATCATGCACGTTGAAGTGGGTTTAGGTTCTCTTCTGGTACCCCGCGGGTCTGGGGGCTCATCATCCAACTCAGCCCCACACCCTTTGAGCTTCAGTCATCTGAACACCTGGAAACAGGCTTGGAGGCAGACTTGGCCCAGAGGGCTTCATCCTACGCTCCATGGGGAGTTCTCAGGGGGCCTTTGGAGGCTGCACAGAAGAGCAGATGCTGGGGACTGGGCATGCCGCCCAGTTGGTGGAGTTCTTATGTAGCAGGAGGCTCACCTCGGAGGCCCTGGGGTCCATCTCTTACCACATGACCCAGGCATGGCAGTACAAGTCTGTGATCCCAGCACTTGGGAGGTGGAGGCAAGGGGAACAGAAGTTCAGGGTCATCCTTGGCTATCTAGCAAATTCAAGGCCAGCCTGGGCTACTTGAAACCCTGCCTCAAGGAAGAACAGGGGACCAGGCAAAGAAGAGGGGTGCCAGGCAGTGGTGGCCCATGCCTTTAATCTCAGCCAGAGACAGGTGGATCTCTGAATTTGAGGCCAGCCTAGTCTACAGAGTTGTAGGACAGCTGAGTGAGTTCTAGGACATCCAGGGCTACAGAGAGAAACCCTATCTCAGTCAATCAATCAATCAAACAGGAAAGAAGGAAATTATATATGTCTTTATATATATATATAATCAATTATTATTATTTGTTACATTTTTACTAGGAAAAGTGAAGCTGTTGGTGAGGACAGGGTTATCCACTCCCTCCAGCCTGCCTGTTACCCACACAGTTAACAACTTAGAGCTAGTGGAGTGTGCAACCTCAGTCAGTAGTGTGGAAAACACACACATATACATATGTGTATTCCTTCTCATGAGTTCCCAGCTCACAGTGCTTCTATTTTTGCCTCTGTTTTAGACTCAAGAGCAACAGGATGTTCTAGAAAACCTGAAGCACGAACTGGCCACCAGCAGACAGGAGCTGCAGGTCCTCCACGGCAGCCTGGAAACCTCTGCCCAGGTGAGCCCCTCCCTGCTCCTCCCTCTGGTGCCTCAGCCCCTCCCCCGAGCCCTCTGGCCCCAGCTGTAATCCACACGTACTCCTGGAAGCAGTGATAAGCATGGAGACACATATCACTTCCTCCTGCCACGAGCCAGGAAGTGGGTCTGAAGTTCCAGGGAGGGGACTGTTTAATTTCCTCAGTTTCTCCCTGTTTCCACATGGTGACCTCTGCAGTCAGAAACGAAATGGCTGGCGCAGATCGCCGAGTTGGAGAAGGAGCAAGGCAGCTTGGCGACCGCTGCCACTCAGAGAGAAGAAGAGTTATCAGCCCTCCGAGACCAGCTGGAAAGCACCCAGATCAAACTGGCTGGTGCCCAGGCAAGTGACATATAGCCACTGGGGACACTATGGAGGCCAGAGATGTGCTGTGAAGGGTTCAAAGCCACTTGGCCTGATTGCCAAGGTCTCCTGTGGACACAGTTCCTAAAGCCAAGTGCTTTTGTACAAGAAAAGCGTTCGGGCTGAGAATGTACCTCAGAGGGCAGAGCGATTGTCCAGCGTGCATGAGCCCCTGGGTGCAGCCTCCAGACCACATCAACTGAGTCTGCTGGCACACATCTGTGATACCCCAGCTCAGGAAATAGAGACAAGGAGAATCAGGCATTCAAGCGATCCTCAGTCCTCTGATACCAAGTTTGAGGCCCACCCGAGATACATGAGTCCCTGTCTAGTAAAATAAAATAAACTAGGGCCTGGAGAGATGGCTCAGTGGCACAGTGCTTGTGGCTTTGTCCGAGGACCCATGTTGGGTTATAATTGTCACTAGAAATGCTCTCGCAGACACATCCAGAAGTGTGCTTTATTAATCTATGCTTAGCTTATTCAAGAGCATAAAGTTAGCAATCCTCGGGAAGCAACTGACTTCCATCCTGGTCATGGAAGTAAGCCACTGGTCCATCCGAGATTTTCCTCCAGTCCGTTGTGAACGTCTGTGGACCCAGGTCAGGTATTATTTTCTGCATGGAACTGACCAGCATGGAGCTCACTAGGGCCACAGTGAGAGGCCAGGAATCCATGTGGTGCCAGGTATATACTGCTTAGGATTCACTATGGTCTGCCTGGCCGACTCTCACCTCCTTGGCTTTTTTCCTAGGAATCCATGTGCCAGCAGGTAAAGGACCAGAGGAAAATCCTCTTGGCTGGGACCAGGAAGGCTGCGGAGCGTGAGATACAGGAGGCCCTGAGCCAGCTGGAGGAGCCCGCCCTCGTGAGCTGCGCAGGATCCACAGGTTAGACTTCCGGCTGCCAGCCTGCCGGGCCCAGCTGTCTGGTACTTCCGATTGGTGTTGAATCCCACAGGAAACATAACTTAGGGGTCCTCAGCCCAGCTACATGCGGGAGCCCGTGGGGTAAGCCCACTCTCTAGGTCGGTTACATTGGAAGTTCTGTGGCACAGTGCTTGAGTAATTGTGACTTAAGGGGCACTGTGGCTCATGGTTTCAGAAGGTTCCAGTCCTCACTGAAGAGGAAGGTATGGATGAACAGCTTCATGTGGTATAGGCTGGAGGGGAGAGAGCGAAGAGCAAGACAGGAATTAGCCAGGGAGAACAGACTCCCAAGATCTTCCCCCTGTGACCTGTTTCCTCCCAAGGTTCCGCCTCCAACATGTCCATAGCCTCCCAGATTTTGTGAGTTCTAGAACAGATAGAGCTGTATAGTGAGACCCTTCTCAATAATAACGACAGCAATAATAATATCATGACCTTGTAAGAGACACTTAAGAGTCAAACCTTGCAGTGTGCCATGCCCCTTAGTGGTCAGGACAGCAGTGTGGTGAGAAACAAGGCTGGGGACATGGCTCAGTTGTTAGAGTGTTGTATAGCATGTACAAAGCCTTGGGCTCTAGTCCTAGTACTGTCTACACTGGGTATAATGGCACATGCCTATTATCCCACCACTTCAAGGAGGGAGGCAGGAAGATCAGAAGTTCAGTACCATCCTTGGCCATCCTTGGGTTATATGAGTCCCTGTCTCAAAGGAAAAACAAATAGATGGTGTACATCACATCAGAGCCAGCACAGCCTGCAGCCCTCCTGCCTTTCCTCTGTCTCTCCCTTCCTCCTTCCCTCCCTCCTTCCCTCCCTCTCTCCTCCCTTCTTCTCTCCCTCCTTCCTACCTTAAGGAAAAGCATGTGGGGCAGGGACTCTCAGTAGATCAGCCAGCTTACCCAGCTGCTTATGGAGAAAAAAACGTGAGAGCCCTTGATCTGACATTACCCTGTCTTCCTCAGATCACCTTCTCTCCAAAGTCAACTCTGTTTCCAGCTGCCTCGAGCAACTGGAGAAGAACCGCAGCCAGTATCTGGCCTGCCCAGAAGGTAAGAGGAACGGAGGACTTGGGCTCTGTCACCAGGGGCATCCAAGCCAGCTTCAAATATCTACACAAGGGAGCTGGAGATATGGCCTAGTGGTTAAGAGCACTCACTAGTAAAGAGAACCTGGGTTCAAGTTACAGAACCCATCTCATCTCAGGCTGTTTACTGAAACTCCAGTTAAATGGATTTGATGCCCTCTGCTGGCTTCCAGAGGTTTCTGCATTCAGATATCCCCTCACTGAGAAAGAATAGTAAAAGTAAAAAGAATATAAAGAAAAATAGCAGCACCCACCACTAGGCCTAACATTTTACTTCCTGTGCCCTGCAGATATTAGTGAACTTCTGTACTCCATAACCCTGCTTGCCCACTTGACCAGTGACACCATCATTCAGGGGAGTGCCACCAGCCTCCGGGCCCCACCGGAGCCAGCTGACTGTGAGTACCAGAGCAGAGGGGATACCCCTGAGAGCAAGGAAAACAGGAGGCGTTTAATGATCTGTCTCTCCTGTCTCCAGCTCTGACGGAGGCCTGTAGGCAGTGTGGCAGAGAAACCCTGGCCTATCTGTCCTCCCTAGAGGAAGAAGGGGCCATGGAAAAAGCTGACATCACAGCCATAAGGAACTGCCTCAGCAAGATCAAGACCATTGGCGAGGTATTGTTAGTGATATCATTTGCTGTTCTGTTGTGTGGTTGTCTGACACAGGGTCTCGGGTAGCCCAGGCTGGCCTCGAGTTCTCTTTGAAGCTAAGGATGTGACCTTGAACTTCTTCTTGTCTCCACATTCTGGATGCTGGGGTTTCAGGCCTAGACCACTCTACCTGGTACAGGTGGAGATGGAACCCGGGCTTCATGCATGTTAGAGAAGCAGTCTACTGAGCCACACCCCCTGCCCTGTTTGGTTTTCTGATTTTGAGATGGTCTCTTATAGTCCAGGCTAGCCTCGAACTTGCCATGTTGCCAAGAATAAGCACAAATGGCTGGTCCTCCTGCATCCCATACTAGGGTTGCAGGCATGCATCATCATGCCTACCCAGAAAATGTGTGTGTGTGTGTGTGTGTGTGTGTGTGTGCATGTACGCATATATGACAGTGTGCACATGAATGCCACAAGAGGGCATCACGTGTCCTCTGTCACGCTCTCTGTTCCTTTGATGCTGGGTCTCTCCCTGAGCCAAACCCTCAAGCTCTCAAATTTTCTCTGCTAAACTGAAAGCCGGCCACCCCCACAGACCTCCGATCTCAGCCCCGCACAGGCGTGTGCAGATGCTAGGTATGCTCTTTATGCTGGTGCTGGGATCCGAACTTCAGTACTGATGACTGTGCGGCAAGCCCTCTTACCCCCTGAATCCTCTCTGCAGTTCCCAGGGAGTGATTCTTATTTCAGAGGAGTGGTACTGCACTGCCCGGGAATCGGTTATGCTCCCCCAGTCCTGTCTGTGTATCCAGCTTGATTCTAGAAACAGTTAGGGCTGAGAGCATCTGACATCCTCATTGTGTTTTGAGACAGGGTCTCACAAAGCCTCTGCCTCAGCCTCTCACGTGTCAACACACGAGGCAAGCCTGACCTCAGAAGGACTTTCTAGCCATGTTTGGTTCACTGACCTGGTGAAGGCGTCGTGCTGTGTTATCATCCAAAGGGGGAATAGTTACCCGTCTCTATGTATGATGACTGGCTTGGCAAATAACACCTAAAACAGTCACGGACACCAGAATGTGAGAATTCCCACCCTAGGGAGATAGAAACAATGTTTGCCCCCCTCCGTCTAAGGTCCCAGTGACAAACCAATTTCCCTTTCCACTGAAGTCATCCTGGAGACCAATGAGTTTATTGTGTTTCCTTACAGAACAGGGTGAGGGGTCACAGACAGGAATGTGGGTGAGCTCACAGAAACCTCACTACACAGTCTTCCCCCAGCATGGATGATGACTTCCCCACCCCCACACAGGTGGATCAACCTTTCTCTTACCCCTCCTTGAGACCCTGAGGATTCTGTGCAATTGTTATAAAAAGCATTTAATCCCAATCCAGGGTTTCTACCCCACCTTTGACCATTTAGTTCCTAGATAAAAGACACACACAACCTTTATATTTATAATAAGCCTTAACCAGCACAAGAGCTGGACAGATAGCTATCCTATGGCTGTTATGTCTAATTCTCAGCCAATAATCCCACTATATAATTTGCTATGTTTCATCTGGGCTACTCTTAACTCCTATTAGCCAACCAACATGGCCATTATTTTAAGACTCTTACCCCATGGTGCCTTCTCCTCTTCACTTTTTTTTTCCATCTGTTTCTCCTCCAATCCCAAGCCCAGGAACCCAAAACCCCACCTGTGTCTCTTCTGCCCAGCTATTGGCTGTCAGCATCTTTATTCACCAATCTGGAATAACTTGGGGTGTAGGTCCCATAGCATCACCTGAGTCTAAATGAGGTCTCTGTGAGCAACCAGAATTTAGCACAGCAAAAGACCAACCCTCAACATGCAATCCAGGTAGAGTTTGACCCTTTTTCAAAATGGAAATTTTACTCAAAATGGCTTCAGTTTAGTTCCTTCTCACCATGGTTCCGAGAATGTGCCAAGAAGGGATGAACACGAGGTTCAAACTCTCACATCATGGAAAGTGCCAGGTGGTTTCTGTCACAGGCCCTGCCTCTGATGCGTTATAGAAGGTTCCTATGATAAGGCTCTAGAGGAGAAGGACCAAGTATCCTTTTAACCTCTGTGTTACTGCTCACAGGAACTGCTGCCCAGGGGGTTAGACATCAAGCAGGAAGAGCTGGGTGACCTGGTGGACAAGGAGATGGCAGCCACTTCAGCTGCCATTGAAGCCGCCACCACCCGGATAGAGGTAAGAGAATTCTGTGGGCTTTCCCACAGTGACACTCCTGTGGCTAACCTAGAGCAGCGCTGTGCCTTGGGAATGTCTTGGTTTCTCTGTCAAAGAAGCCAGAATTGCCCAGTGCGATGGTGCACAGCTGTGATCTCAGCCCTTGGAAGGTGAAGGCAGGAGGTTCGGGAATTCAACGTTGTCCTCAGCTATATAGTAAATTTGAAGCTAGCCTGGGCTACATGAGATATTGGAGAGAGAGAGAAAGACGGAGACAGACAGAGAGAGACGGACAGTTGTGCACACCTTTAATTCTAGCACTTGAGAGGCAGAGGCAGGTGGATTTCTGGGTTCGAGGCCATCCTGGTCTACAGAGTGAGTTCTAGAATAGCCAAGGCAACACAGAGAAATTCTGTCTTGAAAAACAAACAAACACAAAAAAAAAAAAGGAAGAGGAAAAGAACACAAAAACAAGATCATTGCATCAAAGAGGGAAGAAAACAAGGTCCTTTAAGATGAGCAGTTTCCTCCGAGGTAGGATATTTTGGTGCCAGGCCACCTGGTGTTTAATTTCTAGGCCATCTGATAGTAATTACATGAATGTGAGTTACATTCACCTGTCTGGAATGGCCACTGGTTCAGTTTTCATTTCTGCTGCTCTGATAAAAAGAAACCTAGGAAAGAAGGGTTTACTTTTGCTTACAGTTTCAGGATACTTCACCGAAGTCAGTGTGGCCAGAGCTTGAAGCAACTTTTCACATCCCATCTACAGTTGGGAGCAGAGAATAACAGTGCACACACATCCACAGTTGAGAGCAGAGAGTAACAGTGCACACACATTTGCTTGCTTGCTCACTTGTGCTCAGCTCCTCTAGACTTACACAGTTCACACAGTTCCGGACTCACTGCATAGGGAATGGTGCCACCCACGGTGGGCTGGGTCTTCCCACCTCCCTCCCACAGATGTGCCCACAATCCGACCTGATGTAGACAGTCTCTCATTGAGACTCACTTGCTGAGTGAATCTAGGTTGTTGAGTTGACAGTTGAAGCTACCCATCGCTGTCATAATAAATGCTAGGGGAAGCCATATAGGTGTTAAAGGGTTTCCCACTAGAAGCTCAGTGAGACTCCTTGGGAAGGTCTCCTATGGCTATTTTGATGGAAGGCTTACTGGCTACTAAGCACCTACCTTGTGAATTTGGTAGCAGCTACCTCTGGTGTGTGTTTCACGTACGACAGCCTAAGTGCCAAGGTCAAGACTCTTACTGGCTAGAACAGTCTGCTCCAGCTGTCTACCATCCCGATAGATGAAAGATCTGGAGTTCTTCTGACTCACAAGGATAGAGGTGAAAATGTCTAGATTCTGCTTTCTGTGCCACCACAGCTTGTTGGATCCAGACTGTACCACGGCAGTGGTGGCTGATCAGGTTCACGGTACATTCAGGGACCGAGCTTGTTGGGATGGGGATGTGACTCAGTGGTTGAGTGCTTGCGTAGATCCCCCAGGGAGGAGCTGAGGTCATGGCTTGCCAGAGTACACGCCTAGCGTATACGGAACCTGAGCTCAGGTCCCAGTAATCCACATAGAGACAAGAAAGGAAATCAGCCATGTTTCTCTTTAACAGGAAATTCTCAGTAAATCCCGGGCAGGAGACACGGGAGTCAAGTTGGAGGTGAACGAGAGGTCAGTGCGAGCCTTGGGGTGGCAGGAGGTAAGCAGGGTGCCTGTAAGCAAGGCCCGCAGGGAGGTGTCACTCACCAGCCTCCTCCAAGGCTTGGCTTCAGCATCCTCCAGCGATCCCAACACCTTTCCTGCCCCTCCATCCTACTCAAGGTCTCCCTGGTTTTCTTCTTAGTGTCCGCATCACCAACCGTTTCTTCTCACTAGGATCCTTGGTTCCTGTACCAGCCTGATGCAAGCCATCAAGGTGCTCATTGTGGCCTCCAAGGACCTCCAGAAGGAGATAGTGGAAAGCGGCAGGGTAAGCATGTGGTGTCAGCCCTGTCTCCCACGTGTGCTGGTTCTGGGCTCCAGCTGTACTCCATCACGGTGGATCTCCCATTCTAAGGACATTCAGACACTGTGGGCAATTGAGGGCCCCTAGCAGCTGCCTCTTCTAGTACTAGTCCAGCTCCCGGAGGCCACACAGAGCTGCTCTGGAAACCCCACTGACATGGCGAGTCTAGGTCTTCCAGGAATGACTGAAGACTTTGGGAAATTGGGCAGATGGCAGGAATAAACCTGGTACTGTCATCCCTCAGACACCTGAGACTGTTCCCTATAGATTCCCAGACCTGTGGGTACTTAACCCTTTAATTCAAGTGCTCATGACGCTGAGGCAGGAGACTCTCCAGTCTGATCTCAGTCAGGGGTGCATACCTGGGCTTTCTCTCAAAACTCCCTTCATGAGTTGAGGGTGTAGCTCAGTTGGTAGAGTCCCTGCCTAGCGTCTATACAACCATGACCCTCACCCCAGACTCTGCTTAAAATCACACGTTGTTTATCCCCATCATTGGAAGGCAGAGGCAAGCAGCTCTCCGAGAGTTCAAGGCCAGCCTGGTCTATACATACAGACTCTGTCTCAGAACAAGAGCTTTATGAGTGCTGGTCTTCTGAGGGGGTTTAGTTCCCCACCTCCTGCACCGTTTCCATTCCCCCAGCCCCTCCCACCCCTACCCCTCAGCACACACTGCAGGTAGTTCACAAGTACCATAGCTCCAGCACTAGGAGCCGGCTCACCAGGCACCTGTGGTTTCTTACACAAATGCACACAATCAAAAGTCGAAAGTAGCGCACACCTAATTTAATCTCAGCACTTGGGAGGCAGGCGGATTTCTGAGTTCGAGGCCATCCTGGTCCACAGAGTGAGTTCCAGGACAGCCAGAGCCACACAGAGAAACCCTGTCTCGAAAAACCAAAAAAAAAAAAAAAAAAAAAATGTCGAAAGTAAATCTTTTTTTTTTTTTAACTATTTTATTTATTTACATTCCAGCCATTGCCCCCCCCCCCCCTTCCTGGAGGTCTCCTCTCCCAAAAAAAGGATCTTTTGTAAAAGCTGAGGACTTACTTTAATTCATTACCCCCATTCATTTGCCTGTTTGCATCTTCATTTTCTTATACTGAAGGTGAGAATAGAGGCACTTAGCCCTTGGTAGGCATTCTGTGAAATTAGCTGTTAATGGCTGGGTATTGGGCCAGTGAGATGGCTCAGCAGGTAAAAGTGTGCCACTATGCCTGACAAGCGGAGTTCAATCTCCAGGTTACACATGGTGGGAAGATAGAGCCAGTTCCTTCCAAGCCGTCCTGTGGCCCTTATGCATGCACCATGACCTAGACATATCCACTGGCACTCATACACTTACAAAATATATAAGTAAATTTGGGGGCACAGGGGTGCTTGTGCTCACAGAGAAGCACGTAGAGAACCAGACATGTTAATCATTGAGGGGTGTCACCTCAATGGAGAAGATAAAAATCAAATACCTGTATTCCACCTACAAAGCTAGGAGTGGGTTTTGTTAATGACCTGGTGACTTTTCTGCTATCTCTGCAGGAAGTCCTCACCCAAATTCTCCAGAATGGTTATCGCTGGATAACTCTTCCCTCCCTGGACCATTACCCATCCTTAGGGCAGATGTCACATGTACTTTATGGCCTGCTGAACTCTATGCTATTGGTTAGAGGCCACACTAGATTCTAGGCCTCTTAGCCATAGAACCCACCCTCAGGGTCACATGTGCTTTGTAAAGGAGTTTCTGTGTAGTCACACCTTTAGCTGTCCTGTGTCTCTGGGATTGGACTGATTGGACTGGTTGTTGCCTGGAAACCTTTTCCCAAATTATACTGTGTTTTAAACATGCTGACAATGAACCACCTGGCTTAGACTCCCTGAAGTCTGATCCAGGTTGATAGAGTCAGTCTGCACTGGGTTCAAATTCTTTTTTTTTTTTTTTTTTTTTTAGATTTATTTATTTTATTTATTATGAGTACACTGTAGCTGTCTTCAGACATACCACCAGAAGAGAGCATTCGATTCCATTACAGATGGTTGTAAGCCACCATGTGGTTGCTGGGAATTGAACTCAGGACCTCTGGAAGAGCAACCAGTGCTCTTAACCGCTGAGCCATCTCTCTAGTCCCCTGGGTTCTCATTCTTATCTCTTCAAGCGCTTCACTTCCCTGTCTGACACCTGGAGGAACCCCTCAATAAACATAATTAAAATAAAAAAATCTGGGAATGTTGTTACATGCTTATAATGCTAAGGCAGAAAACCAAGAATGGGAGGATAGTTTAAGCTACGTAATAAACCCTCTCTCAAAACATACTGCAGGCTGGAGAGATGGTCCGTTGGTTAAGGGAATACTGTTCTTGTTGCAGAGGACCAGGGTTCAATCCCAGCACTAAGGTGGTCTCTTACAATCATTTGGAACTCCACATCCACGGGATTTGACCCCCTCCTCCTACCTCTGTACACACATGGCACATGTACATGCAGATAAAACACTCATGAGAAATCGGTTTAAAAACTCACATAAGGCAGAGCAGTGGTGCCTCACATCTTTAATCACAGCTCTTGGGAGGCAGAGGTGGGTGGATCTCTGAATTTGAGGCCAGTCTGGTCTATAGAGTGAGTTCCAGGACAGCCAGGGACACACAGAGAAACCCTGTCTTGAAATAAAGTAAAATAAGATAAAATAGAAACTAACCAAGCTGTTATATTTTTGCTTCTGTAGGGTACCGCATCCCCTAAAGAATTTTATGCCAAGAATTCTCGGTGGACAGAAGGGCTTATCTCTGCCTCCAAAGCTGTTGGTTGGGGAGCTACCGTCATGGTGTAAGTGTCTGGCTCCAAGGGTCCCCACATCCCCTTCCCCATTCCATTGATCCATCCCAGACAGCTGCTTGCTAAGAGATAAAGTATCCTTCTCATAATCAGGCAGTGGTACCCACCTGAAATCCCAGCACTTGGGAGACTGAGGCAGAAGGAGAGCAAGGTAGAGGCCACCCTGGGCTATCCAGGACCCTGTGTAATATACTCTGTAATAACAGAGTTTAAAGTGTGCTGGGCTAGGTGAGTAGTAGAGCATTTGTTGAGCTTGCCTGTGCCCCTTGGTCCAACCCCCAGTCATTCCAAAATGTTTGTTGGCGTTGGTCTGGTCTGTTTTGGTTTTTAAGACAGGGTCTCTCATAGCCCTAGAACTAGCCTGGAACTCACTATGTAGACCAGGCTGGCCTTGAAGAGATCTACAACTAGCCTCTGTCTCCCAAGTCCTAAGATCAAAGGCCTGTGACACCACGCTTGACCCAAAAAGTTTTTAAAAGAGGCAGGAAGATGCCTGCAATTTACTGACTGGCCAGCCTAGGCCTAATCTATCAGTTCCAAGTCCCATTCCCAACCACTCTGGAGCCAGAGGCAGGCGGATCTCTATGAGTTCAAGGCCAACCTTGTCTGTAGAGTGAGCTCCAGGACAGGCAGTACTACATAGTGAGAACTTGTCTCAACAACAACAAAAAAAAGGATATTAGTCATTTCTCAAAACATAAGCTGGAGGCAGGCATGGGGTACATGCCTTCAATACTACTAGCACTCAGAAAACAAAGACAGTTGGTACTCTGAGCTTGGGGCCAACTAGGGTTCTATACTGAGACCCTATCGTCTGTGTTGGCCCTGTGGCTTCCACAGGCTCTCTCTCTCACACACACATATGTATTATTCATCCACAAATAAATACAAAAAGAAGTGAATAGTACTGGAAGTTTGAAGGGGACCCAGAGCTCCCAGGACAAGTTAGGGGCAGGGAGGCAGGCGGCCCTTCCTTTCCGTCTAGCCAGGGACGTAGGGGCTGGCTGGAGGTGGGACTGTGATGCTTTCTGTTCTCTGTAACAACGTCCTTCGTGTGTCATCTCAGGGATGCTGCCGATCTTGTGGTCCAAGGCAAAGGGAAGTTCGAGGAGCTGATGGTGTGCTCACGTGAGATTGCTGCCAGCACAGCACAGCTCGTGGCTGCATCCAAGGTAGGGTTGGCTGCTTCTGCACTTGAGCCAGGGAACTGAGCTCAGGGACAGGTGACAACCCACAGCCCTGCTCTGTGCTGTCCTGAATAAAAAGTCCTCCCTCCCCAGGGTTCCATAGCACCCTCTTGTAAAAGCCCGATGTATGCCGGATGGTGGCTGTAGTCTAAAGCCCTGCAAAGGTTCTTGAGAAAAAGAAGAGTGGGATGGTGGTGGTGACACATTTAATCCCTGTGCTTGGGCACAGGCAGAGGCAGGAGGCTCTGAGTTCAAGCCCAGCCTGAACTACAGAGGAGACGGGGGAGCCAGGGCTACATCGAGAAACCTTGTCTTGAAAAGCCAAACAAGCCGGGCAGTGGTGGCGCACGGCTTCGGATTTCTGAGTTTGAGGCCAGCCTGGTCTACAGAGTGAGTTCCAGGACAGCCAGAGCTACACAGAGAAACCCTGTCTCAAAGAAAAAAAAAAAAAGAAAAGCCAAACAAACAAAAAACCCTAATATGTGCCAGCAGGGGGCCCCTCCCCCAGCTCATCACCTGCTTGCCTTACTGCTCTGTCACTATTGTTAGGTAGATTTACAGGGTCCCAGGCATGCCAGGTCCAAGGAGTGATGATGTCATCGAGGAGCATTCAAGTGGACCAGGTGACATGGGCCTGTCATCCCAGCTACTTCCGAAGATGAGGCAGGAGTGTTAAAAGTTAAAGGCTAGCCCAGGATTAAAGTGAGTTTAGGGCCAGCCTGAGCAACTTCATAAGACTTTGGCTCAGAATAAAAATTTTAAACAGGAGCCAGCGAGATGGCTCAGTCAGGAAAAGGGACTTGCTACCAAACTTGATGTTCCAAGATTGGCCCCTGAAACCTGCTTGGTGGAGTGAAATGATTCTCACAAGTTGTTCTCTGGCTTCCACATGCACTCCTATACATAAGCACCACATAAAGAAAATAATAAAAAGTAATTTAAAATTGCCTGAGGGCTGCCGGGTGGTGGTGCCGCACGCCTTTAATTCCAGCACTCGGGAGGCGGACGCAGGCGGATTTCTGAGTTCGAGGACAGCCTGGTCTACAGAGTGAGTTCCAGGACAGCCAGGACTACACAGAGAAACCCTGTCTCGAAAAACAAAAAAAAAAAACAAACAAACAAACAAAAAAAAGATGCCTGAGGGGACAGTTGAGTGTCAAAGTATTTGCCATAGCTCAGTGGTAGAGTGCCTAGAATCCCCCAGTGAGGGGCTGGGGTCATGGCTCAGTGGTAGAGCCCCTGCCTAGAATCCCCCAGTGAGGAGCTGGGGCGTGGCTCAGTGGTAGAGCCCCTGCCTAGAATCCCCCAGTGAGGGGCTGGGGGCGGGGCTCAGTGGTAGAGCCCCTGCCTAGAATCCCCCAGTGAGGGGCTGGGGGCGGGGCTCAGTGGTAGAGCACCTGCCTAGCAAGTACATGGCATTGGGTTCCATTCCTAATATCCATAATTAAGACAGTCTGTTCACTAGGCATGGCGGTGCATGCACTTACACTCAAGAAGCAGAGACAAGCAAATCTCTGTTAGTTCAAATACATCTAGGGCTACATGGTTAGACCCTGTTTCAAGAAAATGATATCTGGGAACTAGAAGATGGGTCAGTGGTTAAGAGCACTGGTTGCTCTTCCAGGGGGCCTGGGTTCAATTCCCAGTACCCACATGACAACTTAAAACTGTCTTTAACTCCTGATCTAGGGGATCTGACACCCTTACAAAAACATACATTCAGTTAAAACACCAATGTACATAAAATAAAAATAAGTAAATAATTTTAAAAGAAAGGAAGGAAGAAAGAAAAGGCTATCTGTTAGTCAGACACGTTGGCCCATGCCTTTGATTCCTGTACTCAGGAAGCAATGTTGTGTGGACCTCTTTGAGTCGGAGGTCAGTCTGGTCTCTAAAGCAAGCTCCAGGCCAGTCAAGGCTATATAGTGAGACGTTGTCTCAGAACAAAGTCTCTGGTGATGGAGCTGCTGGCCAGTCTATCCGTCACCTGACTTAGCCCTTAGATTTGGTATAACCAATGTCTGTCCCTCCTTTGTCTCTGAAGTGAAGTACTGCCTGCCATATTTCAACCTCGTGGAAAGCCATTGACTAGAGTTCTTTCGCTGCTGGGCCAGAACTTCACCTAAGATTAGTCTTTATTCCTTCCTTATTACTTTGGATTCCAGGGCTTTTATTCCCCAAACATGGACAAGTTCGTGCAGATAACTGTGCAAGCTGGAACACAGGGTAACCCAACTTGTATTCCAGGGGTCACTTTTTAGATACTTCCGGGGCTGGTCCCACAGGCAACACTGATTTTGAGAACTGACAACAGACGGTGTCTGCTAATCTCCATCAGGCCAGCTGCATGGTCCAGTCCTCGGTTTTTCTGATGTACAGTGAACATAAATGTCCTTTGTCCCGACAGGTGAAAGCTAACAAGGGCAGCGCCAATCTGACCCAGCTCCAGCAGGCCTCTCGGGGAGTGAACCAGGCTACAGCCGCTGTGGTGGCCTCAACCATTTCCGGCAAATCTCAGATTGAGGAAACAGGTAGCCTTCCGCACTCTGCTTCTCTTTCCCCGTGATCTCAGTTAGCTCTGTGTTTTTAATTCTTTTTTGTTTGTTTAGTTTTTAGTGTGTGGTATGTGTATGTAGGTAAGCATACATGAGTTTACTAATATGTGCAGGTCTCTTCCACTGTTGATTCTCTCTCTCTACACACACACACACACACACACACACAGGGAGGGAAGGGGAGGGAGGGAGGGAGGGAGGGAGAGGAGATGTAAATATATAAATATATGTATATGTTAAATTAAAGATAGTTCCTCATGGGCTGGAGAGATGGCTTAGTGGTTAAGAGCACTGACTGTCCTTCCAAAGGTCCTGAGTTCAATTCCCACCAACCACATGGTGGCTCACAACCATCTGTCATGGGATCTGATGCCTTCTTCTGGTGTATCGGAAGACAGCAATGGTTTACTCATGTACATAAAATAAATAATTCTTTAAAAAAAAAAAAAAGGACCTCACTATGTAGCCCTGGCTAGCCTTGAACTCAGAGATCTGCCTGCCTCTGCCTTCTGAGTGCAGGGATTAAAGATGCTCACCTCCTCACCCAGCTCTGTAGCCACACTCTTAGGCTATAGGCCGCTGGGGATCCTGCCCAGTCAGCAGAGTGCTTCTCAGCATGTGTAAGGTCTGGTTATCATTTTGGTCTCATTCCATCCATGTTCATCTCCTAAGGCAGGACTTCACAATACCATGGGTTTTAATTCCCACAGTGCCAGGCTGTTAAGCGGATTTTTTCCCCTTAGCTACTTCTCTTCAGTCAGAGGACAGTCTCTACAGGTCTAGCTGTCCCTGAGACTCAGGCCTTGGGTATCCATTGATTAGTCATTTATTTCCTTATTGTGAGCAGACCAAAGACCTAAAAGCAACTTTTACAAAGGAAAGATTTGGGCTGGTCCATGGCTCAGAGGATAAGGGTGACTGCTGCCACGTCTGGTGACCTGAGTTCCGTGCTCGGGACCCACATGATGTGTCCACACTGACTCTTTGGCCTCCACTCTCACAGCATGGCACATGCATGTACATGTACATACTAACAAACGTGTGAAAAGTAATAATGATCAGGGGCTGGAGAGATGGCTCAGTGGTTAGACACTGGCTGCTCTTCCTGAGGACCCGGCAGCTCACAGCTGTCTGTCACTTCAGTTCCAGGGGATCTGACTCCTTCACACAGGGCATCCATGCAGGCAAAACACCAATGTACATACAATAAAGTTTTTAAAAGAATTAATGTGACCAAGCCCGCTCAGTCAGCCAACAGGTTCTCCAGCGCAGGAGTGAGGATTAAAAGAACAGAGACGACGGTTAGACAAAATTGCAGCGTGACCCCAGCCAGTTCTGAGGCTGAAGGCAGGTTCCTTTAATTCAACTTTTCTTTTAAACCCTTTTAATTACATGCAAGTATTTAGGTCAGTTCTAGGTTTGAGGAGCCAACATTACAATAGAAACAGTCAAGGAACAAACAAGGCAATATACAGAGTCCCGAGATCACCCCAGATCACTCTTGCTGTTCCTAAGGGCTCATCTGGATGACAAAGTATCTGAGCCTACTTCCCACAGTCATATTCATGCCTGAGGCTTACCTCTTTGTTTTAGCCTAAGACTAGGATTCCTGACTGAATTTACTTCTCTGTTTTAGCCTAAAAATAGACTCCTGCCTGAACTTACTTCCTTGTCATGGCCCAAAGTCAGATTCTTGTCTAAAGCCCAATTCCTTGTCCTTGGCCAATGTCAGATTCCTGCCAAGCAGCCCCAATGGCTTCCCACATTAATGCAAGATTTATTTAGGCTCACATTTGAAGGGTACATAGTTCATGGGAAGGCAGGCTGTCTGGAGCGTGAGGCGGCTGGTCGCGTGGCATCTGCAGTCAGGAAGCAGAGAGCAGTGAACCCTGGTGCTCAGCTCACCACTTTGCTTGCTCCCTTTTTGTTTGTTTGTCTGTCTGTCTTTTGTTGACATGGGTTCTCACTGTGTAGCCCTTGCTGGCTTGGAACGAACTATATAATCAGGATGTCCTCAAACTCACAGAGATCCTCCTGCCTCTGCTACTAGAGTGCTGGCCTTACAGGTGATCACCCCTAGTTTCCACTTTCTCCTTTTAATTCAGACAAGGATCCAACACGTGAAATACTCCTGCCCATGTCTAGGGTGGGGTTTCCCCACCTCAATTAATTTACTCTAGAAACTCCCCCACCAACTCACCCCAAGGCACATTTCCATGGTGATGATACACTCATCTAGGGGCTGGTGAACTGTCTCACTGGGAGAGAGTTTGTCACTAAGGTTGACCTCAGTTGGAGGCAGGAGCGTGAGACAGAACAGTCAAGTGGTTGCTATGCAAACATCAATCCCAGAACCCACATACAAAAGCCAGATGTGGTGGCACATCCACGTCCTCTCAGTGCTGGGAAGGTGGAGACAAGTGGATCCCCAAAGCTCACTGGTTAGGGAGCCTACCCAACTTGGTAAGCTTTAGGCCTATGAGAGATCCTGTCTGAAAAAACACGGTGGAAAAAATATATAAATAAAATAATTTTTTAAAAAAAAGTACAGTAGTCACCTTTGGCCTCCCATAATAACCATACACATAATAATAATAACCACACACATAAACATACATGACCTGCCCCTGTACACACTAGGAAGCACTGTACCCAAAGGAAGCCATGCCTCTAGGGACCTACTTCTGCCTGCCAGGCCCAACCTTCTAAACATCCCACAGCCTCCCAACATTTCGCCAGCAGCTGGGGTACAGGTTCTCCAAGCGTGAGCCTGTGGGGACAGTTCAGCTCACAACCATTATGGTGCCAAAGGACAGGCCAAGCACTGCAGTGGGGAATTTCTCTTGTCCTAGTTGAGTGACAGCCACAGATCTTATTTGACTGACTCTCCCTGTATCCATCCTTGCAGACAGTATGGACTTCTCAAGCATGACACTAACCCAGATCAAGCGCCAGGAGATGGATTCCCAGGTAAGAACACCATTGGCACATCTAAGGTCGGCCTGTCCCCATTGCCTGCACATCAGCCTTGCATCTCCTTCCCACAGGAAGAAGCCAGGTGTGGGGAGGCAAGTAATAATCCCAGCACTTGGGAAGCTGAGGCAGGAGAGCTGACATGAGTTGGAGGCCAGTGATGGCAAGACTCTGTTAGAAAGAACAGCAGAGGTGGCTCAGCAGTTGAGAGCACTTGCTCACAACAAGCTGTATCCCCGGTTCTAGAGGATCCAATGCCTTCTGGCCTCAGTGGGCACCTCCACTCACTTGCATATGTGTGTCAACCCCCCCCCCACCCCAAACCTGACACATATACACATAATTAAAGATGGAAAAGAAAGAAAGAGAAGCCTAAATGCCACACTGTATACCTGTAATCCTGCCTAGAATCTACCACTAATATGCTGGGGGTGACTCCGCAGTTGAGCACTTGCCTATCTTGAATCCCCCAGTGAGGGGCTGGGGGCATGGCTCAGTGGTAGAGCCCCTGCCTAGAATCCCCCAGTGAGGGGCTGGGGGCGTGGCTCAGTGGTAGAGCACCTGCCTAGAATCCCCCAGTGAGGGGCTGGGGGCGTGGGTCAGTGGTAGAGCACCTGCCTAGAATCCTCCAGTGAGGGGCTGGGGGCGTGGCTCAGTGGTAGAGCACCTGCCTATCTTATATGAGGCCCTGGATTCAATCCTCAAGGAAAAACAGAGACAGAGAGATAGATACAAAGGAAAAGAACAGTGGTGGGAGCATAGCTCATCTGTAGAACATTCCACATGAGTTTGATACTAGCTTTTTTTTTTTCCTTTTTTTTTTTTTTTTTTTTTTATTTATTTTTTTACACTGCTGTAGCTGTCTTTGGACACACCAGAATAGGGCATCCAATCTCATTATGGATGGTTGTGAGCCACCATGTGGTTGCTGGGATTTGAACTCAGGACCTCTGGAAGAGCAGTCAGTGCTCTTAACCGCTGAGCCATCTCTCCAGCCCCTAGCTTTTGTTTTTTAACTAAATTAAACCAAAGAAATGTAAGAACCTCTCGCACCATCTTCCAACAGGTTAGGGTGCTGGAGCTGGAAACTGACCTGCAGAAGGAGCGTCAGAAACTAGGAGAGCTTCGGAAGAAACACTATGAGCTGGCTGGTGTGGCTGAGGGCTGGGAAGAAGAAGGTGAGCCCCCCCGGGGGACTTACTCACAGTGGTTTCTCCCCTAAAAAGCAGGACCTCTGATGTGCTGCCTCCTCAACTCTTCTTATTCCTAAGTCACCTTCAAGCCTAAAGCCTGGGTGTATGTTGTAGAGAATTAAACCGTTTGTTGTTACCTTTCAAATCCTCAGCCATTTGCCAGGCGGTGTACACAGTGAACCCAGCATGTAGGAGGCAGAGACAGGAAGATTAAGAATTGGAGGCCACCCCATAGCCAAACAAAAAAAAAAAAAATTGAATATTATAAAAACCCCCACCTTGATAAGTAACCTGCATCTCCATTACTTTAGTGCCCTTCTGGGTTACTAACTTTGTTTTTTGAAGTTCTTTGTTTTTGTTTTGTTTTGTTTTTGTTTTTAATTTTCTGAGTGTGGGCACAGTTGTGATCTGACATGTGGGTTCTGGAACCTGGAACTTGGGTCCTCTGGATAAGAAGCCAGTGTCTTAACACTGAACTACCACCACCTTCAACCCACACATACACGTGCCTTCAGGCATGTGTACATACACACAAATGTATGCACACATGCACATACACACCCACACACAAGGCCACACTGGCCAGAAAGTGAACAAGCGTCACTGGAGAAACAGGATGTGAGAATGTTCAGCCCATCTCCGGAGCTGCGGCTGGTGGCACATGCTCCTCCGCCCAACTCTTCTGGAGTCTAAGACAGAAAAGTTGAAAGTTGGGTGTAAACTGCATTCCACAAGATGAATTCAACAACTTCAACTCTTTCAAAACTGGAAAGTAAAAAGAGGCCTGAGGATATTGCTGAGTGGTGAGATGCTGGCCTAGAATTCTTCACTTGGGAGCTGGGACCCACGGCTCAGCAGTAGAGCGTTTGACTAGAATATTCCAGTGAATTCAGATTGCCTGTCTGATCCCTGAACCTAAGGTGAAAGAGAGAACTGACTCTTGAGAGTTGTCCTTTGTCCCAACCCAGGACCCGCCATTGTCTGCTGCCATGTGTGGCTTCCTGCATGGCCAAAGTGGTTAGGTCCATCACAGGCAAGATTGTTGTTGGTTATAGAATTTGACAAACTCTGATAACCAGGCATATATTCATTACTGTGATTCCTAGATTATTCTTGGGCACAGTTAGTGACACTGTTCTACGGTAGTCATGAGCTTGAGTATCACATCCCGACAGTCTGTTGGCATGACGACAAATATACAGGAGGCTCCGTGTGATGTGTTTGGTTTTTGTTTCTAGGGACAGAAGCATCACCTTCTACTGTTCAAGAAGCAGTACCGGACAAAGAGTAGAGCCAAGCCAACGCCACGCACGTCAGAATGTAAATCCTTGTTACCCTTCTGTGACACTTCCTACCGTGGCACACCAGGTCCTTATAGGTCTCTCCAGTGACAAAAGCTAAAGGCCATCGTGTCTCTTTGTGACTCCACCTATGTTTGCATGCATGATGAGTTCTCCCCATGCCCCTGGCATACAGGCAGACCAGGGTCAGCCATGAGCAAGCTCAGGTCCACAGAAAAACAGCCACATGGCCAACCTATCTTGCCCAGTATCCTCTTCCTCACCCGTCACGTCCTTAGAGAGGCTTCTTGTCACTGGGAGCTTGGAGAGGGGACATTTTACATCTGTTCTTTTTTCCCCCCTCCTCAGTCCTTTGCATTTTCTCCTTTGCACATCCACAGAGAAGTTTGGACATCCAAACTTCTCTGGATTCCAAACTAGACTGATATCTGAGTCCACTACTGGGAAGAACACAGGAGCAGCCGGTTTCCACCTGCGCTTCCGGCAGTTTGACGGGTCCCCTAACTGCTTGTTAATTAGGCAGTCATTTGGGTCTTTTGGTTTTCTGTTTTTGAAGTTTCACACAGCCAACTTTCCCAAAAAGGGTTCCAACCCCCAGCCCCACCCTGAGCTCTGAGCCTTCTGAGAAGAAGCCCCCACCACCACCACCACCACCACCACATACCCCGTTGCGGCTCAGGCTACGCTTTGGTGCTCCAGCTCAGCGATTCGGTCAGCCAAGGCTACTCCCCAGGGTGACAATTCTCCTTGGAAGTCTGAAGCTGAGCTAGTGCCTTTACTTTCTGACCTGGATGCCAGCCCAGGGCCTCTGTCCACCTTCCCAAGCCGGGGAGCACCAGAGTTGAAAAAAAAGAATATGGTGCCAGGGGCCCAGCTGTTCCGGGGACATTCTTCTTAGGCTACTGTCACCAGGTTCACACCCACCCTGTCATGCGCTGGAACGGAGCTGGTGTGAACAGCAACACTACATCCCCAGAGTGAACTTCTTGTGCCATGTCACTTGGGTCACCTCCTGTCAAACCTAGGCAAGGCCCCAAGAGGAGCAAATATAAAGGAACTAAAAGTGGCTCCTTCCCCGTCTGCCTGCTTCTGCATCCTACTGAACCAGAACAAGATGGTTCTGTGTGGGACTTACCCAACAGGCCCACAGGATCAGACCCACTTGCTCCTGTCAGGAAGTGAACTCGGCTCGGTGTCAGATTCTTCGTATTTATTACTAACAGTCGTTACGCAGCGCCTGCCCCAGAGATGCTTGGAGCAATCAGGACCGAGGGTGATTGACCGGGCGTGCCCTCTGCCATCAGTCTTGACAGATCACAGCGCTAACGCACCATCCCTGGGCATTTCCAGGCTTGGACTCCCGAAGCAGGCAGGTTCCTTAAAGCATCGAGGAACGGGGCAAAGGAGAAAGGGGAGCACTGGCTATGCCACAGTCCCTATCACCACCCTCCCACTCTTGCCCCCATGCAGACAGGATGAGGACAGAAGGTACCCTGCCTGGACACAAGCAGGCGGACTGCACTTTGCATCCCCCAAATGGACCCCTGAATTAAGTGACCTTGTGATCCGTAGGGTGGAGCAGGGAGGTGGCTTCTTTATCTGTAGTAACACATAGGTGGCAGCCAGCGAGCACTTCTTAGCGCCTGTCCCCATGGGGCCTGGCTCAGCTTTGCTGGGTAATGGGTTGCAAAACTAATGTTTGATCACTGTGAATCATTCTTCTTCCTGCCCTACTCTGTCCTCAGTGAGCACTCCAAAAACTCCCAGAGACCCAGATGACTGCTATGACATGTGACCTCCACACTGGGGTAAAAGAGTTATCTGCATTAGAAATGGGCCCATTCTGGTGCCAGAAGAATGTTTCTTGGATCCAAGGACCAGAACACGTGACAAGTGGCATTGTTGGCTCATTTGTGCCCATGCAGCCAGCCAGTCCATGTGTTCAATCAGCTTTTCCAACGGTGGCCATAGAGTCCTTGCTTCTAGAGTCACACCCATGTGTCCCAGCGAGAGGAAGTCAAACACACAGCAATACATTGGGGTTCTCTGAATGAATGATGAGCCCATCTGAAAAGCCACTGTCATTTTAAAACCCCCAGTAACCTCTGCCTGGGTAGTGAAACCGTGACGAGCCCCCAGCACGAGCTAAGTCAGCAGCACAGAAGGGTCCCTACCTGCTTCATGTCACATCAGGACTTTGTAATAGCTCAAGTCAGAAGCTGCCTCTCGCTAGCCAGGCTGGCTAGTGTACGCCTGTAACCTTAGGCATTCAGAAGACCAAGGCAGGAAGAGCTTGAATTTACCTACCTTGTCTCAAGAAAAGAAATTAAAAACAGGTTATATATGTTTGTGTATAGAGGTTTATATAACTTGTTTTTGGAGACAAGGTCTTACTACATAGTCCTGGCTGGTCTTGAACTAGCTACATCCACCTTATTGTCCTTGAGGTCACTGAGGTTCCACTTCCTCTGTTCCCCAAATGCTGGGATCAAAGGTGTGAGCCATCTCACCCAGTCGAGACCATAATTTTTTTTTGGCTCTGCTGCCACCTAAACATGAGACTTTAACCTGGTGGCTGGACAAAGCAAACTGGAAATTCTTACAGCTCAAAAGGAACCTCATAGCCTTCCCTCCCCCGACCCCCAACGCCCCCTCAGACTTCTTGGACTAAAGTCTGCCGAGTTGAGTGTAGATAAATCCTCAAGTCAGGGAACTGAGAGCCTGGAGAGGTAGCTCAGCAGTTAAGAGTATTTCTCTCTCTTCCAGAAGACCCAGATGCAGTTCCCAGCGCCCACAGTAGCTCACAACCACCTGTAACTCCAGCTCTAAGGGATCCGATGTCCTCTGCTGCGTGCGCGCATACACAAGTACCCATGTACTTTTTAAAGACAGAATATTGACAAAGTAATGGCTTAGAGTGGGGTGAGAGAGAAGCCCAAATCCAGCTGTGTCTCATTTTGTGTTTCCTGGTGCCTCGAGATTAGGCATAGGGGTGTGCATAGAAGATCTCCTTCTGTGGGGTTAGGGCATAGCTCAAAAGGAATTTAAATAATTATACAAGGTTTGTTAATGCACATCTATAATCCTAGCATTTGGGGATCAGGCAGGGGGACTGTGAGTTCAGGTCTAGCCTGAGCTATATACTAAGACCTTATCTCAAAAACAAAATCAGACTATAATTTAAGTGGCTTATTGACTGTACTGCCCACAGCACTATTCCTAGAATCCTATGTGTCTAAGCCCTTAGCCCAGTAGCTGGGAGACTCAAACACATCCAGGGCATCCTATTTCAGGACTGGTGTGTTGAGTCAGACACCAGGGTTTATACCAGGTAACCCAGGGTCACAAGTACTTGCCATTCTGGTCACATTAGGGTGCTATGGCCTCTCATCTTAGGAGGTGTTAGTCCTCATCTTGTGTCTGGGGGAGGTTTTACTTCTTGGTCAGTGACTTGGTTGTAGAAGGGTCTCTGGCACTGTTTGACCCTCATTTTTAAAGCTGGCAAATGTGCTACTCTCAGTTGCCTTTCCATCTCTCTGGAGACCTTGCTGAAAGCAAGTCTGTGAGCCCAACATGGACCTGCCAATAAGAACGGCCCTGCCCTCTGCCGTCTTGGGTCATCTGTAGTAGCCTTCCAACCAGAGCGGGCTGTGCTTTCTCTACCAACTTGGATCATCTTCCAAGTTGGCATCCAAAAGGGATGAGCTTTGGTCGATCTTCATCATGGTGTTTCCACATTGGCCTTCCAAACAGTGGCTTTGCCCTCTCTCCGCCATCTTGGTTCCTCCACGTTGGCCTTCTAAACAGAGTGGCTTTGCACTCTTTCCACCTTAATGGTCCTCAGAGACCACACTGTCGGTAACATTGGAAACCACCATGACAGCAATTGCCAGCCATCACCAGTGATCCAGAAGAGCTGTTTGGCTCCCAAGTCCAGCCCAAACACAGGACCAGCAAACGCAGTAATGGAGTGCTTCCTCTCCCAGGAGCTAAAGCCAGGAACAGTTGGTTAGGTGTGACTGGATCCAGTTGTGAGGATAGAACCTTCCAGATGTGTATTTCAGGTGACCCTCAACTACCTCAGGTTTGAAGACCCTAAGTTAAACTTGATTACCACTCTAGGGACAAACCGAGGAATCTGGTTAAATCTTGGTGATAACCTAAATGTCTCAAGCTTATAACAAACTCTCAAACTGTGCAGGGATGGGGTTGATTTTTGTTTGTTTATGCCCGCTCCCTTCTGTTTTTAACCCTTTCTACCGTTTTCCATTAAGAGTAGTCCCTATAAGTGAATTTCACTTTTCACAGAGTGCCTACCTTCCCAGGGCAGGTAGCCACCGGCTCTTGTTTCCTTCCCCCACAGGACTTTTATTATGGAATGAAGACCTTTCTTTGTATAATGCATTGCATCTGTGGTTTCAATTTTTTTCCAATAAATATGTCAGCCTGGCTGTGGCGAACGCTGGTGATAAAGGGTCGATCAGAGTGCCCTTGAGGACTGGCCTCCAGCTTCTTGTTTCTGTGTTGATATACATTGGGGTCTGAATGACGCTTCACAATCCTTCACTCCTGTGCTAGGGTATCTGACAACCTCTTCCGACCTTGGGCTCCTGCATCTATGTGGTATGCATGCATATACTCAGGTGCACACATATACCCATAAGATATATACATTACAGGGTTTCTCTATGTGGCCCTGGGTGTCCTGAAACTGGCTCTATAAACCAACTTGGCCTTGAACCCAGAGATTTTCCTGCTTCTGCTTTCTCCTTTTTAGCAAATACTGGGGGAAAAAATACAAAGAGGGGCTAGAGAGAAGGTTGGCACTTAAAACTTGCTGCTCTTCCTGGGGACCTGGATTCAGTTCCCAGCACCCACACCAGGCAGCTCCCACCTGCCTGTAAGTCCAGCTCCAGGGAATCCGACACTAGCTTCCGCACCTCCATGCACACATCTGGTGTGTGTTCAGACAAGTATGTGTACACATTTAAAAATAACTAATTTTTAATCAATTAATTAAACATCGGTTAGTAAGCTGAAGGTGTAGTTCAATGGTAGAGTGCTTGCCTACCAAGAGCTGTGGTTTCTGCTTGCAGCATTGCAGACAATAGGAGTGTGGAGGAAGAAGGCCCATGCACACCTGTAATCCTGGCATTAGGAAGCGTAGGCAGAGGATGATACATTTGAGAGTAGTCAGGGCTACATACACAGTGTAGTACTGGAAATCGGTATCCTAGAAAAAGGGGTGTGGCGTGGTTGGGGCAGTGATCGCCTAGCATGGGGGCGGGGGTATATTGAAGAATGGTAAAAGTCCATGGTGGTTGAGAGGGATTAAACGGCAGCAAAGTGTATGTGATATTTGAAGGGGGGATTCATTGCCCTGCTTGCATCCTCAGAGGTCAGATAATCCCCAAATGGCTAGCTGCACACTGAGGAGCCAGGGAACGCATGTATTGCTCCAATGCAAGAAGCCGGAAGCCTAGTCACAAGAGGGATGGACGATCCAGCCACTGTCAGTCTAAAGGCAAGAAGGCAAGGCAGAAGCAAGAGACACACTTTCTGGGGAAGATGGAGAGACACACACTGGCTGGCTGGCTGGCTGGCTTCCTCCTGGCTCCATTGGCCAGTCTGCCTATCCAAAAGCTAGGAAAAGGGATGGGGGAAAACGATAGGAAGGAGAAGGAGGTGGGACAACAGAAGGGAAAGTTAGGGGAAGGAAAGGGAGAAGAAGGGAGAGAAAATGAGAAAGAGGAAAGAAAAAAATAAACTGTACTCACAAGACTCAAACCCACGTGCCTCTCCTTCCCCCCCCCCCCCCCCCCCCCCCACCCCCCCGCTTTCAGCCAAAAGCTAGCAGTTGATTGGGAGCTCAGAGCTGCTGCCTTGTTGCCTGGCAACCGACTGCTTTTGACGCTTCTAGCCGCTCTGTAGTGATGTAAGAGGCACGTAGTGCATGTTGGGACCGTGAGCTCTCGGCCTCTTTAGGCCTTCGCACTGCTTAGAGCTATGGGCTGCTCTAGTGAGAGGCGCCTGGTGCAGGTCCTAGGCTAAAGGCCTGCAGCCGTGGCTGGACCACTGTCCTTGTGGACCCACCTGGACTTGGTATGGTCTGGTAAGTCCCAGCTACAGCCCTCAGGCCATCTAAGGCGTCTCAGTCTGTCAAGTTCAGCTGCGGGTGGGTCAACAACAGTCCACGTAGATTGCAAGCGTTGTGTGACCGGGTTTTGTAAGGAACACAATAAGAAGGCAGATTCAAGTCCCAGGGAGTATAGTGGTGCCCGCATTTAACCCTATCACTTGGGAGATTGAGACAGTGGGATCAGAAGTTCAAGGCCAGCTTGGGATACCTGAGACCATGTCATGGACGGGGAGAATTTGATCTGGGAGTGGTGGGACATACTTATGATCCCAGCACTTAGAAGAGGACACAGTATCAGAAATTCAGAATCAGAAGTTCAAGTGCAGCTTCAACTACATAGGCAGTTTGAGACAACAGGAGACTCCGTCTCCAAAGCACTGGGGCCGGAGAGATGCTTTAACTATTAGCCATCGCAGATGACCTAAATTTGGTTCCCAGCACCCATGTCAGGAGGCTCACAACCTCCCATAACTCCACACGCAGGGAATTGGACACCCACTTTTGGATGTCTTCAGGGACCTTTAATCAAATGCATACATACACACACCACACACAAAATTATAAAAATAAAAAAAGAGCAAATAAATAAATTAAATAAATAAATAAATAAATAAAGGGTAGGCACAGGCACGGCGGTACAGGCCTATAATCTCAGTACTGGGAAGGCTGAGGCAGAAGATTCTGAAGTTCAAGGCCAACCTGGGCCAAATATAGTAAAGCTATCTGTAAAAACAAATTTGGGGCTGGAAAGATGGCTCAGTGGTTAAGAGCATTGACTGCTCTTTGAGAGGTTCTGAGTTCAATTCCCAGCAACCACATGGTGGCTCACAACCATCTGTAATGGGATCTGATGTCTTCTTCTGGTGTGTCTGAAAACAGGGATGGCGCACTCATATATATAAAATAAATAATTTTTTTTAAAAAGAAAAACAAGTTTGAAAATCACTGGAGGAGCTGTGGTGGTGAACACCTTTAATCTTAACACTCAGAGGTAGAAGCAAGCAGTTCCCTGTGAGTTCGAAGCCAGCCTGTTTTACATGGGGAGTTCCAGGAGAGTCTATGTAGAGACCCAGTCTCACTCCCCCCAGAAACCCCCCAATATAAGATATTAACTGACCCAAAGTATCTTAGCCCATAATTGCCCATTTTGTCTTTACTTCAAAACATGGACATTTGGGGCCTGGAGAGACGGCTCACCCACTAAGAGCAGTTGCTGCCCCTGCAGAGACTCCTGGTTCTGTTCCCAGAACCCACATGGCAGCTCATGACCATCTGTAACTTCAGTTCCACGAGCTTTGACACGCTCTTCTCACAGCGGGGTTACTGTGCACACATATATCTATATGTGCTTTCAGGAAAAGCACTCATATTCATTATAAATAAATAAAAGTTGTTTTTTGTCTTAAGATGTTACTCATGCTGAGCACTGTGGTCAGTTCCTTTAGTCCCAGCACTCAGAGGAGGCAGAGGAGGTGGATCTCTGTGAGCTCAAGGCCAGCAGAGGCAGGCAAATCTCTGAGTTCTTGACTAACCTTACCTACATAGCAAGTTTCAGGACGGCTAGGGCTACAGATAGTAAGAACTTGTCTCAAAAAATAATAATTCAAGTAACGTCCAAAGACTTGAAGAATGGGCTGAGCCATTAAGAGCATGTGGTTGCTTTTGCAGCAGACTGGATTCCCAGCCCCCAAATGGCAGTTCACAATGTTGTCTGTAACTTCAAGGCTCCAGGGAATCTGAGGCCCTCTCTTGACCTTTTAAAAGGTACCAGACATGTCTGTGGTGCACACATGTACAATGCATGGATACAAAAAAAACCCTGCTTACATGTAATAAAATAAACCTTTAAAATGCACTATAAGTTCTAGGACAGCCAGGGCTACACAGAGAAACCCTGTCTCAAGAAACCAAAAAAAAAAAGCACTATACTGCTGTGCAGTGGTGGGTGGCCAGGCAGTGGTGGTACACACCTTTAATCCCAGCAGTTGGGAGGCAGAGGCAGGAGGATTTCTGAGTTCGAGGCCAGCCTAGTCTTCAAAGTGAGTTCTAGAACAGCCAGGGCTATACAGAGAAACCCAGTCTTGAAAAAAACAAAAACAAAACACAAACAAAAAAACCAACCAAACAAAAAGCACTATACTGAAAGAAAAAATAAATAAGTAAAAACTACAAAAAAGAAGGAAAGAATAAAAGAAAAGGCGAATTATCTGTTCCTGGCATTGTAAAGTACTGGAATAAAAATAGTTTTATAGAGTTTCCATGATTTTGCAAGAAGAAATGAACACTAAAAGACAAAGCAGGGGCCTGGGAAGATGGCTCGGTGTTCATGAGCCTTTGCTTTGCTGCTCTTTCAGAGGACCTGGGTTCAGTTCCCAGCACCCAGGTGGTAGCTTACAACTGTCCAGTTCCGGGAGACCCAATGGCCTCTTCTAACCTCTTCATGCCCAGGCACGTATGTGGTGGTGGATACACCTACATGCAAGGAAACCGCTGAAGATAAATCTTAATAAACACATAAATAAAAGGCTCCTCCAATGCTTACAGTTTCTGTGGAGGAGGGAGAGTACTGGTGGGCGGCACGTAATGCCGGAGTTGGAAAAATTCCAACCCGGTTTAGGAGGAATAGCAAGGAAGCCTATCTCTGATCTCCCAGGAAGAGATTTCTCACAGTCCTGCAGTCTGTCAGATGACAGTGCAGGGGAGACTGAAGATGATGCTGGGAAAGACCACATTTTAAGCCGGGCTGCTTTGTTCCCTCTGGTATATTAAAGTCTGAGCCTGGGCATGTGATGTATACCTGTGATCCCAGCATTTGGGAGGCAGATGCAGGCAGATCTCCAAGTTTGAGGTTAGCCTGGTTGCCTTGTAGAGCGAGTTCCAGGACAGCCAGGGCTATGCAGAAGAAAAGCTGTCTCGAAAAACCACACACAATGAACAATCAAATTTATTTATTTACTTTTAATTTATGAGAAAGATAAAAGGGTCCAGTGATCTCAGTCCATGTTTAGGGGCCAGGAGTAGCAAGCTATGTATAATTAAAAGCAGGGTGGGGTATGGTTAATCACTGCCTGAATTCTGCTTCTGCCAAGTGGCCTGAAGAAATCCTTGTCTATTGGTGGGACAAGCAGGACTGTGCCTACTTCGGGAGTCCTCTCTATAGTGAACCAGTGCCCCCTGGTGGCAAGCAATGCTCAGCTGTTCTGAAGTACAAGGTGGTTCCAAGTTTAGAATAACTGGTGACTTTAGGCATCTTTCAGGTTAGATGCCTCAGTTCAGTTCGGAGGGGAGTGGTACACACATTAGCTTAAGTGACTGATGTCCTACATACAGAGGTAAGGAGGCGGCTCCAGTGGAGGGAGATACACAAAATGGAGGCAGGGGTATGCTGCTTTCCAACCTGCTTCCGATTTTTTGTTTGCTTCTTATTTGTCTGGTTTGGTTTGGGGTTTTTTGTTTTGTTTTTTTTCAAAACAGGTTTCTCTGTATAGTTCTAGCTGTTCTGGAACTCACTCTGTAGATCAGGCTAGCTTCTAACAGATTCTCCTGCCTTTGCCTCCCAAACCCTGGGATTAAAGATGTGAGTTACCACTTCTGGCTGCCTGCTTCTACTTAAAAAAAAAAAAAAAAAAAAACACTAAGAAGAAAACCTAATTGTGTATGTGTGTGTGTGGTCCTTTGGTGCCAGAGTACACATGTGGAAGTCAGAAGACAACTTTCTAGGGTTGGTTGTTGCCGTCTTCCATGTGGATTAAATCCAGGTCACGGGCCATTGCTGAGCCATCTATCTCCCTGCTGTTACCTAAGGTTGTGGCAAGAGAGGAGTCAGTGATTTGTAGCAAAAGCAGTTTCTGAGGCTTGTTACACTATCAAAACATTTCCTTGGCTTTTTTATCGGAGAATGTCTTAGTTTCTTCCTCACTTTTGGTTTTACAAAGAGTCGTCCTGTTCCAGTATCAAAGGCTAGCCTCGAACTCAACTATGTCATCTAGGGTGACCTTGAACTTCCGATGCCCTGCCTCCATCTCCCAAGTGTTGGGATTATAAGTGTGAATCACCACAGACTGGCCGATGGATAGAAATTTCTTCTCAACCCTCAGGCAACAGGAATCTGACTCACCTATCTGTGTCAGCCCACAGCCCACCAAGTTTACCTTTTACATAAGCCAGAGGTGACATCACAATTGAAGGGCATCACAACTACCACCACTGTGTGAGGAGGGAGGGCTTGTGCTGTGTCAGAGGTGCTTTTGCATACATGCTCGAGCACACGCATGCACAGGGGCACATGCACATGAAAGGAAAGAGAAGGAAGGAAGGAAGGAAGGAAGAAAGGAAGGGAGGGAGGGAGGGAGGGAGGGAGGAAGGAAGGAAGGAAGGGAAGGAAGGAAGGAAGGAAGGGAATGTACCCATGCACAATAGGCCATAAGCTTTGTGCTAGCACAGGAGGGGGATTTAGTCAGGGAGCTATGTAGCAATAAAGTGCTATGAAGAAGGAGCGGAAGGCAAGAATGCTCTGTAACCTTAGTCCTGCCCTCCGTAGGAGCAGCAAGTGTCTCTGAGCAGGGAGGCTGGAGGACACACAACAGCCAATCACTGTACCTTTCAAACCTCTGTATGTGACAGAAAGTTGCAAGTGTCTTTGATGCCTGTCCCCAAGAAGGTAACGCCAAATTTGAGGTGGGATATGGTAGCCCTTACCCTTGTGACCCCAGCACTCAGGAGATAAAAATAGGTCAGGAATTTTATGTAACCTCCGCTACATAGTGAAGCCAGCCTGAGCTACACTAGACCCGTCTCAAAACAACCAACCAACAACAAACCCTAAAAACTGGGCTAGAGGGATGGCTCAGCATTTGAGAGCACTTGTTCTTACTCCCTCTTCTGACCTCCACTGGCACCAGGCATACAGATGGTACATATACATGCAGGCTGGTGAAACACACGCACACACACATAAAATAGATAAAACTAACATTTAAAAAAACGTTAAAAAAAATCTCAGAACCAAATCTGCCCATTCTTCCCAGGATAACACAAGGGAAGTCTGGAGAGAATCGTGTGCTATGAGTACCCTACCTATGCCTGCTCTCTTTAGATCCTCCAAGAAGCTCTGGATGGAGGGAGGCTGAACAAGGCATAGGAATCACACAAGGCAGGAGGGGAGAGCCAGCAAGGCCATAGCAACAGAGCATCATGGCCCTGCAATCCTTTTTAAACATTTATGTGGGGCACAGTCACCCACACTTTTAACTCCAGCACTTGAGAGGCAGAGGCAGGTAGAACTCTCTAAGTTCAAAGCCAGCCTAATCTACACGATGAATTCCAGGACAGAACTACCTAATAAGATCCTATCTCAAAACAAAACAAAGCCAAGACAATTATCATTGTTGTGTGAACATGGGGCACACGCGGCCACACGTGTGTGTGGAGGTCAGAGGACAGCTTTGTGGGCTTGGTCTTCTCCTCTCACCTTTGTTTGGGTCCTAGGAAATCCAAGCCTTGATTTCATGTCAGAGTCATGGAGAATGGCTTAGCAGTAGTTAGCAACACAAACACATACATACACACATACAAACACATACACACACACACACGCGCGCACAACATATAGACTATGAAGAGATGGATAGAATATATATATGTCCGTCCATTCATACTCAGGACAACCTGCCCAAAGGTGGTACCACCCACATCTGTCTGGGCTTCCTTCCACCATAATCATTAACCAAGAAAACACCCTGCAGACTTGCCTACAGGCAACCTGATGGAGGCATTTTCTCAGTTGAGGTTTCTCTTCCCAGATAAAGCCCAACCAGCACACCTACTGAGCATCTCTTCAGCCTCCCTCCTGTGGGGAGAAGGGTGAGACAGGGTGTCCTGTAACCCAGGTTGTCCCGACCTTGCCCTATTCATTCTCCTGCCTCTACCTCCTAAATAGGAGCATTCAGCTCCGTTCACTCCACCTCTGCAGGGAAAGGGGGAAACGACTGAAAGGAGCAGGCTGGAGTTCCCAGCAGACTTGACTCACTTTGCCGTTTTGTTAACTACAATTTTCAAAAGACAAGTACAAGCCTCGGGTTGTTTGGTCATGTATTCTTCAGTCAGTGCTTCAGTGAGGCTATAAGGCCCGTGGTTCTCAACCTGTGGGTCTCCACCCACCAAGGACCATCGGGAAAACATTAGCTACACTACAAATCATAACGGTAGCAAAATTACAGTTAGGAGGTAGCAACATGTTAGAACAGCTTTATGGTTGGGGGTTATCACAACACAAAGAACTGTATTAAACTGTTAGAGCATTAGGGAGGCTGAGAACCACACAGAGTAAGACCAAGGTTGCCCAGTAAGGCTGTGTGTGTTTGTGCCTTTATGGAGAAGCCTGGGACTGCCCTCTAGTGGCCGCTATACAACAAAGCCCTTTTGGATTACGCCTCAGAAACTGAGAAAATTGGCGCTGAGCAAGACCCCCCTGTCTCTTGACTATAATCCGTGCCCACTCTGCTGATTGTCACTTACCAGTTCAGCTAGTATTTATTAACAATGTGCATTGTCTCTGAACTTTAACCCTGGCCTCTCCCCACCGCTTCTCTCTCGTCCATCCAGCCTTCCCTCCCCGGGTCTAGTCTTATCTTGCTCTTGACTGTGGAGGAACAGCACAATCTATCATCCTCAAAAAAAAGAAGACAAAAGAAGGAAGAGAGGAAAGGAGGGAGGAAAGAAGGAAGGGAAAAGGAAAAAATGTGGACTGGGAAGATGGTTCCATTGGTGGGGCACTTGCTGAGCAAGCTTGCCTGGGCACAGCAGGGAGTCCCTGTAATATCAAGCATTGAGGTAGACAGACAGACAGACAGACACACACACACATTTGGGTCTTTTTGACTAGCCATCCTAGCCAAATTGGTGAGCTCTGGGTTCAGTGAGAGATCCTGTGTCAAAAAATAAAGTGGAGTGTAACAGAGAAAGACACGTTGAGTTGACCTTCAACCTCCACGCTGTGTATATGCATGCATACATGCTTGCACACATAGATGTGAATACACACATGTACATACACAAAAGAGTCAGATGTGGTGGCGCGGGAATGTAATCCCAGCATACATTCAGGCAAAATACATTTTTAAAAATTATTTAGGCCGGGCAGTAGTGTCGCACGCCATTAATCCCAGCACTTGGGAGGCAGAGGAAGGCGGATTTCTGAGTTCGAGGCTAGCCTGGTCTACAGAGTGAGTTCCAGGACAGCCAGGGCTACACAGAGAAACCTTGTCTCGAAAAACCAAAAAAAAAAAAAAAAAAAATTTAGAGACAGGGTCTCGCTGTGTCTGGAACTGACCTCGCTGGGATTAACAGTGAGCCTCCACGCAGGGCCTGATTGACTTTTTCCAATACAGGGTCTGATTGATCGGGTTTTGTTTTAGACAAGGAGGGTCTCACTAAGTAGCCCAGGTTTACTTAGAACTCGGGATCCCCCTGCCTTCACCACTCACATGCCGGGATTACAAACGTGTGCCACCAATGTCGGCTCTGTGCCTTGATTTCTAACACCACTCTTCCGCAGTCCAGGAGCATCAGGGAAACCTCAAGCGTCAAATTCGGCTGTAAGACGGGCTGTACTTTCTTCTCTCTTTCCTTATTTTTTAGTTTTTGCTGTTTTGAGACAGGATTTATGTCTCTATGCCGCTCTGGAACTCTCTCTGTGAACCAGGCTAGGCTCAAACTCACGGAACTCCTCCTGCCTCTGCCTCCCGCGTGCTGAGATGAAAGGCGTGTACCAATACGCCTACCCAGGCTGTATTTTTCAAACCGCGGCTCTCGCGCCGCGCTCCGCAAGCTGCGGCCGTTCCTCTTTTCACCCGGCGCGCCGCGTCGAGGACAGTGACGTAGGCGGCGTCGCGCGGCGCGGTGTACCCTGGGATATTTAAGTCCGCTCCGCGGCGCGGAGCCGCGATGTCTCCGGCGGCTCCGGCGGCTGCGGCGGCTGACGGAGGCGAGCGGCGGCGCCCCCCGTTGGGCGTACGGGAAGGCCGGGGCCGGGCCCGCGGCTGCGGAGGACCAGCGGGTGCCGCGGCACTCGGCCTAGCGCTGCTCGGCCTCGCGCTCTACCTAGTGCCCGCGGCGGCCGCGCTGGCCTGGCTGGCCGTGGGGGCGAGCGCGGCCTGGTGGGGCCTGAGCCGAGAATCCCGCGGCCCGAGGGGCCTGTCGTCGTTCGTGCGTGACTCGCGCCGTCACCCGCGGCCCGCTCTCACCGCTTCACCGCCTCCGGCCAAGTCGCCAGTCAACGGTAGCCTCTGCGAACCCCGCAGCCCGCTTGGAGGCCCCGACCCCGCTGAGCTATTACTCATGGGCAGCTACCTGGGCAAGCCAGGCCCGCCCAAGCCTGCCCTCCCGCAGGACCCTAGGGACAGGCCGGGGCGCCGCCCACCCTCACGCTCCCCGCCGGCGGCGGCGGCCCAGCGAGTCCACCACGCCTACCCCGCGCTCCCCACCCCACTTTTGCGGTCCTCTCGGAGGCCGCCCCACCGGTAAGCCCGGCGATCTTCCCAGGGTGGCTCTCTGAGGCTGATGATTTAACCTAGGGCTCAACCTGAAAATCCAATTGATCTCACCTTCCTTTCCCCCTTCTTTTTATCCCTACGCCCTTTCTCCTTTTTTCCATGACTCTCCTTTCTCTTTACTCTTTTTCTTCTTTAAGGTAGGATATTTGGTGGCGTAGGCTGTCTGTTCTCAAACCCTTTTTTTTGCCTGAGCCTGTCCTTGAACACATCCTCCTGTCTCCACTTGGGTGAGGAGTTCACGGACAGGATTGGAGGTTCGCACCAGGTTGTATGCTGTGCTGGGATCGAACCCACAGCTTCATTCTTAGCAGACAAGCATCCTATCCATTCCCTAGCCTTTTGTTTTGTTTGTTTTTGTTTGGAGACAGGATCTCATGTAGCTTGAACTCACTCTGTAGGTGAGGGTGACTTTGGACTACAGATTCTCCTGCCTCCACCTACTAAGTGCTGGGATTACAGGTGTGCTCCACTGCACTCAGCCCAGATTCTGGATAAAAGCATTTTTTTTTTTATTGGATATACATGTGGAGATCAGAGGACAGCTTGCTGGAGTCTTTTCTCACCCTCCACGTGAGTCTGAGATTGATCTCAGGTCATCAGGTTTGGCAGCAAGCTCCTTTACCCACTCAAGACATTTCACTGTCCTTGATAAGTCTGCTTAGTTGAGGTGATGAATACCTGTTAATGTTCGATTTTTGTTGTGAATTGGTGATTGGTGAACACAAGTTAGGGGAAAAAAAACTATTCCTACACATTCCAACTGCATGTGATTTTCCTCCGAATTACCTGTATGGGCAAGGTTTTCAGTTTCCCTCTTAATTTAATGAAATCTGTGATAGAGACAGCCATTAAACAACTGATATTTTCTGCCTTTGGATGAAATGGGAGAAATTTGCCATAAAAATGCTATGTTCCCTGTTGCTTAGAGAAATGTAAAATCTGAGCTGTTAGCGTCACAGAGTGCTTTGTCTGGCATGCACACATCCCTGGGTTCCATTGCTAGCACTGTCAAATGAGAGAGAAGTTGATATTCTCTGGAAGAGAAGTGTTAATGCCTCTTGTTTCTGCCGTCAGTTGGATTTGGTGTTCTTTTCTAAGACTGTGGTTGCAGCATGTGTCTGTCTCCTGTTCTCCACAGAGATTGTGGGCCTTTATCCAGTCGGTTTGTCATAACACCTCGAAGACGATATCCCATTCAGCAAGCCCAGTATTCCTTGCTTGGGGCACTTCCAACTGTCTGCTGGAATGGTGGCCACAAGAAGGCCGTGCTGTCTGCACGGAATTCCAGGATGGTGTGCAGCCCAGTGACAGTGAGGATTGCCCCTCCAGACAGCAAGCTGTTTCGATCACCAATGTGAGTACGTGAGTGAGTGAGTGAGTGAGTAACTGAGTGTGTATGTGTGTGTGTGCGCGCATGTGTGTACGTGTACAAACTTGTGTGTGCAAGTAAGCACCTGTACCTGTGTGTGGAGACCCGAAGGCCTCAGGACTCTTTTATTGCTCTCACTTTTTTCCTTTCAGGCCAGAGTCTGTCTCATGTTTCCATAGCTACTCCAGCCCCAGCTGTCCTTTTCCCCTTGGAGCTGGGTTTATAGGGTATGCAGGATACCTGGATGGTTGCATGGGTCCTGGGTCTAAACTCCAATCCCTGTGATTGTTTACCTCTCAGTCCATTTCTCTAGCGCACGCACACACACATTCATAGACCAGGCTTGCCTAAAATTGACTGAGTAGCTCAAGCTGTCCCAAGACTCAGGATGGTCTTCCTGCTTCTCTCTCACTGCTGGGATTAAAGGCACAAGCTGCCATGCCAGTCTTAGTAGTCATGATAGTTTCTACCCGTAGATGAGTTAAGGTTTTGCTTGTCGTTTAGCTTCTGGTTTCTGTTTTGTCCATGCGTGGTAGTTAAAATATCCTATCTCCAGAATATTGTCTTTCATTATAGGCCAGAGCAGATACTCGACACAACACTGTCTTCAACATCAAGTAACACCCCAGACCCTTGTGCGAAGGAGACTGTGCTGAACGCCCTCAAGGAAAAGAAGAAAAGGACAGTGGCGGAGGAAGACCAGCTGCACCTTGAAGGCCAGGAAAACAAGAGAAGGTAACGGGTGGTCTCTGTAGTGTTAAACTGCCTTCCTGGGGTGGGAGACCCCAGAGAATTTTAAGTGTGGTGATTACCATGGAGGTGTAGAGGCCAGCTCCAGTATGAGCCTTGGAGCAGCTTGGTAATAGCGGCTTTAATACTGATTACCTCTTAAGGCACGGATTAGGTAAGTTTCAATCCTCCTGCACTTAAACCTGCATTGGCATTGTGGCCCTCACCCAACACCCAACCCAACTCAACTCACCCTTCCTCTCCCAGTGTTCTGAGGTAGAGTATACTCTACGCCCCGAGCTAGCCTTGAACTCCTGGGCCCTTCTACCTCAGCCTGTATGACCAGCTATCTGCCTGGGATACTAATCTGTTTTATTTTCAAAAGTAAATGCTCAAAGTTTTCCCCTGTAGTTGTGTGGTTCTGTTTGTTTTTGTTGTTGTTTGAGTTAAATACCAATAGTGTTGTTGAATGAAAGGCATAATAGGTCTGTCAGTGATGAACAGAACCAATTTCCTCTTTAGTATCTGAAAATTTAGTGAGATAAAGACAGCAGCTTCCTGTGTGTGCAAAGGGAAGGTTAACGAGGGTCATTAGGAGATGACCTTTGTTTTAATTGGTGGTTGTTTTGTGGTCCTGGGGAAGAGACTTCGGGCCTACTGCATGCTATGCAAGTGTTCGCCTGCCGAGCCACAGCCCCCTAGTTCCTCAGTGTACAATTCTAGGCAGAGGCTATACCACTGACCATATACCCAGCCCTCTGCATTTTTTTTATAATTCAACAAATGCTTATCAGGCACCTATTGTGTGCTAGGCCCTACTCCTCTTCCTTATGGGATTTTCAAGGCAAACAAATTTGTGTGTTCACATATATACATAAGCAGATACACACGTATATATAGGTAGGTGTGGGGGGTTGGGATTTTAAATTTTATTTTCTTACTACTTTTTTATATGCTTGGTGCCCATGGAGT
Organism: Grammomys surdaster; assembly: GCF_004785775.1. Lineage (NCBI taxonomy): Eukaryota > Metazoa > Chordata > Mammalia > Rodentia > Muridae > Grammomys > Grammomys surdaster. The sequence continues at coordinate 1,685,917 of NW_021604614.1, forward strand.
TCAAAAGAGTTCAGAAGTTCAGAGCTCCTGAAACTAGAGTTACGGATATAAGAACCTTAGTGTAGGTGCTGGGAATCAACCCTGGGTCCTCTGCAGAAACATCCAGGGCTCTAAACTACTGAGCCATTTCTTCCAGCCTCAACTTCTGAAATTAAAATTACATTGTATTCATTTAATTGTGTGTGGGGGAGGGGGTCCAGAAGGCGTACACACTTGCCACAGAAGATATGTGGAAGCCAGAGAGCAACGTGGAGGAACTGGTTCTCTCCTCCTGCCGTGTGGGCCCAGGATAGCATTCAAGCCATCACCCTACACACACCGGCCCAGCTCTCCAGCCCTACTGTATTTTATTGGCCTGAGTGTATTTGAGTCGGGCTTGCTCTGTAGCCCTGGCCTACCTCTTGCTATCTAGATCAGGCTGTCTCAGAGCTTAAGGTCAGTCTCTTCTCCATGAGCCAACACTCCTTGCAAGGCTACTTATTTAAATGGCTAACAAGGTAATTACAGATTATAAGTGTATGAGAGCCAGAAGGACAGTGTTAGGAATGAGGAGGCCTCTTTTAGGACACGGTGTACCACACATCTAGGAAGAATAGCTGCAGCCATCATCCCCTATGCCTGGACTACTCATAACTGACAGATTTTCAATTGATCATTTCCAATACTGGATGACAAAAGGAAGTGAAGGAGATTTTGCTCTTGATTTCTTTTTGAGACAGAGCTTTTATAGCCCAGGCCAGCTTGTAATTCACTATGTAGTCCAGGCTAGACTGGAATTCATAATCATTCTGCCATAGCCTCCCAAGTGCTGGGGTTATATATGCGCATTACCATGCCTCACACTAGTTAGGGAAATCTTACTGGCACTTGCATGTATAGACTACAGGATATTAGAGGAGTTGCAGGAATGGCAAGTAAGCTGATGCCCCATAGCTAAGCAGGAGTGACGGCCAATGGCCAGGGAGGAAATGACAACTGTTGTATCGTGACCCCGGTGCACCTGTAGCTGAAGATTCAGTGGTTTTCCTGTAGTTGGAATGTAGCAGTGATCACTGACACTGTGTGTACCCTCTGTGTGTGATGTATAGGGGTTTCCTTACACCTTTGGATGTATGTGAACTGCTACCTGTAATGTAGCTAAACTTATGATTGTAGTATCTTGATACAAAATTAACCACTAAAAACCTGATAAGTGTGTGGGGTGTGGTAGCTGGCACTTGTAACCCAAGCACCATGGAGGGCTGAGCCAGAAGGGTTGGAAGTTTAAACACAGCCTGAGGCTATGTACTATGTAATGGTGTAGTTTCGGCAGAATAACAAGAACTTGATTCAAAATGTTTCTCCTTGTGGTACACTTGAATAGTTGAGGCATTTTGGAGAGTTTTGATTGTTTCTTAGTTACTAGGTCAATCTTATAGCAATGTATTTACAGAACTGAATGGTTTGAAACAAATTTTCTTGTTTAGCATGAAACATATACTCTATAGAGGTGGTGCTGGGCCCCAGGAGTATGAAGAAATGCTTTGTTTTCTTACATGTTTGTATGTGAGTTGGTTCACACATGGCGGTCAGAGCACAGTTTGTGAGGGTCAGTTCTCCTGTTCCACTGTGTAAGGTCCAGGGAATGAAAGGGGCTGGGAGGACAGGCACAGTGTTTCATGGAGGACTTTCTTGATTTATCACAGGCGCCATGATAGCAGTGGGAGTGGACATTCAGCATTCGAGCCCCTTGTGGCCAACGGAGTCCCTGCTGCGTTTGTGCCTAAGTAAGTGTGATCCTCGGTGACAGAATGCTGCTGCTTAGGAGAGGTGCTTCTGACCGCGGCTGCGGCTGCACTGTGTCCACCTCACACGCTCATCTGCAGGAACATTCGAATTGCCAGGACTAGATGGTTCCTCTCCAGTTTCTTTTCAGGTTTTTCCATTAATATGAGTGAAATACCTAGAGGGCCCGTGTTAAATGACATTTTTGCATGCATGCATATATATATATATGTGTGTGTGTGTGTGTGTGTGTGTGTGTGTGTGTGTGTATGCATATATATGGTGCTAATGTTGCAGACTGTATATAATGGCTATGTATATATCGCGCTAGTTAGTGTTGTGGTGATCTTTCTGAAGTAAGCACTCTGATACCTGCAGTCACTAGTTGACTGAACCAAGGCAGCTCCTAAAAGACCTTGCTCATGGGTCACTTCGTGGTCTCATCTTCTGCTCATCTAAACTACGAGGTGAGATCAACAAGCAAGTGTGATTTTACAGACGCATGAGTAGTCAGGTCGTTTTAAAGGCGTACTATATTGACAGGTGTAAGCGTTTGTGTTCAGGTTGTTAAGGGCAACAGCCTGTTGGTTTTCCAGGTATTCTGTTCCAAAGTAGCAGTTGAAATGATGCTTAGAAATGGGCGGTCAAGCGGTGCTTTATGGGAACCACGGAGTAGATCAGTAAGTCAGCGTCTACGGCTTGCTCTGTCTCACTCTACTCACTAACATGCTACAGTTGACCCTTCGCAGACGGATCACGGCTTCTGCAGTACGTGAAGTGCTGTGATACGGAATGTCTCTACAGTTGAGTTTAAAATGTGTGAGAGAAAGTTTACATGGAAATAGGTTCTAGTGTGGTGAAAAGGCTTTCTCAAGCCTTGTACTCAGTTCACTGTACTGCACTGTGGGAGACTTGAACACACTGTGGACCACTGAGGTATGAAAGGCCCTTCAACCGAGAAAGGTTGGAGAGGAGGCTCTGAAGGCTCCAGCCTACAGGACTATCTCAAGGAAGCACAGGTCTCTGGGAGCTAGCCAAGATGATGGCATGCTAAGTGGAAGGAGGGGACAAAGGCTGGCTCTGCTGCAGAGGATGTGCAGGAAGAAAGAAGACGCACACTTTGCTGCAGTCGTCAGTGAACTGGTTTGCAGTTGATGCGGGTTGCCCTGGGAAATGATAAGAGGACCATACCATAGCAGGGCTAGGTAACTTAGGTCGACCAGAAGGATTATGGGAGATTTCTCTTTTGGTTGGAGGTTCAACTCTGATTTTTCTCTTAGCAGCTTCATTGAGGGATCATTGACAGATGTTAAACTGTTGTCCCCATGACGCCACAGTCAAGGTCTGACCCTTCCTCTTTGTGTTTCCCATGCTGTGCTTTACCCAATCACTTTGTCTGATACAGGCAGCCATACCGTCTGCTGATAGTGCCCATGCGCTGGACCTTGTGATCGTCTTTCAGGCTTATTCAGAAAGGTGTGTCACCATGGAGGAAATAATAGAACAACACACCTGCAGTAGCATATGTACACTTCTTCTTTCTGTTAGGCCTGGCTCCCTGAAGAGAAGTCTGGCTTCCCAGAGCTCAGATGACCACTTGAACAAACGGTCTCGCACGTCCTCTGTGAGCTCCCTGACGAGTACGTGCACAGGAGGCATCCCCAGCTCCAGCCGCAATGCCATCACCAGCTCCTATAGCTCCACCCGTGGCGTCTCACAGGTATGTCTCAGGGCCACAGGCAAGAGATGCAGCCCACCCTCTGTTGCTTTGCACTGAGCCTGTCTGTAGGCTAACCAGAATACAAAGCCTTAAGTAGCAAATAAACAGAAAGCAAACATGGTACAAACAGAGCAACCTGCAGATGGACCAATGAAAAACAGTGCAGTAAATGGTACTGATTTAGTTGAAACGGTTTGTTAAGTTTGGAACATAAAGAAGATTTATAGGCATCTAGAATTTGGTGTAAGTTTTGATACATGCAGTAGTTGTCATTCTTGTGTAGAGTTAGTGTCCATAAGTAGGGAAGCCAGGTAGCTCCACTGTCAGGCACACCTGGGATTCAGTGTTACACTAGGAGCTGCACAGGCTCCTGCAGGTAGATCAGTCACCTTTTGTGTTTGCTTTTGTTTTTGAGACGAGGTCTCATGTATCCCTGGCTGTCCTGAAGCTCAGGCTAGGCTTGAACTAGTACTGATCCTCCCGCTTCTGCCTCCCAAATATTAGGTTTTCAGCTTGCACCACCGTGCCCAGCTTGTATTTTTTAATATTCATATTCATGGAATGTCAGAATCTACAAAAATAGAGGGTGTACTTTTTACTACACCGTTTTTACCGTAGATGATTTTTATTGAAATATATAATGAATCCAAGTATTACCTTTTTTTTTTTTAATTTCTTTTTTTAAGGTTTATTATTTTGCAGTGTGTGGTGGAATATTCTAACAAGACCAGCCTGGTCTACATAGTAAATTGCCACCAGGGCTATGCAGTGAGACATGGTCTCAAAAAGAAGAAAACTTTTTATTTTTGAGCTTGTGTGAGTTTAGGGGCACCACATGCATGCAGGTGCTCACAGAGGCCAGAAGCATCCAATCTCCTAGAAATAGGGTTACAGTACTTGTCAGCAGTCTGGTGTGGATGCTGGGAACCAAACCTGGGTCCTCTTTAAGAGCAGCAAGTGTTTCTTAACCATTGAGCCGTCTCTCCAGCTTCTCAAAAAGATTATTTGTAGTTTTGCTGTCTTTTTTTCTTTTTTAGTTTTTTGAGACTTAGTCTCTTAATAGCCCTAGATGTTCTGGAACTCACTATGTAGACCAGGCTGGCCTTGAACTCACAGAAATCCACCCACCTCTGCCTCCCTAGTGCTGGGATTAAAGGTGTGTGCCTTTCTGCCTGGCCAGTTCAGAATACCTGCCTGCATAGCCGCATAGTGAGTAATAGTCTCAGATGTGTCTCTCCTGGACTTGCAGCTGTGGAAGAGGAGTGGTCCCACCTCGTCTCCCTTCTCCAGCCCAGCTTCCTCCCGCTCCCAGACGCCGGAGAGGCCAGCCAAGAAGACAAGGTGATCACCGTTGCCTTCTGGTCACTTTGTGTGGACAGGGGCAATGGGCTTAACAGGGATTAGTTGTCGGGCTGCTTTCTCTGACTCAGCAAATCAAAGAGTCAAACCCTTGAAGAGCAGCAAAGTGCCTGCTAGAGAGTTGTGTCCTTGTCCTACAGTGTGAGCAGCTGATGGTTGGGGTCCCTTCTCTGTCTCATACTCCAGTGGGAGTGGTGCAGAGGCCACTGGGAGTGGAGTGCAGAGTGGACCGGGACAGCAGGGAGCCTGGCCCCAGCTCACCCTTCACTGGCGCTCGGCTCCCTCGGGGATCAGGTCTGTCTGTGTCTGGCCCCACCTGCCACCCAGCCTTTTTTATTTTCCCTGTCTGTCTGTCTGTCTGTCTGTCTGTCTGTCTGTCTGTCATGGGCCTGCTTTCTTACCAGCTTCACTCCTCGCTTCTAGCACTAATGCGCTGTTAGAGCCTAAAGATGCAGTCTGGGGCCCTGGACGTGACAGGCTCTGAGTAAAGCTTTGCAGATTCTTGTTCTCTATTTGATTAAAGGCTGGTTGCTCATGGCCTCTGTCAGCTGCCTGCCTTTGTTTCTACAAGAACTGTAGCATGGTGATAGACTGACACCTAGAGCCATGGTCTTTCTAGACTTTGCCCATGTAGGAGTGTGCTACTGTGTGCGTGAGGTGCCCTGATGCCTCCAGGCCTTCTCAAAATCTAGCTTTCACAATCCCCACAGAGAGGAGGAGCCATGTCAGCAGTCCAGTCCTTCAGCGCCCTTGGTGACAGACAAGGAGTCCCCAGGAGAAAAGGGTAAGTTGAGAAGCCATGGGGACTGAGAGTAGCATTTACAGTGGAAGTTAACCGTGTTGCTCTGTGTGGGGTATGGAAGAGTCTGGCCCTTTGGAGAAAGGCAGCACACAGTCCACCGCAGAGTGTGAGGACTACCAGGCTGTGAGCTCAGTGTTGGGCTCTGAGGACTGGGGTCACAGCTGTCCCAGAAGCAGTTGTAGTTGTGTGCACCTTTGGAATGACATTGCAGGAACTTTCAGAAAACAATCTCTTCCAATAAAACTGTCTTGTCCTTGAGTAGGGAGGCCAGCAACCCTGGTTTCCGTCTGTAGTTACAGATACAGCCACTGGGAAGAAGCAGAGCTTGTGGACTTCCCCACCCACTCCTGGCAGCTCAGGGCAACGCAAACGCAAGATTCAGCTGCTGCCCTCCCGGCGAGGGGACCAGCTCACCTTGGTAGGTCTTGTCCATCCTTCCCAGCTCTTAGTCTCAGGGAGTCTGGGGTAGGTTTCTCCAGCTTCTAGGGGTTGGCCTAACCTATCTCTCTTCTCTTGGGCAGCCTCCACCCCCTGAGCTTGGCTACTCCATCACTGCTGAAGACCTGGACATGGAGAGGAAAGCCTCACTGCAGTGGTTTAACAAGGTCTTAGAGGAGAAGCCGGGTAAGGCTGGAGCACAGCATGCTCCACAGGGTCTCTGTATTTGTTTCAGTTTTCCGTGGAAGAGAAGTAGAATACTTGATTTTCCATTTAGTTTTGAGTCTCATTATCCAACTATCTTCAGAGTTAATCCTCCTCCTGCTTCAGCCTCCAAAGTTTAGGGTTCCAGATGGGGGTACCATTACAACCAGCTCTTGGGAGTTTTGTTCTCCCTGATTCCACTAGGGGTCTTATTACAGGAACTGTCACCAATACTTTCCTGTGGGACATGGAAGTTCTGTTGTTTGTGAAAATAGTGTTACTGTGTAACTGGTTAGCCTCCCATTCTGCCTGCATTTCTGAGTGCTGGAGCACAGGCCGTGAGCCACCAGTGAGGTCAGGGAAGGGACTCCCATGTAAAGAGCTTGTCTTTCCTCTCCAGATGATGCCTCCACCTCAGCCACTGACAACCCCTCTGCCACCAGCCCTCCCTTCACATTCACCCTGCCTACTGTGGGCCCTGCTGCTTCATCAGCCTCCCTCGCAGCTCCCAGCTCTAACCCACTGTTGGAGAGCTTGAAGAAGATGCAGGAGTCTCCGGCCCCATCCTCCTCAGGTAAGCAGAGGAGTGTGCCCTGGAATTACAGGCTTTTGACATGACTGGAGTCAGTTCACGGCTTCAGAATGCCCTGGAAGCACAGGGAGGACTGTAATAGCGGGTTCATGATTCAAAGGCAGCTGCCCTAGCCACCCTGAGTATGTATCATCAAGAAATTGAGGATGTTGTCTTCCTTGGGAGGTGTGAACAGGATGACCAAGATTTGCCCTGTAAGGTGTCAACAGCTTTCTGGACCCCAAGCCTAGAATAACTGAAATCCCTTTCTCTCTGGGTAAGGCTGGTGAACTTTGCCAGCTAGTGCCTTCATGCTACTGCACATAGACATGCTGTGTAGCTTCTGACACTAGAGCGCAGACATGACACTGCTTTGCTGGGTTGGTAGGATGGGTCTTTGTCAATAAACAGGCACATGTAGGTAAGGAAGTGCAGAGTTGCAGGATTAATGTTTTCCTTCATAATCACACATGCAGCCCCAGTGAGGCTCCCCAGCTTTCCCCTTCTGTCTTTAATGGAATCTGTGGATCACAAACGTCTTGAGTCCTGGCATGGTGGTGGTTTCTGGAGGGTGCAGGCATGCTGAGTGCCACCCTCAGGCATCCTCAGGACTCACCTCACTTCCTTCTCTTCCCAGAACCTGCTGAGGCAGCAACAACTGCAGCCCCTTCACCTCTGAAGACACCCAGCCTCCTGGCCCCTCTTGTGTCACCACTGACAGGGCCCCTAGCCAGCACCTCCTCAGACTCCAAACCTACAGCCACCTTCCTGGGGCTGGCTTCTGCTTCATCTACACCACCACTCACTGACACCAAGTCCCCTGGAGTCTCTCAGGCTGAGCAGTCTGTCAGCACCCCAGCCTCCACAGCTCCCTCCCCAACTCCAAAGCCCAGCATGCTGTTTGGGATGCTGAGTCCGCCTGCCAGCTCTTCCTCCCTTGCCACTCCTGGGCCAGCTTGTGCTTCTCCCATGTTTAAGCCCATTTTTCCAGCCACACCTAAAAGTGAGAGTGATAGCCCCCTGCCAGCTAGCTCCTCAGCCCCCACTACAGCTTCATCCAGCACCACCCTCCCCACGACGGCCGCCACTGCAGCTCCCACTTTCAAGCCCATTTTTGACAGACTGGAGCCATTTACAGCCATGCCCCTGTCAACTCCCTTCTCCTTGAAGCAGACAACTGCTCCCGCCACTACCACAGCCACATCAGCTCCTCTCTTCACTGGCCTGGGCACTGCCACCTCCACGGTGGCCCCTGGCACCACAGCCTCTGCCTCAAAGCCTGTGTTTGGCTTTGGTGTGACCACTGCAGCGAGCACTGCCAGTAGCACCATGACGTCCAGCTCCCAGTCTCTTCTGTTTGGGGGAGCCCCTGCTGTTACTACTTCCAGCTCCGCCCCAGCACTGGCCTCCATCTTCCAGTTTGGCAAGCCCCTTGCCCCAGCAGCATCTGCAGCAGGCACCTCCTTTAGCCAGTCCCTTGCCAGCTCTGCCCAGACTCCTGCCAGCAATAGCGGTGGCTTCAGTGGTTTCGGCAGCACCCTCACCACCTCCACCTCGGCCCCTGCCACCACCAGCCAGCCCACGCTGACCTTCAGCAACACTGTCACCCCCACCTTCAACATTCCCTTTAGCTCCAGTGCCAAACCTGCGCTCCCCACCTACCCTGGAGCCAACCCACAGCCCACATTTGGAGCCACCGACGGGGCCACCAAGCCAGCACCTGCCCCAAGTTTTGGCAGCTCTTTCACTTTTGGCAACTCTGTGGCCTCAGCTCCATCAGCAGCCCCAGCCCCAGCCACCTTTGGCAGTGCTGCACAGCCAGCTTTCGGGGGCTTGAAAGCTGCGGCCTCCACCTTTGGCACCCCTGCCAGCACTCAGCCAGCTTTTGGTAGCACCACACCGGTGTTCTCCTTTGGGTCAGCCGCCACCTCTGGCTTTGGTGCCGCCACCGCTGCCAGCACACAGACCACTAACAGTGGGAGCGGCAGCGCTCTATTTGGCAGCTCTGCGCCGTCCCCGTCCCCATTCACATTCGGGGGCTCGGCAGCTCCTGCTGGCAGTGCAGGCTTTGGGCTCAGTGCCACCCCAGGCACCAGCTCCTCCTCTGGAACTTTCAGCTTTGGATCTGGACAGAGCGGGACCACGGGCACCACCACCTCCTTTGGGGGAAGTCTGAGTCAGAACACCCTAGGTGCACCCAGCCAGAGCTCACCCTTTGCCTTCAGTGTGGGCAGTACAGCAGACAGCAAGCCTGTGTTTGGAGGTAAGACTGGCAAACCTTTTAAGGGTTAGTGCACACTAGTCTGCACTGTTACAGGCCAACTGGCAATCCAAACTAGCGAGGGGAGGAAAGGTTTCTGGAGGGTTGGAGACAGAGCTCAGTGGGTAAGACTTCCTGACCAAATTTAGTTCTAGCACCCACATGAGGTACTGTCAGCTGTCTGTAGCTGCAGCTTCACGTCTCTGATGCCTTCTTCTGGCCTCCACAGCACTGTAGTGTATGCATACATGCACTTGAAAAGATAGATCTGTGTATGGGTTTTTTGGCTGTGTGTATGTCTGTATACCACATCTGTGCTGATGCCTATAGCAGTCAGAAGAGGGTGTTAGACCTGGGACCTGTGAGCTGCCATGTGGGTGCTGGAAATTGAGTCTAGGTTCATGAGTGGAAGAACATGATGCCTGTGGTTCATGTGTTTGGTGTATACAGTCATCCTTAGCTTTATTCTATATGGTTACACATGCTTACACAGGAAGCACTCTTAACTCACCAAGCCATCTCCTCAGCTGTTGTCATTTATAGTGTGTATATGTGCATGCACGAATATGTGTACCTGCACGTTACCATGGTGCACAGATAGGGCTCAGAAGCCGGGTGGTGGTGGCTCACGCCTTTAATCCCAGCACTTGGGAGGCAGAGGCAGGCAGATTTCTGAGTTCGAGGCCAGCCTGGTCTACAGAGTGAGTTCCAGGACAGCCAGTGCTACACAGAGAAACCCTGTCTCGAAAAACAAAAGAACAAACAAAAACAAAACAACAACAACAAAAAACAAAAACAGGGCTCAGAATATAATTTTATGGAGTTGGTTCTCTGCTTTCCTCTTACTTCAATTCTGAGACTAAAACTCAGGTCACCAGACTTGTGCTGCAAGTGCCTTGACTCAGAGCCATCTCACCGGCTCCGTGTGTGTGAGTGTGTGTGTGTGTGTGTGTTTGATACTGTTTCGTAGTGTAACCCTGGCTGCCCTCAAATTCAAGATCTTCATACTTCATCCTCTCAGATGCTACAGTGATAGACATACACCCACTGCAGGCTGCAGGGGAGGGTCGTGTCAGGGCATGGAGGCAGAAGCAGGAATGGTGGGTTTATGAGCAGAGAATAAGGCAAGATTGGCTGGAGATTGCAAGGCTGGCAGAGTGCAAAGTTGGTCATAGCCAGGAGTCATTGTCTGGATTTTAAATGTTCAGAGAAGTCACAATAGAATTTCAAGCTTAAGGGGGAAGAGATCTCATCTGCTGTATACAGAGTGAATTTTGGCCCCTAAATGCCGCTAACTTCTTTGGTAAATAGGAGAGAAGCTCTAGTGAGTTGGGGAAGATGGCCCAGGGCAGGACGCAGGTCTGTTGAGTTGTCAGGAAGATGAGGAAGGGGATATAATGAGAGACAGTGGAAGGCTTGTTGACGTAGCTTGCAGAGGTTCAGGCGGCCTCTGGAATAAGTAGGTGGATGGAGCTGGGGAGACAGCTCAGTAGTCAAAGTGCCTGATGCTTGAAGTGTGAGAATCTGAGTTCAATCTCCTATGCAAAAAAGCTTGGTGAGGCGGTGGTAACCTGTAATCCCAATGCTGGGTGTGTGGAGGTAGGCAGAGCCCATAAACTCTATGGTCAGTCTAGCCAAAATAGCTCCAGGCCACCGAGAGACTCCTGAGACACCCAGTGTCAGCCTTTGGCTTTGGTACACTCCCACAGATGAGTACTATTCTGGTGCAAATACTCAAACACAACAGATAACACTCCAGCAGAGTTTGGGTGTATGTGTTGTTAGCACTAAAAGGTCATGAATCTTGTGAAGTCACTTAAGAATGGTGATGGGGAGGATCCTAGGGATGGGAAGTGATTGATCGACAGGTGACCTCCGAAGGACCAGAACTGTTAATAAGAGACTGGGACCTGAACCTCAGGAATTGGCCTGGGAGTGGTATTGCATGCCTGTCATCTCAGCACTTAGGCTTGGGCAGGAGGTTGGAGAGTTGAAGGCCAACCTGGGCTACATAGCAGAAGACCCAGTCTCAAAAATTGCTATTGGGTGTTTGAGGTAGGAAGGAAGAGAAGTGGTCTGGAAGCAGCATTAGAGCAAGACAGCGTTGAGACACAGCAGAACAGGGGCCATTCCCACAGGGCATCCTGGGAAGAAGAGGGACCCTACGAGATGAGCAAGAGGGAGGGATTACCTGACAGCCTCACTTTTACTGCAGTTGTGTAATGGAGGGGTGGCAGAGGCTGGCTTCATCAGCTCTGGGTGCTGGGGGATAGGCCTGATAACAGTCTAGTCTCTTAACTTTTCGGTCTCTCCTCTTTAGGCACATCCACGCCTACTTTTGGACAGAGTGCCCCTGCCCCAGGAGTAGGCACCGCAGGCAGTGGCCTCTCATTTGGGGCCTCTTCAACACCTGCCCAAGGCTTTGTTGGAGTTGGACCTTTTGGTAAGCAGCCAGTCTGTTGCCAGCATGGCATCCTTGTCCTTTGAATGAGGAGTGATTAGGAATATAGCAGGTTGCTGGCTCTCAGGGTCCAGGGAAGTTGGACAGCAAGAGTTGAGTCTTCTCAGGAAACTCACGTATTTGAGGAGCCAAGTGCTGGCGTTTATTTTTATGTGCGTTGGTATTTTCCTGCATGTTCATCTATGTGAGGGTGTCAGATTCCCTAGAACACGAGAGTGGTGAGCTGCTATGTTGGTGCTGGAAATTGAACTCAGGACTGCTAGAAGCAGCAGCCAGTGCTCTTAACTGCTGAGCTATCTCTCCAGCCCAGAGCTGTGAGGGCTCCCAACAGTTTCAGAAGCCCTAGTAGAACACTTAGGTTTCTGCTGTTGACTGACTTCCCAGATAAGGCAGCAGCACAGTGTCGGTGGTGGCAGCTTCCCTGATAAGGTCTCGTTAACTCTTTCCAGGATCAGGAGCCCCTTCGTTTTCCATTGGCGCGGGATCCAAGACCCCAGGGGCTCGACAGCGACTTCAGGCCCGAAGGCAGCACACCCGCAAGAAGTAGCCTGCCTCTTGTCTCCACTCCCCCATCCCTTGCCTGAATCTGGACCTCAGCACCTGCTAGGAAGAGCCTCTGACCCTTCAAATTCCATAGCAAACCCAGCCGGTCGCCAGGGTGGAAGTGGCAGCCTGGCCCTGTCTGTTCTAGAGGAAGCAAGTGCCCCAGGGAGGGGCAGAAGCCCGATACTTTACTTGAACAGTCACACTGGTTAGGCTGGAGAACTGAAAAAACATCTGTACATAGTGTCCTCTTGCTGCCCCAGCGCTTGTTTAGTGTGTAACCTAGGCAGCCTCCCCTTTCCGTGGGCTGCATCTCTGCCGGCACCCACTTGGGTCCCTAATGTACATCAGGTGGGACTGGGGAAACGGAATGTCCCTAAGCTTTGCCTGCTTGGCCTGGTCATAAGAAGTGGTTCTCTTCCTCTGATTCCTTCAGGGTCTCTCCCTATTTCTTGCTGCTTTGTCCTTCACCGGTCCTCTGAGATTCATTCCTTTTAAACGGCAGTGAATCTTGCTTTGCCTTGGAGACCCCAGTGGGCACTGTTCTGCCTCTTCTGCCAAGTCTGTTTTATCTTCAGCTCTCTGCTGATCCAGCCTCTAAAAGGTTGGTGGCTCAAGACTGTTAGCCTGGCAGAGCCAGGGGAGAAGTTCGCTCCAGGAAGTCCTGGGGCAGGTAGACCAGACCGCCCACCACTGCTTCTAGCTGCCTCTTCACCTGCCCGCTACCCCACGGGCCAGTTTGCCTCTCCGGGATTGTATTTTCCAGGCCTTGTACTGTGTTTGTCTGATGTTAGTGTGTGTCACTCCTTGAATCGAGTTTGGAGGAAGAACTGAATCGTATGTATGGCGGCATATTGGTAATGCCGGACTTGATATCACCTGGGCCCTCCCGGGCCTAGCTAATTGAATGCTGAAAGTGGCACCGCGTGACAGCCACAGGGCTGATTCCTGAATTCTCAATAGTGTTTTGACTTAAGGGCTGGCAGCCCAGGGGATGGAGCCTGTTGGGAGCAAAGACTTCCCTCTGTTGGTCCTCCCCACATAACCCACGCAGGCCACGGTGTCTTCTGCTCGTGTTTGGAGTTATAGATGAGTGAGCTACACGTTTAGAGTCCTTAGGTGTATTCTCAGAAGGGTCCTACCCAGCCTGTCTTTCCTTCCAAACTATACCACACCCTTTGGCCCCAGAGCCTGGCTGCCGTGTCCATCCTCTTTGGGAGAAGTATGAATGCGTGTGTCTAAATTAAAAGAAAAAAATATTTAAACATTTTTTAACAAAATAAAAATTTATTTTTGTATTTAAGCTAAATTGCCTTTTAAATTCCTTCAAGCTTGGTTCACTGAGGTGGTTAAGTATAAATGCTATTGAATAGTAGGAATTAGCTGTATAGTTATGCCTGTGTGAAGGAGGGGTGCATAGCCGGCCCCAGCAGCTCTCCTTGGGGTCAGAGCTCCTTCTAGACATGTCGTATAAGTGTAATTCTTATTTTATAAACGGTGTGATGTAGCTGTAACTGGTCCCCTTCCCTTTGTGACTGGGGTTGGATGTTTTATGGCAGGGGTTAGGCTGGGTTGTGTGGAGCTGGAGAAGAGCTGGACCTCAAGTCCCAAATGCCTGTGAGGATGGGTGGGGGTCTGAAGACCGAAGCCTCTACCTGTGCCTCAGGTAAGGAAGGGGCCTCCCTGCAATTCAGTCTGAGCTAATTACCTCAGCTCCACAGCAGGCCTGTATCCAGGGCCCCTGAAGAGGCGTCCTGGAGTAGCCTCGGTGTGTGAGCACATTTGTCCGTGCTCACGCTGGACAGGGACAGGGAGGCTGGGGCTTCCCACCACAGACTGAGTTCCTGTGAGTGTAGCTGAGATTTTTAGTATGAATGTGAGATTGTTCTTGCTTATGTCATTAAAAATAAAACTGTGATCTGTCATAAATCTGAGTTTGCCTTTTATTTGTGAAGCAAAGACCTTTCTTGACTGGTAGGACTGCCCAGTGAGGGACACAGAGTGCCAGGACATCATCACCCCTCCCAGACGAGCAGGGTCCCCACCGTAAGGATGGTTCTGCTGGCTGTGAGGCACTTAGTGCCTATGTACTTGGCTGTGTGCTGCCACCTGCTGCTCCTCTGCGTCTTCTCTTTCTCTTTGGGGCTTGGCTGAGAGGTTCTGGAGCCACTAAATTGGTCTGTGGGGCTGGGCTGGAAGAAGAGGCCAGAGGTTAGCAGATATGGCCCACACCTTAGCTCAGGAGGTAGAGGCAGATCTCTTAAAAAGGTTGAGGCCAGCCTGGTCTACCTAGATAGTAATTTCTAGGCCAACCAGGGTTACACAGATACTACCTCAACAAACCCAAACCCTCAGCTCCTCACTCACCTCGGCTCCACCTCTGCACGTTCAAACACAGCAATGAAGAAGCCACCAGTGAGAGTGGTCTCGGGGGAAGCCCGGAGGCAATGCTCAGACCCTGGAAAGGTACTCAGACCTCGGTGAGGCCATGTGGGTAGAACAGGAGCCAGTCTGTGGAGAAGGAGAAGCTCAGACCCTGGTGAGAAGCAACCTGGGACCTCTCAGACCTGGGGACCATTACCTGAATGTCCCTGAGTTCTGCTGTAGAGCCTCTTGGACCACGTCTTCATTCTCTTCTTGGCAAAGAGAACACGTGGAATAGACTAGGCGCTGCAGAGAGGGGAACCTGAGTGCATGGCACAGAGCCCGCTGCTGGAACCCTGCCAAGGCCTGCAAGCGCTCTTTGCTAGGTGTGCCTTCCCCACGTTCCTCCAGCTGCCGGCTCAGCATGCCTGTGGAAAAAGAGCTGCAATTATGAAGCCATTTCCACACCCAAATCCCCATTTTAGAGATGAGAGCATTTGCCTGTAGTCACAAGTCCGAAGTAACACCAAGACTAACTGGTAACCTCCAGTATCCAAGTTGCTGCAGGCCTACAACCACAGATACACTGTCCCCATCTCACCAGAGCCACTACAAGAAGGGTCCAGCAAGATGTACTGGACCTGGCTGTAACGCGGGTCAGAGGGAGAAACTGTCAGGAAGTCCTTCTCTGCTAACTCGCAGCAAGAGACCCCAGCCCGAGCCAGCAATGTAGCCATGGCTGCCAGCCGCTTAGCATCCTGGTCAAAAGCAAAGATCTTCCTAGGGAAGAGAGCAGAGGCATAATGAACTGAGAATTTCCTTTAAATTAAGACTTCTATGTGTCTGTCTGCCACATTGTCTGTGGAGGCCAGAAAACGATGTTGGAACCCAGGGAACTAGAGATACAGAGGTTGTGAGCCACCTGTCATGGGTGCTGAGTACTGACTGAACTCAGCTCCTGGAAGAGCAGCAAGTGTTCACTGAGCCATTCTGCTAACCCCTGAACTGAACATTTATGGAGCATGCAGGCCCACAGTTAGATAACATCAAATTGTAATGTGTGCTAAGCCAGGACACAGGTCTGGGGCATGTGGCTCAGCAACAGAGGGCTTACTTAGAATCCCCTAGTGAGAGGTTCTGAGTGTGGCTCAGTGGGAGAATGCTTACCTAGCATGCTTTAGGGGTTTACTCTCCAATACATTACCACCCAAAACCAAAAAGCTAGGACACAACATATTTAAACCGTGTACAGGGGTCACTGCCATAGATAACTAGCCCAGAAAGAACCCCAAGAGCTGAGGGGGTTTTGTCTCAAACCAATAGCCTGGCTTGGGATGAGGCTATGAGCTGCCAGAGACACTTAGTGAGACGTTCCCCTACAAAGGACAAGATTTGCCAGGCAGTGGTGGCGCACGCCTTTAATCCCAGCACTTGGGAGGCAGAGGGAGGCAGATTTCTGAGTTCGAGGCCAGCCTGGTCTACAGAGTGAGTTCCAGGACAGCCAGGGCTATACAGAGAAACCCTGTCTTGAAAAAAACAACAAAAACAAAAAACAAAACAAAACAAAACAAAAACAAAGGACAAGATTTGTTCCCAGCCCTCCCTCTGCCTCAAAGCTCATCACCAGCACTCACCCCTGGTTCTTCAGAAGGGCTGCAATGTAGCTGGTCTTGTTGCCGGGGGCAGCACAGGCATCAATGACATGGGAGCCCGGTGGGGGAGACAGCAGCACCGCTGGGAGGCAGCTGGCCTAGCGGGGCAGAAGATGGTAGGCAGCCCGGTGAGCACGGAGCCCTGCAGCCACTTTACTATACTTCCTCCCAACCTTCATCCTCCTGACCTTATCCTGTAGGATGAGATGGCCAGCACGGTAGAGCGGATGCTCGTGCAGATCTGTCTGTGCAGGAAATACAAGCAGCTCAGGCAGCAAGGGATCCAAGAGAAAATGTTGCCCTTTGAGAGTTCGCAAGTCCTCCAGGCTGGGAGGGGAAAAGCACTGGTTAGGGTTTGTTCTTCGTCTTTTTATTTTCTGTGTTTGGGTGCTTTGTCTGTGCATCAACATGCATGCAATGCCTGTAGAGGGCCAAAAGAGGGAGTTGGGGTCCCTAGGACTAGAGCTATCGATGGTGACTACCATGTGGGTGCTAGGAATCAAACTCTGGTCCTCCAGAAAAGCAGTCTGTGCCCTTAACCACTGAGCCATCTCACCTGTTTTTCATTTTTAAGAAAGATTTCTTGTTCTTTTAAATTATGAATGTATGTGTAGGTATATTCATGTGCAAGCAAATAACCCTGAGAGGCATCAGTGCCCCCTGCAGTAAGAGTTACGAGCCACACAACATGGTGCTAGAACAGAACTCAGGTCCTCTGCAAGAGCAATGTGTGTCCTTTAACTGCTGGGCGGAGTTTCTAGCTCTAGGTCTGGTTTATTTTTGAGGCAAGATCTGGAACTCAATCCCATCTCAGCCTCCCAGCGCTGGGATGATAGGTCTGTATTCTCATCCCCTGCCTCTAAGAAAAAGGGGCAGAAGTTGCAAGAGTCAGTGAGGTGGTTCACCAGGTAAAACAACTTGCTACACAAGCCTGACAACCTGAGGTAATGCCTGGAACCCACAGAGAGGCTGAGAAGACCCATCCTGCAAGCTTGTTTTCTGACCACAGGCACGTGGCATGTGCATGTCCTCGCATAACACACAATAATGAGAATTAAAAAAAAGTTAGGCTGCTGGGCAGTGGTGGCACACGCCTTTAATCCCAGCTCTTGGGAGGCAGAGGCAGGCAGATTTCTGAATTCAAGGCCAGCCTGGTCTACAGAGTGAGTTCCAGGACAGCCAGGGCTACACAGAGAAACCCTGTCTCGAAAAACAAAAACAAGAGTTAGGCTGCTGAGATTGTCTCAGTGGTTAAGAGCACTGACTGCTCTTCCAGAGGTCCTGAGTTCAAATCCCAGCAACCACATGGTGGCTCACAGTCATCTGTAATGGGATCGGATGCCCTTGTATGGGGTGTCTGAAGACAGCTACAGTGTACTTACATATAATAAATAAAAATAAAACCTTTGGGCTGGATCAAGCAGGGCCAGGGCAAGACAGAGAAGGAAAGGGAAAAAAAGAAAAAGAAAAAAAGAGTTTAAATTGGGTTGATACATCTATTTTATAAATGCTAACGGTGAGAACAGCGCTTCACATAAATATGTAACACAAAATGACACAAGTGTACTGGAGGCCATGTTAAAAACAGCTGGGAGTTTTGTCCTGATCCAAAATCTATCCAACTACTTCTTATAAAACTCTAGTCAACAAATCAAATACTAATTTTTTCATTTAGTTTTTGGTTTTGCTTTTTTGAGACAGAGTTTCTCTATATAGCCTTGGCTGACCTGGAATTCACTCTGTAGACCAGGCTAGCCAGGAACCCAGAGATCCCCGTGCCTCTGCCTCCCAAATGTTAAAGATGTGTGCCACCACTGCCTAGCCTGTGGTGCTTTCCCTTAGAGCTGAAGAGGTGTGACCTAGACAGGAGAGTGGAAAGGCGGGAGAGAGCAGAAAGACTACAGAGCAAACGCAGGGGCTCTGCACAGAATGCAGAACAAGAACTGCAAGAATACCAGGGTTCAGGGTAAGAAACAAACAGGTCTCAGAAGACGCAGAGAACGGCTGCTGGGGCTAGAGATGCGGCTCAGCAGTTAGGAGCACACACTGCTCACGCAGAGGACCGACATCCCGTTCCTAGCACCATGGGCATCAGCTCACCTGCCTAGCACCCCAACTCCAGAGGGTCCAAAGTCCTTTTCAGACCCATGCACATGTAGGTCATTTAAAACAAAAGTAACATCTTTTTAGAAAAGAAAGTAAATTCTGTTGGGAAAGTAGAAAAAATATCTAGAGAGAGCAGTCATTACCCCCCTCCTTCCTCCCTCATTACCCCACCCCTCCTCCCTCATTCACTATCCCTCCCCCTCCCCCTGCCCAGCCTCTCCTCTCACAGACCCCTACTTCCTTACAAATCTGGACATAGAGGAACGTGAAGGCGCCGGGCAGGATGCTCAGCTCTCACCTGGAAGCCCGACCCTGGTAGGAGAAACCTTGTCTCTTGAAATAATCGATGGCATCCTCAGGGCAGGTCTTGAGTGTATTCACACGCACGAACCGTGGTACCTGGTAGGCTGGAAGTCACAGCGGTGAAGTGGAGAGGAAGGCAAGCCCCTCCTGAGGGCCATCACCCTTCCCTCAGCTCCAATTCACCTTGGCCAGGTTTGGATCTCTCTTGCAACAGGTCCTCGTTTCGGCTCACACCCCGATGAACCTTGAGTCGGGCCAGCTCGGCCTTGAGCCTTGCCTGGTGCCGTCCCAGCAGAGCCTTCCATCGGCCTCCACCCCCTCGAAACCCCTTCCCCAGCAGCAATTCATATACTAGCACCTAGACAGAGAAAACCAAAAAAAACATTATTAACACCATAAAAACCTCCAGTGGGAGGAGTTAAGTACCTGTCCAGATGGTCATGTCAACAGAATTTTCTTGCCCAAGATCATATCAGAAATTAATAGCCTGATGTGTGGGGGCAAATATCTATAATCCCAGCAACATCAGATGCACACGCAAGAAACCTACAAGCTAACTGGGTAATGGTGCCTTTAATCCCAGCACTCAAGAGGCAGAGGCAGGTGGATCTCGGTGATTTCAAGGTCAGCCTGGTCTACAGAGTGAGTTCCAGAACAGCCTTGGTGACACAGAGAAACCCTGTCTCAAAAAAACAAAAAACAAAAACAAAAACAAAACAAAAACAAAGAGATGGCTCAGCGGTTCAGAGCGCTGACTGTTCTTCTAGAGGTCCTGAGTTCAATTCCCAACAACCACATGGTGGCTCACAACCATCTATAATGGGATCCGATGTCATCTTCTGGTATGTCTGAAGACAGCTGCAGTGTACTCATATAAATTAAATAAATCTTTAAAAAAAAAAATCCGAAGGAGGAGCAGCAGCAGCAGAAGGAAGATAAAGAGGAGGTGGAGGAGGTGGCTACAAGCTGAAGATCAACCTTAATTACCAATCTAAGACCTTCCTGAGCAACTCAGCAGAACCCCATCTCAAAGGCTGGGCACACAGCTCAGTAGAGTCTCCAAGGGAAGGGCTGAGGATGTGGCTCAAAATGTCTGCCTAGCATGTACCAGTTAACAGACTGAGAGTCAAGGCTCTGCAGTACAGTAGAAAGCTTGCTTAGTATCCACCAGAAAAAGAATAGGGGTTGCAGCTCAGCAATAAGCACCTGCCTAGATTCCCCTAATGAAGAGCTTGGTTTGTGGCTCAGTGGTAGAGCCCCTGCCTAGAATCCCCAGTGAGGGGGCT